>NC_028456.1:8739731-8930531 GCF_000263155.2 Setaria italica | reverse complement strand
GCCCCTTTCCCTCCCTTTCCGGCGGGCGGCCGCCCCCTCCCGACCCCCTAACCGTCGGCCGGGGTGGTCACCTCCCTCCCTCCCTCCGCCGCCGGGCAGATCCGGGCGGCCGGGGCGGCCTCCTCCCTCCCTCCACCACCGGTTAGATCTGGGCAGCTCGAGGGGAGGGGCCTGGCGGCGGCCGTGGATCGAGGGGAGGGGGCCCGACGGCAGCGCACCCCTGCCCCTCCCCCCCTCTCCAGTGGATCCGGCGGCGCCGGCCCTCCCCTCATAGGATCCTGCGGCGCTGGGGCCCTCTCGCTCAACCATGGCCAGGGTGCGACGCAGGAACGGGAGCTTGTCGATGGCGGCGTCGAGGCTGCGCACGAACTCCAGGTCCATGTATGCCTGGAGGTGCTGCATGTGCGCCAGGTTGGGGAAGGTCTCCAGATCAGCGGCAGCGTGGGGCTGTGGGGGTGTGCTGCTGGTGGTCGGTGGTGGTGGCGGCATGGGAGGTGGTGCTGTGGTGGTGGTGCTGGCGGAGCAGGCGGTGGTGGCGGCATGGGAGGTGGTGCTGTGGTGGTGGTGCTGGCATAGCTGGCGGTGGTGGCGGCGGCGGCGGCGGAGCAGGATATTTTTTTTTTCAAAAATTGGATGCCGAGTGTTTTCTTGGCGCTCGGCAAAGACTTTGCCGAGTGCCCGATACAAAACACTCAGCAAATCAGTGTTTGCCGACTGAATTTTTACCGTGTGCCGTTTGCCGGGTGTTACACTCGGCCAACGGTTCGCCGAGTGTTTTTTACCCTTCGCCGAGTGCCCCTGGCACTCGGCAATTTTAAGCTTTCCTGTAGTGAGTTAAGTAGAATCTAAGCCTAACTACAGTAAGAACGTAATAAATGGTGATATATGATTGATTGTGTAGTCTTTTACTCTAATGCTAGGCAAATGTATAGTAAGTCATATGAAGTGGTGCAAGTACTATCAACTCTACTGGTAACAATGACAGAGTGAAATGATAATATATATGTTTGAGAAAAGATTAACCGTAAAAGTAGTAGTTACATTTTCCTTGAAAAAAGTAAGTTACATGGCGAAATGATAATGTATGGAATGATTAACTTGGTATAATAAAGCAACTAAAATAATTATGCATGTGTGAGTTTGAATTGACATATTCAAAAAATTCGTACTTGGGTATTGGATGAAGATTTTTTTATTTATATGAAAAAAATGTATATTAGCTCATGATGCCTAGAGGTTTTTTTTTCTTTGGCGAGGAACGCCGCCCTTTGTCTCAGGCGTCGGTTTCATGTATCATATGGCCTAAAACAGGCAAAGCATTACATTCAGGTTCAGGCATTCTTGTACTTGCTTGGGTGCTCTATATAGCCACTCACCCAGAGTCCGAGTACAATTAACCAGTTTAGCACATTCATGCACCGCCCTATTACAAGAACAACTAGAGAAACAAAATTACAAAGGAAGTAAATACAAGACTAAGAGATTTAAGCTCCTGGAGAATCCCTGCAATTTCTGAGCGTTGAGTTTGTAGGTCATGCCATAGTCAGTCTCCAGCATCAAATGGGTCACACCTTGACTCTGTGCAAATATCATGCCATCCTTACATGCATGGGCCTCCATTGCTAGTGCACTGAGAGAAGTTCCATACCATCTAGCATGTGCACCACCAAAAGCTCCAGTAGGATCCCTTAGAACTGCTCCCGACGCACCATTATGATCATCGACGTAGAAGGCCGCATCAGTGTTACATTTCACCCACCCTGTCGTAGGAGGTTTCCACTGAGGGTTCAGTTTGGGAATCACCTATTTTCTTGGAGTATGAAGCATTTGCCAGAGATCAAACGCTGTGTCCCGAGCCTAAAATATTGCTTGTCGCATAGACATCATTTGCTCACCATGCCTTCGCTTGTTTCTTGCCATCCACAGCATTCACGTACCACATATAATCATCGCTGAATGCTCCCTGGGGCAAAAATGAATGTTCAGCAGGTCAGACGCCCAAGTAAGAGGATGCAAATGAGGTAATTTGATTCCTGTAATCTTTTGTGCGAAATTCCAGAAAGTCCTTGCTACCGAACAGTCAACCAAAACATGGTAAATGGTTCCCCTGTCAGCCCCACAAACCTCACAATTTGCAATCTTTTCAATGTGTCAATTATGAAGGATATGCCTTGCTGGTAAGAACTCATGCAAAACACGTCACCAGAATACACGGACTTTTGGTGGCACCTCCAGTTTCCACACCAATTTCCACTCAGCTGATAAAGAAGTACTTGGGGACTGTAGCTCATTCTGTTGTTGCCGGTTTGCAGACAGTATTCTGTAAGCTGATTTAACTGAGTAATTTCCATGCCTTTCCTTGGATCATTCCCAAAAGTCATCCATACCTGTGTTTAAGGAATCCGAAGAATAGAATCTGCATCTATTGGCAAGAATATTTCTTCAATAAGATCCACATTCCAATGTCCACTCGGAGTTATTAGCTCATTCACATGTTGAACTATTTGGTCGGTACGAGGTGTGATCGGTTTTCCTTGAAAGTGGTTCGGCAACCATTTATGTTCCCATATACTTGTTGTGGCACCATTCCCTACTCTTCTGATGAGACCTTGAGTAAGCACTTCTCAGCCAGCAAGGATGGCTCTCCATGTTGCACTGGCATGTTTCTTTCTAGTTGCCTCCATGAAATCAGAGTGAGGAAAATATCGCCCTTTCAAAACTTTTGCACAGAGAGAATCTGTGTTTGTTGTCAAGCGCCATCCTTGCTTCCCAAGCATTGCCAGGTTGAAAGGACGTATATCACGAAAACCCATGCCTCCCCTGAGTTTCGATCTAGTTAAGTGTTCCCATTTCTACCAGTGCATATGTCTATTGTCCGCTGATGAGCCCCACCAGTAGTTAGCAATCGTAGTATTCATCTTTTTGCAAGTCTCAATTGGCAAGAGAAAGCAACTCATAGGGTAGGTCGGGACTGCTTGAGCCACTGATTTGAGAAGAACCTCTTTGGCAGCACAACTCATATTTTTTCCACTGCAGCCACCAACAAGCCCTTTAATCCGAGAAGGCATGTACCGGAAAACTTCAGTGGTCGATCTCCCCAAAGCTGTCGGTAAACCCAAGTATTTTTCAGCGAGAGCTTCATTATGAATCCCAAGACCACTTAGTACTTCATTCTTCAGTTTCTGAGCAATTATTACTAAAGAACACAGCAGATTTATCTTTGTTCACAAGTTGACCCGAGCCAAGGGTGTAGGTGTCTGGTTAGCCCCTCTTTGCGATGCTTCAGTGAAAACAATGCTATCATCCGCAAAAAGCAGGTGCAAAATCCAGGGAGAGTGAATGCTACACGCACTCCTTTGGAGAGATACACCGGACTCAACGATCTCAACAAGCTAGAAAAACCTTCAGCACAAATTAGGAACAGATATTGGATCCCCCTGTCTAATCCCTCTTGTTGGTTTAAACAACTCAGAGTAGTGTCCATTAACGCGAACAGAAAAGGAGATTGAGGTGACACAACTCATGATCAGGTTAACAAAACTTTCAGCAAAATCCAGTTTTACCATCATACCTTTCAAATAGTCCCATTCCACTCTATCATAAGCTTTCTCCGTGTCAAGTTTTACTGCATATGCTCCTTGTTTCCCTTTCTTTCGTTTCAGATAGTGAGTACACTCATAGGCAATCAGGACATCGTCAGTAATAAGCCGTCCAGGAACAAAAGCACTCTGTTCTTCAGAAATAATGTCATTCAGGAGAGGTCTAAGTCGATTGGCAATAACTTTGGAACAAAGCTTGTAGATCACATTGCATAAGGATATTGGCCGAAATTGTTTTAGTTCCTGAGGATTCTTGACTTTTGGGGTTAATACCAGAATCGTTTGATTGATACACTCTGGTAAGTCCCCACCATTTAGAAAGTCCAAGAGTGGTCTAGTCACCCCCGGACCAATACTGCGCCAGTGCTTTTGGAAGAAACCAGCTGTGAACCCGTCTATGCCTGGAGATTTATTTGGCTTCATTGAAGCAAGTGCCCGATCAACTTCATCTGCTGTGAAAGGTTTAATCAGATCTTTGTTCATGTCGTCTGTTAGCTTAGGAGCAACATGTTGTAGTACTAATTCGGGGTCTAGTTGGTCTTGTGCCTTAAACAGATTGGAATAGAAGTCCGAGGCAAGATGTTCCAAATCCTCTTGCTTACTAAAGATGTACCAGACTCGTCCTTCAGGCTGATGATTTTATTTTGCCTTGCCCTTTCCTTTGCCTTAGCATGAAAAAACTCTGTATTCCTATCTCCTTCCTTCAGCAAATTGACACGAGACCGTTGTTTTTCCATCATCTCTTCACGCATCAATAATTAAGATATTCGTGACATCAGATTACGTTCACGCTGTGAAGGGCCTGAGCCTATCGACCTGCCTCTGATTCTCTCTATCTTTTTTCGTAGATTTGCCAAAGTCTTCTTGACAGCGCCAAAGGAAGAGCGACTCCATTTATCCAGTGATCCTTGCAAATTCCCTAAAGATGATTGAAATTGATGCATGTTGCCAATGGTATCTCCTGTACCCTAAGAATTTGATACTACACCAAAATAGGAGTCATCCCTAGACCACATATTCTCGTATCTGAATCTCTTTACATGACCTTGCTTCAACTATTTGACTCGGTCACATTGCAAAACAAGGCAACAATGATCTGACTCGGTTGATTGAACATGCTAAACCGTAGAATCTTGGAACAGGTCCAAAAAAGAAGCTGTTGCTAAGCCACGGTCCAGTATAACCCGAATATTGTTGTCCCCTTCCTGCCTATTATCCCAAGTGTACGGGAGACCAATAAATCCCAAGTCCATAAAACCACATAATTCAACGCATCCCGGAACCCATTCATTTGTGATTCCGATCTCCCCACCCCTCCAAACTGCTCACCTGCGTCAAGGACTTCATTAAAATCTACGGCGCATAGCCAAGGGATATTGTTCCTAGTATGAAGCAGCTTGAGGAGGTCCCAGTTTCTGTACCGAAGTTCACGCCTTGATTCACCATAAAATCCTGTAAAGCGCCACTCTTGGTCACCGGTTTCATCACAATACACAGAGACATCAATGTGAAGCTTGTCAAGTGATTGGAGTGTCACATTGACAGCATGTGACCATAAGGGCTAATTTGGAAGCCAAGGGCAAGATAACCAGGGAAGGGGGGCCTAGCGAGGTTTAATTAGTCAACTCATTTCCCTGGTTAGCTCTCCCCCACAGGGTATCCCTTCCCTGTCGCTGTTTGGGAGCTCAGGAGGGGAATATCCAAGGAAAAAAACATCTCAAAAAAAGCAGGAAAAAATGAGAAAAAATTAAAAAAATACTATAACAAACTCATAAGGGATCATTGTCAGCATCAAGTACCATGAAAGGCTCCGGAAAAATTCTTTATACAAACACATATATCTCAAGGATGAAATCAATTAAGTTTAATTTATGAAAGTACTTTGCATTCACTAGCTACACAAGTCTTAATATCATCTCCCAACTATACTGTTGCACCCATCTTTGTCCTACAAGCCGCAAGCCGCAGAGGCCGGCCTCAGTCTCAAATCCCATGTCAAGAACTTTGTAGGTAAATCAGGATGATATAAAAAAATGCATGCATGAATTTGGACTACACAGATCACATATGCAAATGCGAAATGCTCCTCAATGACTATGATGAGTTATCCATAAAATAAAGTTATGCATTGAACCCGTATGTCAACTTCTAATACAGTTCTTCCTTACTTCCCTCATCCCTATATTTCCACAATCAAAGAATCAGCTAAAGATCCAAATCAGATTGCACCTGGACCTTCGTTAATAAGCAGATAAGTTCTTCCTCTCTTCCCTCATCCCTCATGTGAAGTGGGCACAAGGGGCTTCTTGATGTTTAGTTGTAGTTGTAGTAGCATTTGAGGCAGACAGCTGCAGCACAAAAACATGTAACATCAGTGATATTAGTATCAAAAACATGTAACATGTAACATATAATATAATCACTATTCAGTCAGTTATTATTCAGCCAAGTTCAGCCATTAGAAAAATAACTGGCTAACTGAAAGACCAAGTTAAAGCAGATCTGCATGGAACTGAAAGACCAAGGTACTATTCAGACTGAGCACTTCTAGTAATCACTATTCAGCCAGTTATTATTTAGCCAAGTTACGATTCAGCAGTAGCCCATGGGTTAACAAAGGAGCAGTGAAAAAATGAAATCAACATCAAATATGCTAGGCAAGAAATAATAAACAAGCCAAAGGAGGATAGATTTGGTACGGAAAAATATTCTTGTAACCATTTCATAGCCAGGGAACAAACTAGTGAAAGCAGGTTGCCTCTAGCAGATTTAAGCTATAATTGGCTTAGTGGCTTACTAGAAGAGTGTATACAAAGTGCCAAACTACATGCACAATATTAGTTAATAGATTTAGGATTTAAAAGACCATGAAGAAACTCATGATCCAGTTTGCCTATTGTCACTTCAACTTCAGTTCCAACGCATGCATGCACAATAGTTCCTGATGAGCTAGATATTACTAAAGGAAATTCAAAGCACCGACTTTGTAACAGTATATAACAGCATATGATAGCTTACAATTCATTCTTCAAACAAACTTTTCAGGAAGTAAAATACAAGAAGGTGATATGGGGGCAGACTTCCATATTGAGACACTGACACTGCTATCAAGTAGTACCAAGCAGTAGTGCTTAGGGTCCCAATTCTGAATGGCTGAAATGTGCAGAACGAACACCAAGTCACCTAAGCATAAACAGACACACTACCTAAACTACAAGCCACATATCAACTGCAACAACGGACGTTATAGCATAATGTAGGTCCCAAACTTAAAGTTTCTACAGATTCAGTCTTAACACGACATCTTCACCAAGCATAAAGTTTCAGCCCTCAAAGCTTCAAACAGACCCAGACATATCTCCAAGAATTGGAGCAACTGTGAAGTCTGACTGATCAACCTGACATCACAGACTTCCATACTGAGACACTAACACTGCTATCAAGCAGTACCAAGCAGTAGTGCTTTGTTACAGGCATATGGGGCTGGTTCAACACCATATTTTACAGTCTAGAAAAGCTAAGCCGGAGGTGTGGCACCAATTCGTCATCAACTAGCCTGCATGGTTATTCACCATTAATATCTTGGCAGGTTTTTCAGTCACTACTAGTACCATTTTGGCTCAATCGAACATGAACAGTGGAAAACCTCCAAACACAAGATCCGGAGGTGCAGATCAAAACATTCCACATGGGACATGTAAACAATTTATAAACATCTCAAACCATGTACAACAAGATAATTGATCTTGGAATTAGAACATAGCAGGAAGGCTCTCCTGGCGGATCTAGGATAGCACATGAGCATGTGTTCAAAGAATGAATTGTAAGCAAAGGGGAAAGGAGAAGAGAGGAAGGGCTCACCGGATCTTGGGACAAGGCAAGGCAGCTAGTGGGGGTAGTCACGGAGCAGTGGAGATCGAGCCGGTGCGGGGATGGGGAGGCAACGAGGAGCAGCGAAGGGAGGCGCAGGGATGGGGGAGGCGCACGGGCGCCGCCGCGACGGTGCTCACGAGTGGCGCAGGGGATAGTGCCACGATGCAGTCATGAGCACTGGGGAATAGCCGCCCAGACCCTGGAGGTGGGGAGGAGACGACCCGCGGAAAAGAAAGGGATAGGGTAGAGCTCCCCTGGCAAATGGGCTTCCAAAAGGCAGGTTAGATTGGCTCGTGGCCGGAGGGTTGCATGGGCTTCTAGCCCAAGGAAAGCGTGGGGATCCCCCCAGGATTTGAGTTTCCAAAGTGGCCCTAAGAGAGTGGGACCACCTCCCCTTCCATACGATCCAACCCCAATTCTGTTTGAAAATCCCAAAGAGCATTTCAGTGAGTTGACTCTATCATCGTACAGTCTAGTGTTAGACAGAAAGACTAGCGAGGGACAATGTAGCTTGACAAAGCTACTAAGCTCTTGAACTGCCTCGGGCCGCCCCAGGCCTTGGCAGTTCATACATAAGAGTTTCATGGCATCCGGTCGGGGCTGCATCCCATAGCCACCGCCGATCCTACAGACTTTGAAGAAGCAATCTTCTATTTCTTTTGAAGCTCCAAGTTGCCAGTTTCAGTAGCATCTCTGATCCCGTGCAATTCCTGTACTATGATCTGTACAAGACCATGTGAAACTACCGCCTCGGTGTGCCTTGTGTGGTCAATATGGTCGTTTGTTGATGATGAACCCTTTCCTGTCAATTTGATTGCCTTTCTCTTGCGCTGCTAGCTATGCTGCAGAGGAGTCAAGTCTTGTGGGAACAACTGTTTTTTTGGATTCGATCCAGTGGGTACATTCTCCTTCACTAGCGCTTGTTTGAGTGGTGAGTTCACTCCATCATTGCCACAGGCAGCTTGTGCTTGATTGCTGGCCGTCAAATTGGGTTTGTCACCCGATCTGTTAGTTGAGAAGCGACCAGGACATGAATTGGAGGATGATTCACATGCAAACAAACTTGCTGCAACTTGAGAAAAACTCTATAGTTTCTTTCATTTATCATCTTGGGCACATAATTTAATTTCATATGGAAGCTTTCCTAGTGCATTCCTTTCAGCAGGATTATGATAGACCAGCTCTGAGTGGCCAATCAGGCCACAGGAGAAATAGTAAAAGGGTAATTTTTCAAATTGGATATGAAACCATTCTGGAGCACCATCCTTCTTTGTTTGCAACATAACACCAGGACGGAGAGGACGATTGATCTCAATATCAACCCTAACTCGTAAGAACGGCCCACTTTCCTTGTCATTAGCATCAACATCCAGCTTGATTGTCTTACCGATTAGATCTGCTACCCGGCAGCCACGTTTGCCATTCATCCAGTCGAACAGGAGATTGAGAATATGGACCCAGATGGCCATGTGCTCGAAAGAGAATTCAGACGGCTTCAGTTTCTCATCTTACTCCTTGAGGATAATAGCATGCTTACCCACCATCCATGGTGAGCCCTCCAAAGCCCTACTCTTATCTGCTTCAGAGCCAAATTTGGCTATAAACATATTATCCACCTTCTCACTAACTGATCGTGCCTTCAAACTAATTGGATTTCCCCATGCTAGTTTCATTGCCCCCCATGATGATCGAAATATGAAGGATCGAGGGCGAGAACACCTTACCGATAACTGCCCACTCTGATGGTGGGCCTCCTTGTTCATCCTCATCATCACTGAATGCTGCCACCGCTGGTTCCTCAGTCGTCAAGTGGAGCTTCTCCATGTCTAACACCCAGTCATTCCCGTCGGTGGTACCGATCGCCGCCAAGAAGAACAGCCTACAGACGTCGCCCTATTGTAGCAGCACGAGTGCAGGAACTACCAGATGTGGAGCGACGCAAAGATCACCCACAAAAATAGTGCTCCTACGGCTAGGGTCTGAAAGCATCGCTAGATCAGACCCTAGGGGGTAGAGGGTTTAGGGGACGCCGATGTCGAGGGGACACACGGCAGTAGGCGATGGACAAAGTGATCCGGTGATCAGAGGCGGATGTGCGTGGGTGTCGCCGTCAGACGGCAGGGGCGGTGGTAGTTCTCCAGTTCCAAGGCTAAATCGTCTCATAATTGCCAGAGCGGGTGGAGCGATTTCGCTTTGGCACATTCATATGGTTGCTAAATCGCCTCAGAATCGCCAGGCATGGCCTAGAGCTTTGTGGTCTGACAACCTTTTAATTTGAAAGTTATTTGGATGCCCAAATAAAGTTTGAGTCAATGAAAGTATAGGTGTTCAGAACTCCAGATGCTGACTTTTGAAAACTTTTGTCACTCATGCATGGTTTGAGTTTTGAGCTGTGTGGTTGATATTGATTTTATGTCATGTCTGTTTGATTATCTATGGTAGAAAAATAGGTTAATGATAGAAATTCTCTCATGACTACAAAATTGTGACGTTTCAAATCATAGCAGATGACCCATTCTGTAGTACTCCCTCCATTCCAAATTATAGGTCGTTTTGACTTTTCTAGGTTCATAGATATTATTACGAATCTAGTTATGTCTAGATGCATAATAATATCTATGAACCTAGAAAAGTCAAAACGACCTACAATTTGGAACGGAGGGAGTGGTTAGTGTTTTCCGCTTGATAATATACTCCACTAATTTCCGATCGCCTTTTTCCAGGGCATGTGTGCTCTTTCAGGTTGCTGGTCGATCTCAACTATCACTAGCTCATTGATTTTTTTTTGGAAAGCTACGTTGTTATTTGCCGCCAATATCACTTCTGTGCACCTTGTTGGTTCATTAAATTTGTTCTGTTATCTTAAGAGTCAAAATCGATCTGTTAGTTCTAGGAAGTAGTACTGTTTGATTTACTGAGAAGAATTCTTATATTTTTGCTTCTTATCCGCTGCCTTAGTGTGGAACTAGCTGAGAAAAACAAAGTATCAATGATACTGACTTACCGCTGATAACTGCTCCTAGGTGTGAAAGGATTGTGCGATGCCTAGAGGGGGGTGAATAGGCTCGATCTGAACACTTGAACATTCTTCGCAGAGAAACTTCCGACACAGGATCGGAACTTCCGACAGGGTTGGAACTTCCAACAGAGTAAAAAGTACTCTATGAAATTCAAATTTAAATAGGTTTCTGCAGAATCTATTTGAATCAAAAGTTTAGGAAAGATGTCTAGAGACTACTGCATGTGAACTTTATAGAAGGAACTTCATGAGATAATAGATCAACACAAAATAAGCTCTAGGACAACTAGAAATGATGAAAACAATAAGCACACGAGACCAAGAATTTGTTTACCCAAGTTCACTCACACTAAGGAAGCTACATCTCCGTTGAGGAGCTCATAAAGAGCCGGGTCCTCACTAACCCTTTACCTCTTCCAATCAACCACAAAGGAGGATTGAAATACTTACTATGAATCCACTAAGGATGAGGTAATACAGACATTCCTGGGCGCACCACACAAAGAGAGCGCTCAAACGGGCGACGCCTAACCGTCTAAAAGCAAGCTTCAAGAGTAACAAACGCGAATCAAATATCGAAGACACTTGAAGTGCTCTTGAGATGAACTTGGTTGACCTCACACTCAAAGCTAGAGTCACACACCTCAAATCCTTCTCTCACCCAAGCCCTAGCTGAAAACTCTCAAAGATTTAACTCAAGGAGGGAGTGGGGAGGAGTATTGAATGTTCTTGGAGGTATTTGTCTCGGGTTAGGTCAGCGGCAAATGAAGAGGGTGCTGAGGGGGTATAAATACCCGAGCCCCAAAACTAGCCGTTGTTGTGCTGTTAATGTATCTGTCGGAACTTCTGACACAGGGACGGAACTTCCGACACAATTAAATGAAATCTGTTGAGCACTCCTTGTCGGAAGTTTTTGAAATATCTAACAGGTGTCGGAACTTCGAACACTCACAGAAAATTGTGAGAAATAAAATGTGCAAGTGTGTGATTAAGGTATGTCTCATAGGTAGTTAGCATCTCAAGTAAGCACTTTGACGTCTTGAAGCCAACTAGCCACGTCCCTATTTATAGTACGGTGTTCCTATATTCAAATTCAAAAATAGAAAATAATAAATCAATTTTCCTTTATGTTGAACACCTTTCTACAATTACTTAGAGGTCCTTTCTTACACATTTGCATTTCTATTGATTTGAACCTGTCAATTTCTTGATAAAATTATTAGTACTTTAATTACGCAAAACTCTAAGGCCAAATGCACTTTCAAGGTGTTTGGATAACTACCATTGCACTTTGGGTACCGTGAAAGATGCTAAGGCCAAATGCACTTTCAAGGTGTTTGGATAACTACCATTGCACTTTGGGTACCGTGAAAGATGCTAAACACACACATAGACTTGTCCGTCGCTAGTGGTCGGTATCAGAAGTTTAAATATTACCCGATTCAAAGTCTAGCTAATTTGCGCAACAGATGTGAACTGCTGCATATATATAAAGTTGGCTTGCACACCATGATCCTTTTAAGCTTAGCAAATGCCCATGGGCATTTGTTGCAGTAGACGGTATTTTAATTGATTGTAAAATTGATCTAGGTTCGATTCGAATCGTGTTTGCACTTATGGCTAATTATTTTTGAGAGGTATGCGAGATATGTCTATCAGGAATGAGTAGTACATTCATGGGGATAAGGTTGTGTTTTTATAGACTAATCTAAATGTGTATCTGTCAGCACTTGAAACATGTCTTGGAAAAAGTACCAGTGTACTTATCTGATGTAACTTGTTCCACTAAATCTATCTTTATAGTGCATTTATTTGGTATTGTATATATTGATATATTTTTTTATAAATTTGATTAAAGTTAGAGAATTTTTACTTAGAAAAAACTAAACTAACCTACATTTAATTTTGAAAACAGAGATAGTACAATAAATGCAAAGACGAGCTATGCAACTTAGCAACAATTAGCAATCGAAGTGTAATATTATAGGCAATAGCGAGTAAAATCGTGTTTTGCATTTTGAAATGGACGGAGCAGCAAATGAAGCTTAGGTACTACAAGACAAGTGTGCATGTTGTATATATACATATCCGGTGTTACAGCATAGTTGCCACGGATCGATGATAATGGCAACGACAGCAAGAATCTTACACCTTCTCCTGACCCTTTTCATCCTCTCCGGCAAAAGAACGTCGTCTTCAGCTTCCAGCGACGTCGATGCATTCCTCGGCTGCCTCTACGCGGACATTCCACCTCGCCTCGTCCACACCCCATCAACCAACAACTACTCCGCGCTCCTGCTGTCCTCCGTCCGGAACCTCCGCTACGTGTTGCCGGGCACCGTGAGGCCGCTCGTGATCGTTGCCGTCACCGAGCCCGGCCATGTCCAGACCACTGTTCTCTGTGGCCGCCGCCACAGCGTCCGCATCCGCACGCGCAGCGGCGGCCACGACTACGAGGGCCTCTCCTACGCCTCCCTCGACCCCCACCAGCGGTTCGCCGTGCTCGACCTCGCCGAGCTCCGCGCGATCCACATCGACGCCGCGAGAGCCGAGGCCTGGGTCGGGTCGGGCGCCTCCCTCGGCGAGCTCTACTACGCCGTCGCCGCTGCGAACCGCACGCTGGCGTTCCCGGCGGGCTCCTGCCCCACCGTCTGCTTCGGTGGCCACCTGAGCGGCGGCGGGTTCGGCTCGCTGGCGCGCAAATACGGCCTCTCCGCCGACAACGTTCTCGACGCCGTCGTCGTGGACGCGCAGGGGAGGCTGCTGAACAGAAGCACAATGGGGGAGGACTTCTTCTGGGCCATCCGGGGCGGCGGCGGCGAGAGCTTCGGCGTCGTCGTGTCCTGGAAGGTGCGGCTGGTGCGCGTGCCGGAGACCGTGACCGTGTTCGGCATCCGGCGATTCAGGAACCAATCCGCCATCGACCTCGTCACCAAATGGCAGGACATCGCGCCATTCCTGCCCAGGGACCTGTACCTCCGCGTCCTCGTGCAGAACCCGCAGGCGGACTTCGTTGCCCTGTTCCTCGGCCGTTGCGGTCGCCTCTTCGACATCATGCGACGTCGCTTCCCGGAGCTTGGGATGACACAGGCGGACTGCCAGGAGATAAGCTGGGTCCAGTCCACCATCTTCATCGAGTTCTTCACGACCGACAAGCCACTGGAGGTGCTCCTGGACAGGAGCAACAAGCCGGACTACTACCTCAAGGTCAAGTCGGACCACGTGCAAGAACCAATCCCGAGGCACGCGTGGGAGAGCTTATGGGAGAAGTGGCTCGATGAGCCCGGGACGCCGCCGATCATGCTTGATCCCTACGGCGGCCGTATGGGAAGCATCTCGCCGTCGGCGACACCGTTCCCGCACCGGGATTACCTCTACCAGCTGCAGATCTACTCGTTCTGGTTCGAGAATGGGACAGATGCACTGGAGAAGCGGATCAGCTGGGTCAGGGGAGTGCATAAGGAGCTGGAGCCGTACGTGTCCAAGAACCCAAGAGCTGTGTACGTGAACTACAGGGACTTGGACCTGGGGACGAATGAATTGGAGGGTAACGTGACCAGCTACGACAATGCTAAAGTTTGGGGTGAGAAGTATTTTAAGGGTAATTTTGAGAGGTTGGCGGGCGTGAAGAGCAGGGTGGATCCTGATGATTTCTTCCGGAACGAGCAGAGCATCCCTCCTCTTCGTGCAGCAAAAGGATAGAGCTCCATTTGCTGGATGGTGCCCTTTTCGTCGTGCCAAGCGATTTGATCCTGTGGCTCCTAATAATTACTACACAATGTATCGTGTTCCCATTTGTTTCGCATTGGGAATTTGAAGTAACGTGTATCGTGTTTGCTTACTGAAGGCCGGTGAGTTATAATAAACAAACGTATAAAAGAATAGTATAATTGTCTATTTTCCAAACATGAGTTGTGCCTGTTTTGAGCTGTTCACGTGACTTCAATTTTTTTCCTTTGTCATTCACGCGTTTGTGTTGTTCGTGGGATGCTCTTTTTAAACTCGAATCAAGTGCAATTTGTGATTGAGCCTGTTTTGACTAAAGGGATTGGGCCTGTTTTAAGCTAACTGAGTTAGGCTATTTTGTCCTTCCCGTTTTGGGTTGAACAATACTACTCAAGGGAGTGAGCGAGCGTGAGAGACAAACGTACACGTCACACAACAACAATACAATATTTTCTGTTTTGTAATTCAAAATTCTAATCAATGAAATCATCGCGCACAAAAATTAAATAGGAATCCTACCTCAGCCAGTCAACCACAGAAAAAGTCTTCAATTCTCATGCATTATCTGCTTCCTTGCCGTTTCTATGGAGGGCAGGTTTGGTTTCTGCGACACAAGTGAGCCAAATGAAAATTTGGCAGCAACAAATCTAGGTAAGGGCGCAAAGCCAACACAAAGCAAAAAGAAAAGAAAAGGAAAAGTGGGGTGTTCCGATTGTGGCCATGCCAATAATCTATGGGTAGTGCCAATATCTAGAAAGAGAAAAATTACGTTTGGATTGTTGAATCTTGCTTTGTTGACAAAATCTTAGGAATATCATGGTGCAAACTATTTGCAATTCGGATACATAGTTAAGACCATGGTTATTTAGGCATCACTTAAGTGTCGGAGCGGTCGACAGTCGCCACAGTGGCAAGATGTCCCCTCGCCATCCTACGCACATGTTGCTGCCCACTTGATTCTACCATCTCCGAGCCCGATTCCACAGCCAGCCTGGTCGATTCCACCATCTCCTGCTCGATTCTGCTGCTATTTCGGTCAATTCCACCATCTCATGCTCGACTCCACTGCTGCACACTTGATTTTCTGCCATCTCCTGCTTGTCAATCACTCGATTTGAAACTAGGGTGGGTTCGATCAGCGAGTTTAGAGAAGGGAAGTAGCATCTAGTGAAGGAGAGAGAGGGAGCGAGGAGGGAGGCGTGAGGTGGAGAGGCGGTGGGATGGTGGTGCTCGACAACGAAGATACATGAGAGGTAGCATTAGCGGAGTTGGGTGGCTTGATCTAATTCATGTCTTCATAATGTATTTGCAAGGGAGGGGCATATGGGCTGCCTAGCTGGTGGGCTGGGCTAGCCCACTTCTTACTCCTTCCTTCCTCATTTTCCTTTTCTTTTTCCCTTCTCTTCCTATGTTGCTATTTTGCATTTGCTTACATGGTATCTCATCACCTCACCTCACACTTCACTCGCCCAATGCAAGTGGTACGGTGGTAGTGAGTTGCCACGACTCGCTTTACCACCTTTATTGCCATGGTTAAGAGATATCATTGTTTGAAGTTGGTTAACTAGAAAATATTAGATTGCGTGCAACCAGTAACCTAGCACCACCATGCATGCCTTCTCCAATGCAATCGGCCAAGCCAAAGTCTGGCTAGCAAATCACTCACCCGCATGCTGCCCTGGCTTCCTTGTATCTGCGCATGGCAAATTTTGATCTCCAACCAAATAGGGACTGAAAAATCCGAGCATGCCAAATTTTTGGTTAGCCAACCAGAGGCACAAACCAAACATGTCCTAGGACCTATTCCAATTGAAGTAAATAAGGGGTGAAGTAGATGCTCATGAACCCCTAATACTCCTCTTCTTTGCAAGAACTGGACAAGAAGGCGTCACTATGATTCCGCAGACTATAACACAATTTTGGGGGGGGGGGGTCGTACATACATCTATGGACCCACCAGAAGGTTTGGACAGTCCTAAATATGGGGCCGAATACTGAGACACATCTGACATGAAGACCATAGCGCAGGATGATGTAGTCTACATGGAAAGACAGGAACTAGTCGAGGATTAGGAAAGTACTCGTTGTAATAAGAGTAGAACTCCTCTAGTCATATACGACTACTATTCTTGTAACCAACTAACCTGTAATCCTACTCCCGATAATATAAGGCGAGGCAGGGACCCCTCCAAAGCAATTCAATCCAACCAACACAAAGGACGTAGGGTATTATGCAATCTAGTGGCCCGAACCTATCTAAATTGTGTGTCTACATTTACCTTCGAGTTCCTGATTTTGACAAGCCCCACTAACAAAAACACTACCTCGGGAACCCCTATCGGTAGGTTGCCGCGTTTAAACACCGACAGCTAGCACGTCAGGTAGGAGCACTCGCCGAGAATCCACTGGTGAACTCGATGGCACAAGTCATCATCAAACCAATCGTCGCATTTGAAGCAAGCGCAATGTTTGTCTTTGGCTCCTGGGTTTGCATCGCGGACGGCGCTGGAAATTTCCACCGCCACATTGCATTGACCCCAGAGAAGAAGCAGAAAACCACGAAGCTACAGCGCCAAGCTCTGGAGGATCTCGTCAATAATTTTGGCAAATTTTCAATTTATGACCTAGTCAGAGGCTTGGGTTATGAGTCCGAGTTCAACTCGACTTCTCCCGCCAATCGAATTGACTTTCACAAGCCGACACATAAGCCATCATGCAAGTCGGACTACCACCTAAGTTGATTCTCGTTTGGACTCCACAACGCAGCCACTATTTATCAGGCTGCCCTGTCTAGATCATAATCTGATATAGATACGATCGAGAACATCAACTACTACACGGATCTGAACGAGGAGACTCCTTTATCATGTCCGCAGCAGGGCCTGGTAATCACATCAACTCCCCAGGGCAGATTTGTGTACTAGCCCAACATGAAGCCACCCGCTCTTGCCAAAGATGACGATTCACATCTTATCGTCTATCTCGACACTCACCCGTACCAGGAGGGAGCTCCTCTGTCACCCATCTACGAGGAAGGCGGCACCACGGAGGTCATCATTGTCGGGGATAGATCCCCAGTACTCGCAAGGAAGGAAGAAGGCGGTCTCCTATTAGGATTCCTCTGTAATCCTACTAGGACTCACACCATGTAATCTGGCTGGACTCGTACCTTGTAACCGACTAGTAATCTTGCCCCTTGGAGTATATAAAGGAGGGCAGGAGTCTCTAGATCGGTAGGCGAAAACCTCATAGAACCACAACAGAGGACCAAATCTTCAATACCAAATAAAACCCAAGCGTAGGGCACAATATATAACATGCCAAACAGGACGTAGGGTATTACGATACTCTGGTGGCCCGAACCTGTATAAATCTATATCTTGTGTCATCGCATTTACCTTCGAGTTCCAGGTCCGATGATTCCCCACCAACCAATCTACTACCTCAAGATACCCCTCGGTAAATTGTCGAGTATAAAGCACCAACGTATGGTGCGCTAGGTAGGAGTGATCATCGAGATCATTGGGCGAGCTTGAAGGACCTCATCTTTAAAATCAACCTACTCGACGAGAAGAAGTCGTCGAGTTCCAATTCGAAGTGGATACGAGAAGCTTGCAGGAGATTAATCGGTTGTCAGCTTGTCTGCATGCCAAAAGCTGCAGCACTGGTTGCACTGCTATAGCTGATCATCCTCCGTGGCTCCGTGCGTCGCTCAAGGCTGATGATCTGTTATTGCTCCACGCATGTGAGAAGGAAAAATACCGGCATAATTATTTTTCCATCTCTAAGTCGAAGTCACTGATGATGCATGTTAAGCTAATTGCCTCCAGTTGCCTAAAGAAATGAAGGCCAATCAATATTCCATCTACTGTTTCTGCACGGATCGAGGAAACTATCAGCTCGAGTACTCTTTGTGCAAGGCTACTTTTTGGAGTTTCAATACACGTACTAGGAAGGCCACCAGGAGATCTGTTCCTCTTCGCTACACGTACTCAAGAAATGCTCGTGGGACTTCAGCATGCATGACTATGCTGGCCTCACCAGAATGCTCGGCGACACAACAGCGACTACCTAAAACTTCTTGTCTCAACTACAAACTAGTCAAGAGCGGGTTCCACGTGATCAACAACAAGAAGAAGAGCAACATGGCAGAAACTCATGATATGAGCATCACCTAGATGATGTCTTATGGGATGAACTCACCGCCAACGTTGTCGGAGAAGAGACCGAAGCTCAAAGAACTCGACGATGAGCAAGAAACACCACAAGAGCAGAGCACCGCCACCGACGCCTTGCAGCGGACCTACCAATCCACAACCTGGATAATGACTTTGAAGTAGTTCAAGCGCGTCACCATCGTACTCCCCTAGCTACCGTCGTGTCTATTGATCTCATCACCCATGCGATGCCTCAGAACAAGTACACAAGACAATTGGCTGAACTGGCGAAACTCGCGTACGAACAACTTGCAACAGAATTGGATACAGTCAGTCCAATGCTCCCCATCCCAGCAAAGTCAACATGGCAGCAGCCATAGAGGCCCTACATCTAGACCAAGTCAACACGGAGGCGCCACACCAAGCCAAGCTAGAGCTGAAGATAGTCGGGTAGGACCCTCGAGAGGCCGTAGAACACCCCTGCAACAAGATCAATGCCAGCCGCGATGCCCGTACCATCATCGACGGACGGCGGTGCGAGCACGATCAAGAACTCAAACACCCAGGAGATGATACTGACGGGTTCCCCGCCTTCTCAAGACGTGTGAGGAGGATAACTCTACCCGAAAAGCTCAAACCCCCACATATCACCAAGTACGATGGCAAGCTGGACCCAATTCAATGGCTCCGGTGCTACTCAGTATCAGTACAAGCAGTTGGGGGAAATGATGACACCAAAGTAATCTACTTCCCCATTTGCATGGAGGCGGCGCCACTCACATGGCTCGTATCGTTGGATAAGAACTCTATCAACTCGTGGAAGGCCTCAAGGTAGTATTCACTAACAACTACACAAGGGCAATGAAGTGTACTGGCAATAGGATCGACTTGTCTCAAGTTAAACAACAAGAAGGTGAGACCCTACGGAGCTACTTACATCGCTTCTTCGACAACAAGGCCATAATCATGGATGTCACAGAGCGTGACGTTATTAACTGCTTCCGGAACTTAGGCAAAAGACGCCCCGCTGATGTCAAATCTCGCAAGATGATTGTACAGACATGGGCAGATGAAGAAGATAGGGAGATCGAAAGGTTCGAGTCGAATCGCAACAAGGGCTAGAGAAACAACAATCAGAACAATGGCCAATGCAATGATAAGAACCGCAACGATCGCCCCAACAATGACAACCGAAATAACTACTTGGGAGCTCACAACTGCAAGCGCAAGTCAGACAATACTGTAGCGGCAATTTTGCAGTTGTCCAAGAAAGGTTTCAGCAAGAATCAAGACATGCCGTCATTCAACGAGCTTTTGAAGAAATAGTACCCATGGCACCCAAACCACAAGCACTCTGCAATAGATTGTTGCAGTCTACGTAGTATCATGAAGGACCTACCAGAGCTATTTGGCACCCAAGACAAGGGCAAGGCCAAGGAAGATGAAGACGATGGTGACAGTGGCAACTTCCAGAACCCATCCAACACTGTCAACGTCATCTTCAGCGGAACCCCGGGTACTGCTACTAAGCGGTCCCAAAAGCTCATTCTTCGAGAGATAATGTCCATTGAACCTGCATCACAAATGTTCCTCAAATGGTCCATGGTGCTAATTACCTTCTCCAGAAAGGACCAATGGACTAGTTTCTCAGACCCAGGATGGTATCCTCTTATCCTGAACCCGGTTGTCGCTGGCTCTAGACTTACTAAAGTACTCATCGATAATGGTAGCAATCTCAACATCTTGTTCGCCAAGACACTGAAGAAGATGGGCCTCGACATCACCGATATGCTCACCCCAATGAACTCTCCGTTCTATCGAATCGTCCTGGGCAACGCGGTTGGACCCCTCAGACAAGTGGTTTTGCCAGTTACCTTAGGTACCAAAGAACACTACCAGATAGAATACATGTAGTTCGAGGTAGCGGACTTCAAAACATCGTACCACACCATCCTCGGAAGACTAGCATTGGCCAGATTTATGGCCATCCCGCACTACGTGTACTTAGTACTCAAGATGCTGGGACCCAAGGGAGTACTCTCCCAACGTGGAGACTTGAAGAGGTCATATGACTACGACATAAAAGCTGTGGAGCTAGCAACAACTACCCAAGTACCAAACTCGATGATGCAAGTCTCCGACGCACCCAAGAAGCTGTCCCCGTTAGAGCTCGAGATTCCAGAAAAGAAGTTGGGGGGAACCAAGGTCAAGCCGGCAAGTGAAGTAGACATCAAAGCCATTGACCTTGAGACTAGTGATAGCTCCAAAATAGACCTGATTGGAAGATGATTGTATCCTAAATAGGAAAGCGCGCTCATCAGTTTCTTCCAGGCCAACTGAGACATCATCGCGTGGAAACTAGTGGACATGCTGGGGGTACCTAGGGAGTTGATCGAGCACTCATTCAATGTGAATCCAAAACCTACACCAAAAAGGCAACACCTACGACTATTCGCCCAAGATAGAAGGGAAGCTAATAAGAAAGAGATGGCCAAACTACTTGCGGCGGGCTTCATAAAAGAAGTCTATCATCCAGAGTGGCTTGCCAATCGCATCATGGTGTGAAAGAAAAAATAACAATGAGTGGAGGATATGTGTGAACTACACAGACCTCAACAAGCACTATCCAAAGGATCCATTCGGGTTCCTTAGGATCGATCAAGTCATCAACTCCACTGCTGGATGCGCCCTCCTCTGTTTCCTTGATTGCTACTCGGGGTATCACTAGATAGCTCTCAAGGAGGAAGACCAGATCAAGACTGTGTTCATCACCCCATACGGAGCTTTCTGCTACAACAATATCTTTCGGGTTGAAGAATGAAGGAGCTACTTATCAACGTGCAATCCAGGAGTGCTTCAAGAAGCAGCTACACCGCAACGTGGAGGCGTATGTGGATGACGTGGTTGTAAAGACTAGAAATCCCGACGACCTGATTGCGAATCTAGGAGAAACTTTTGCAAGTTTGCGAGTGTTCTAGTGGAAGCTCAATCTGACAAAGTGCATCTTCGGCATGCCCTCCGGGAAACTACTTGGGTTCAACATTAGTCACTGAAGCATTGAAGGTAACCCCAAGAAGATCTCCACCATCACCAACATGCATACCCCATCAGGCATCAAGGATGTTCAGAAGCTGACTCGATGCATGGTGGCCCTCAACAGATTCATCTCAAGGCTTGGAGAATGGGGCCTACCCTTCTTCAAACTACTCAAGTGGCAAGATAAGTTTTAGTGGACCGAGGAGGTAGATCAAGCCCTACAGCAATTAAAGAACTTCCTATCAAAGCCACCGGTCCTCACGGCGCCAAACCCCAACGAAGACTTGCTGCTCTACATTGCCGCAACTACTCACGTTGTAAGCACGTCGATTGTGGTTGATAGACCGGAACCAGGCCATGTATTCAAAGTACAAAGGCCATCTACTTTGTAAGTGAGGTTCTGTCAGACTCTAAGACCAAATATCCACCGGTCCAGAAGCTGCTATACATGATACTGCTCACCTCATGCAAGTTGCGACATTACTTCTAGGAGCACAAGATCTCTGTTATCACTGACTTCCCCCTAGGAGAAATTCTTCACAATCGGGATGCAACAAGAAGAATATCTAAGTGGGCGGTAGAACTCAGAGCATTATCACTGGAATTCAAATCAAGGACTGCAATCAAATCCCAGGCCCTAGTCGATTTGATGGCAGAGTGGTGGGAGAATCAACGACCAATACCAGCAGAGCGTCCAAAGCACTAGGTCATGTATTTTGATGGATCACTCAAGATCAAGGGCACTAGTGCAGGAGTACTCTTGATATCTCCCAAGGACTAACAACTCAAGTGCATCCCACAAATCTTCTTGGAAGTGTCCAACAACAAAGTTGAATACGAGGCGCTTCTACATGGGCTCTGCTTGGCAGTCTCGCTAGGAATAAAGTGATTGCTAGTCTACGGCAAATCACTGGTGGTGATCAATCAAGTCAACAACGAGTGAGACCGCCATAAGGAGAACATGGATGCGTATTGCCTAGAAGTACGCAAGCTAGAGAATAAATTCTCTGGTATGGAGTTCCACCATGTACTTCATGACAACAACGTTGCCACGGACATCCTATCCAAGCTTGGATCTACCCGTGCTCAAGTTCCAGCAGGGGTTTTCGTCCATGAGCTACACAAGCCATCCATAACGGAGCTGGCACCATCAACAACCACTAATTGAGGTCCTACCACACCAGATCATGCACAATCATGGGTAAATCTTTTAGATCAGGGTTCTATTGGCCTACAACTCTCACTGATGTTGAGGAAAATGGTGCTAATTCTTTGCCAAGCAACAGCATGTCCCTGCCTACAAGCTGATCACCATACCACCCTCTTGGCCCATCGCGTGCTGGGGGCTAGACATGATTGGCCTACTGCCCACCGCGCCTGGAGGATTCAACCGAGTTCTGGTGGCCATTGACAAGTTTACCAAGTGGATTGAGGTGAAGCCAGTTACCTACCCCAAAGCAGATAGAGTACTCGACTTCCTCGATGAGCTTATTCATAGCTACGGCTTCTCTAATCACATAATCATAGACTTGGGTTCAAACTTCAACAACCATGGGTTCTGGGAATACTGCAAGAACAGTGGGATCGATGTCCGGTATGTCTCCGTCGCTCATCCACGGGCCAATGGCCAGGTTGAGCGTGCCAATGAGATGGTATTGGAAGCTCTCAAGAAAAGGCTGCACGATATTAGAAACATGAAAGGAGGCAAGTGGCTCAAAGAACTACCCAATGTCCTCTAGGGGCTCCATACCTAGCCAAGCAAGCCTACAGGGCAATTTCCCTACTTCCTAGTCTACAGATCCAAAGTTGTTCTACCTGCCGACGTCATGTGGAAATCTCCAATAGTTGAGCAGTACGAGGAAGGCATAGCAGAGGAAACAAGACATCTAGACATTGACAGCCTCGAAGAAGCTCGCTGTGCAGCACTCATCCAGTCCGCAAGATACCTCGAAGGCCTTCACCGCTACCATGATTAAAACGTCAAAAAATGATCGTTCAACATAGGCGACATGGTCCTTCACTGTATCTAGGACACCGAAGGGTTGCACAAGCTGAACTCACCATGGAAGAGGCCTTTTACCATCTCCAAGGTCACTGGACCTAGATCATATTGATTACAACACCCCTTAGGTGAAGACGTCGACAACTCGTGGAACATCAAGCAACTCTATTGATTTTATCCCTAATTTAGATTTGCATATTCATGTAAATGAACCATCGGACCTAGCTGTAGATTTACAATTCAATAAAGTAGTCATATTTTCATTATAATTTGACCACTTATTTCTGCCTTATCACAGCTTGTAATATTAAGTCTGCACAACTAGAATGAGCTATTCAGCTCCCAGGGCAAAATTGCCCAAGTCTGCAAAATTCTAATGAGTTATTCAACTCACTGGACAAAATCGTCCAATTGTAGCTTGCAAAGCAAGTCAGCAGTAAACTTCATGAGTTAGTTAACTCATCGGACAAATCTGTCCAGTCGCAGCTTGTAAAAACAAGTTTGTAGAATTCTAGGAATCTTTGAGAGAATGTCAAAGCATGCCTAGTGAGGATGTGGAGACAGGCTCTGTACATAAGACCCTGAAGAGACCTCTATTGAAAGAAGTCTACAGCCTAGGAAGATTGAGTATTTGTGCACCGCAACAAAGGAACACATAACAAGAGTACTCACAACTAGCGCCTGATGAGGCTCATCAAAGAAGCCTTGTGGTCAGACACTTATATCTACCGTACGAGCAATACATAACTCCTCAAGGACTAGATGATTGGCTAATTCTTCTACAACGGGGTCCATTTCCTGCATGTACTCCTTGGGGTCCTCCGCTATACCTTCCACAACAGGAGCCAGATCGGCTTGAGGATAGAAAGACTTGACGAAACTCAACAATTGCTTAGAGACAAACTTCGCCATCTTCTGAATGTAGTTGATGAATTTCCCTGGCATGTCCTTGAGTACTTCAGATAGTGAACGAGTGTAACAATTCTACCTTAATTATGTGTAGTTAAACTTAAGAAAGTCATTAGTCACTAAGTAGAGGTAGTGAAAGGTCCAAAATGCCCCTAAAAAGCTCTTTTTGGAGTTAAATAGGAAACTTGAGATTTTATCTACAAACTTGAATTTTTGACCAAATAAGAGTTGTAAAACTTTTAATTTAAAACAACTTTTATTAATAGGACTTTGACTAATTCGGAGTGGGAGAAGGTCAAAAACAAGAACCAAATCAGGAGTACATCAAATTCCTACAAATTACCTAAGTCCTGGAATTCATGTTTTTCCTCAAATTTGCAACCTATTATCTCACAATTCTATATCTAAACTTGAATCAGACCGCAAATAGAAGTTGTAGTGCTATGAGTGTGTTACAACTTTGTTATACTGACCCAAGTCTAATTCACAACCAAACCTGTTCAAAATCTTGGTCAAAGTCGCTCAAAATAGTCAAACCAGCACAAATGCTTTTCTGCGTTAAGTCTGGAAGGACACCTAGAGCGCGCATCTCGGCAAGCCCATTTTCCTAAAAATTGAACTGAACCTAAGTAAAGTCCTTACTAGGAGTTGGAGTCCTAAGATCGAAGAACAATTCCTTCAATTACATCTTGGCATGATTCAAATGGGAAGCTACTCAAAATCTGAGCCAAAGTTGGCCAAAATGCTGAAAAATGGCAAAACCAAAATCTGTCTAAGTCCCAGGAGGCCGGCGTTCTGCCAGTTTTTGGAGCTTCGTATTTTCAAATTTGCTTCGATTTTGAGTAAAGACCTTTTGTAAGTTTTGAACTTGGGCAATAGGACTACAAGTTTTATAAAGGTAAATTTTGAAATGCACTTCAAAAATACGAAGTTAAACGTGCCCAAACCTGGCCCTGATTACCATCCATTCACCTGCCTCGCGACGCCCTCGGCCGGAGTGCGCCACGACGCGCATTCCCGCACGCTGCCCGCCGCGTGGGTGCCGACCACCGACGAGCTTGCCGTCGCCCAACCGGCGGCTGCGACATGACAACTCACGTGCCCGGCTGCCCAATAGGCGAGCGCGCTTATCCCGCTCCCTGACGCCGTGCATCCCCTTCGCCCCATTCCGAGCTAGCTCCAACCATCGGAGGATGCCACGCCGCCGCCTCGGACCGGCCAAGCTCCGCTCGCCTATCGACACCTAGACAGTGACCGCACGAGCACCTCGCTCCGCCAACCCACGGCTGCGGGAAAGCCGCGCTTGCACGCTCCGAATCCCCCCAGGCCAATGATCGAGGGATCCTATCCCGCGACCTCCGCACCCCGACCAATGGCGCCGCCACCACCGGATCTCCAGCCCGCAGCCCACAGCGCCCCTCTAATCTTATCCGCCCATGCCTAGAGCCCTGTGTCGACCCTCCGCTCCCCCTAGCCCTATAAAAGGACTTATGGCGCCGCCTACACCGCCCTCCGCCACCTCTAGCACTGCCGCTGCCCTATTTTCCTTGCGCCGCCGCTCGGGTCTCCCATGGAGCCCCCACCTCCATGCAGCCCCGCACCTCGTCGACACCGCCGATCGCTCCGCCGCCCCACCGTGCATGTCCCCGAGCTGCCCATTGCCCTCCCAGACCACTACCGGTGCCGGAACACCTCGAGGACCGCCGCCGCGACCCGCTCCTCGTCCCCACGGTGTTCCACCTCCACCGAGCCCTCTGCGATGCCATAACCGCCGCCAATCAACCCTAGGTGAGCACGCGCTTCTCTCCAGTAGCTTCTTGCCCTAGCCCGAGCCACGCATCATCGGAATTCGGCGAAGATCACCACCAGCCGCCGCTAGGGGCCTCCCTGTGTCTTTTATCTTTTTCCAGGGGCCTTAGCACAAGAACTAGGGACCCCTACCCCTGCGTGATTAAACCGTAGACGTAAGGGTTAGATCGCAAGTTTGCCTCGGTTTATTGTTTTAAATGGGCAAAAAATAGAATAAACTTTGTAAACGCACCATAAATCATAGAAAAATCAGAAAAAAAGCCAAATAAATTTTGTTGGACTCAGTGAACTGTCTAGTTTCATACAAAAATAATCTTGCCCATGTTACTGTGGGAAGTAATACCCTATAGTTTTATTTCTTGCTTAGGCCTTTTAAAACATAGTAAACCGGAGAAAAATGTTAAAAGGATAAATCCAACTCTGTGCTGTATGTTTCTGAGTATGGGAGCTTGGAAAAATAGTGAAGACCCTGGAGTAGAATTTTAACTCACTGTTTTAGCTTTATATTTGAAATCTAGGGTTAAATCTTTCTTTTTGCACAAGTTTTAATCCAGGGCTGAGAAAAATATGAAACCTCTTGAAGTAGCTTAGTTTTGAAGAGTAGTTCACAGGGAAAATATGAAACCTTGACTGAAACTTGATGAAACCCACCTTCCTTTTTAGAGCAAGATAAATAGGAGTAAAATATGGGAATAGTTTTCCTTCACTAAAAATCATGAAAAATTCACCAAAGTCTCTGTAAAATACCTTCAACCCACTGTTAAAGTTTCACTCTTAGAATCATGTAGGTTTTGAGATAAAAATGGTTAAGTGCATGCTACCCTTGGTGATAAAATAATTTTAATTCTTTTTGTGCTAATCCAATCGATCCCAAATTTTTACAGTAACTCATTGATGACATGAGTTAGGCACTGCTAATTTCTCAGTGTCATATGTTACTGTTTGATTGTCGAAACAAATTTTGGATGAGGAATCGATTTAAATGAATAAAGAAATGTAAATTCTAGTAAACTTAATTGATATTTTTTGGAAGAGGTAAAAAAAACATTCAGAAATAAATGACTCTCCAAATGAACCCCGAACAATCCTAAAAGCGACCCCACCTTCCTTGTGAACTCTAAGGTGTAAGGATCTTAAATATGTACACAATCACCATCAAAGTCAACCCTGAGCTTTAAACCACAACACACCTTTCTTCATGAAGATAATGAAAGTTTAGAACCTTATTTAGGTGAATGTGGTTGAAATGCAACTTTCATTTCAGCAATAAGTCATGTCTTGCATCTTTCACGTGGAAGCATGGAAAGTTTGAACTCTCTGCATGTGCATCTCATGTAGAAGCTAATATCGCTGACGGAACCTACGAGCTCCACCCTACGCTGGAAGAGGAACCCGCCGCAGAGCTACATCATGCGGAAGTTGAGCCCGAGCTAGATCAAGACCCCGAGGACCTGCTAACTTTTCCTGAACCTGAAGGCAAGCCTCGGTGCATGCTTCCCTATTTTAAATTTATGCAATATGTTGATGCTTATGATTGTGCATTTACGTTTGTAGGAGTTGATTGAAACCGTAGATGCATGAACTTAGTAACTTTGATCTGAACACTAGTTGCTAAGGTCGAGTAGTTGCTGTGCTAAATTGGACTCGGTAAAATTCGAGTGATTGCCTATCACTTGCGAATTATAGGAGTTGTTTGTTTACTCATACTACAACTATAAAGATGACAGATGGGACCGGGAATGGTTCCGATGTGGTGGTTTGCCCCGTCTATCTAGCAATGAACTTGCTAAGGTCAAAACGTGTCGGCCTTCATGATCAAGTGTTTGAAAGTACTAATCTCATACCTAGTACGGGATAGGGAAGCCTAGTACCTTATTGAACTGGGGCGTTGCTTATACTCTTGCTATCCCTGGAACGAGGTTCTCATGGTGCATCATGTGGGTGCAAGTGCGGTCATAATATGGCAAGAGGCCGGGACTGTGGAGCATTGCATGCCAAGGGAAGTTTGGCCCTAAGACGTGCCTAGGGATCGATGGGGACGGCTGACAAGTGAAGTGACCCTTCGTGGTGCACGGATGTCGTGTGGTTAGGTTCGCCATGCATGGTTAATAAATTCGAATCGATTTGTCTGCCTCTCATAGTTTGGGACTGCCTGATCACTATTCCGCACTGAATAAAGATGGAATATGATGATGATTTTAATCTTGATGCCTATTCTTAAATTGTTTGGAAACTATGCTTGTTTAGTATAAGTTGCTAATCTAGACTTGTTAATGAACATAGAACTTGAGCTAAAATGTTGAAAGTAAGGACCAACTTTAGGCATTTTGGCAAAAACAAACCCACAGCCAAAAAGCCTTGCATGTCTAGGAGTCGGTGAATTGTTATCACCTGTCAGGTCAGTCTTGCTGAGTCTTAGTTGCTTAGCCTTGCTTGTGGCATAACTTTTTAGGTAATGTCGATAGTTTGGCTGCTAGCACCACTTGGCCTACCCAGCTCCCTCCAGGTTGGACACTCGAGTGGGATCCCTCCTTGGACGACGAGGGCAGGGGTCATTGATATCATGGTCGGCTTCGCCGTGGTATTCTGTATTGACGTTTAGCTTCCGCATGTTTTAACTTTTCGTTGTTTACAACCTTGCAAACTCTGTTTGAATTTCGAAAACTCTAATGTAATAAATTGTTGAACTATGTTAATGTGATGGGAATGTTGTAATCTCTGTGCTATTCACCTTCACGTGAGCAATGCTTCTCGATCCTGAGTAAGTGGTTTATCGGATGAAATCCGACGGACGACCAAGTTGACTTGCTTAAAGTGCACGATTGCGTGTCAGGGCGATGTAAGTGCATTTTAGTTAGGTTAATTTGGAGCGGTTCTGCCACAACGGGGCTCTACACCTTCAACTAGAGGCTCCACCATGTCCGCTATTGGCTAGGCCGCTTCAGATATCTCCTTTAGAGCGAGTTTGGCCGCTTCCAGATCATCTTCGCGCTCTCGGATGGTCTTCATGGCATTGACCAGATCAACCTCACTATCCTCGCACATCTGCATCTCCTTCTCCAGATCATGCTCCAACTTTTCAACATGAAGCACCAGCTTGTCATGTTGATCTGTCACCTGATAGAAGGCATTTTTCCAAGCGGTGATTGACACTTGAAGCTCTGGTTCCAATTTCTTATATTCTGCGCAACATCAGCATGGGGTTAATAAGAATCGACATACAATCAGTAGTCAACGAACATCAAAGGACAACAGATGATGAGGACATCACTCCTTCAGATACATACAACAATTCTCCGCTGATCTTTCAAGGTCCAATCACTAGAGCTCGCGCACAACAATTGAATTTAGAGGTGAGCTCGTTCCTAAACACTTCTTTATATGATTTCGAGAATAGATTGCTACCTAATGATTATATTGTGATTAGGGACCAAGGAGAGGGCCAGGAGATACTTGGAGAAGGACTTGGAGGTGGCAAGGACCAGCAAGGGTGTGCAAGTCAAGTTGGAGGCCCAAATCAAGTCGACTTCGAGTCCGTCTTGGAGTCTAGGAGCAGTATGTGCTAAAACGGAAGTCCAGGTCGCATACGGGCTCGGATTTGGACGTTCTTTATATGGATGGAAAGATAATTTCATAAGTTTTCCAATGGCACTACTACCATGTCCAAATTCCATCTGAGTCAATAGAAATCGTTGAAACAAGAGGCTGTCTAGAATCTGCCAGGGTGCGGCGTCACCGTCTTTTGGGCCGTTGGGCCGTGTATCATGTTAGAGTCCATTAGGGACGCCTCCAAGGGTCTTGCACAACCCTAAGGTCTTCATAAACAGCCTCCGTCCATCTATTAGGGTTTGGGTTTTGCTTAGACTATTCTGTCAAGAACAGTTTTGCCGTGTCATCGGTTTGTGAGACCCCAACTTGTGAGATTTTTTATTCATCTGCAAATTTGGTTGCAATCTTTCTTGTTCTTGCTTGTGTTCTTTGATTTGCAAGCAAGGATTAGCCTTCTTGGCGAGGTCGACCGTGCATCACTGGTCAATAACCTGAGGAGACGTGGTGCTGCGATTGCAGGGTTTGGAATGTGTTGTTCAGAAGGAGGATCGATTTGTGTTGCGACTCCATTAAATAGAGAGTTATCAGAACCTTTCGGAAGATCGGGAACCCTTGTTCACATTAACAGACTACCTTAAATTTTGTGATTGAGAGACTTAATGCAAGCAACAAGACGCTCCTTCTCATCCTCTAGATCTTGAATCCGGTTTCGGAAGGGCGCCATCGAGCTGTCATGCTTCATCATCAAGCGGGAGATGTACAATTTTTCTTTCACAAGCCCTTTCTCTAGAGCTTCACCACGGAGTATGGCATCACCATACCCCACGAGCATCTCTAACTAGCGATGGGAGCAATTAATAACATCCTTGAACCCAAAAATTAGTACTCGCATTGTCACCTGGGTACAAGTTAGCAAATATTGCGACAGCAGAGCAAGACAGTCTCAACTCACCTCTGCATAATTACCAAGACAACGGTGCATCTCCATGATATTGGCTATCATCTCCAGGTTCAGTAGCGGATAATCTGGATGTCCTCCAGAGTCATCCTGCTAGCTTTGCCAATATCAGCATCCGCGCTTGCATGAGGAACCACGGCAAGACCAGCTATCGGCCATACATCTATGGGCCTACCAGGAGACTTGGACAGACCTACATACAGGGCTGTACACTAAGACGTGTCAGACATGGAGACTACAGTGCATGACGGCATGGTCTACATGGTGGATAAGAACTAGTCAAGAATTAGGAAACTACTCGTAGTAATTAGAGTAGTACTCTCTGGTCGAATCCGACTAGTACTCTTTAACAACAACCGACCCGTAACCCTGCCCCCGGCAATATAAGGCGAGCCAGGGACCCCCTCCAATCATCCCAACAATCGATACAAACCAACCAACACATAGAACATAGGATATTACATGACATAAGTGGCCTGAACCTGTCTAAATCATGTGTTCGAGTTTACCTTCAAGTTCCTGGTCTTCGGCAAGCCCCATGCACAAAACACTACCTCGGGTACCCCTCGGTAGGTTGTCGGATCTAAACACTGACAGCTGGCATGCCAGGCAGGGGATCTCGCTAAAGATCCACTGGCGAACTCGATGGCTCCAGTAATCATCAAGCCTACTGTTAGGTTCGAAGAGGGTGCGATGTTCATCTTCGGCTCCTAGGTCTGCATCGCAGACAGCGCTGGACACTTCCACAGCCACATCGTGCCGGCCTCGGAGGAGAAGCACTACGGCATCGATCTCCATCGCCAAGCTTTGGAAGATTTCATTGAACAATTCAACAAAATTTTTGACCTCTTCCGAGGTCCAAGGGGCGAGTCCGAGTACAAATCGACTTCTCCCACCAGTCGGACTAATTCCCACAAGCTAGTGCTCAAGCCATCGTGCGAATTAGTCTACAACACAAGTCGGTTCCCGTTCGGACTCTGAGATGCGAGCACCGTCTACCAAGCTTCCTTGTCCAGGTCCTAATCCAACTTAGATTCGATCGAGGACTTCGACTACTACTCAGATCTGGACGGGTAGATGCCCTTATCATGTCTGCAACAGGGCCTGGTAATCACATCTACCCCACAAGGCAGATTCGTCTACTAGCTCGGCATGAAACCGTCTGCCCTTGTCAGGGACAATGAGTCACACCTCATCGCGTACCTTGACAACCTCCCATACTAGGATGGGACACCTCTGTTTCCTATCTATGAAGAAGATGACCCCATGAAGATCATCACGACAAGCTCGAGTAGTTTCTCCCTAGAGAGAGAACTGCTTGCCATTATCTAGACGACGTGTCGGCGGATGAGCTCTCTACCAATGTTCAAGGAGAAGAGACAGAAGATCAAAGGGCACGCCAGCGAGTAAGAAATCCAAAGCGAACAGAACATCGACACCGCCTTGCAAACGACCTACCCATCATGAACCTGGATCAAGCGTTCGAAGCAGTTTTAACACATCAACAGAACACTCCTCTCACCATCGTCGCCACCATTGACCTACTCACTCGGGCGGTGGTGCAAGACAAGTACACCAGGCAACTAGCTTTTCTGGCGGAGCACGCGTACAAACTTCTCAATCGACAGAGTCCGATCAACTCAGTCTGACGCACCTCCTCCCATCATGGCAGCAGTGGCAGGCGTCCAAGCCGCCATGAAGCCACCAGAAACAAGGTTCCCAGGATTGAGCAATCCGAGGAAAGACAACACAGAGCAGAGGGTAGTTGGGCAGGACCTTCGGGAGGCCTTGGCCCCTGTTGGCCTTATCGGAACCTGAGAAACACCATGACTTTTGCCAGCAAATCAACCAGAATCGCGATGCACAGGACATCATAGAAGGGGGCCACCATGAATGCGATCAAGAAGTCGACTACTCAAGAGAAGACACTGATGGGTTCCCCGCCTTTTCAAGCTAAGTACACAAGATAGCTCTACCTGACAAGTTTAAACTTTTAGGTACCAACAAATATGATAGCTAGCGGTCCATGCGGCAAGAGGAAGCGATGACACCAAGGTCATCTACTTCCCCATCTGCATGGAGGCAAGGCCACTCACTTGGCTCGAGTCTCTGAAGAGGAACTCCATCGATACATGGAGTCAGCTGAAGGTGGCGTTCACGAACAACTTTGCCGGAGCAATGCAACGCCTCATCAAAAGGATCGACATGTCACAAATCAAACAGCAACAAGGTGAGACTCTGCGTAGTTATCTACATTGTTTCTTTGATAAGAAGGACACTGCCGTGGACATCACGGAGAAGGACGCCATAGAGTACTTCCAGAATGGTCTCTACGACCGCTGAATGTTCACAGACTTTGGCAGAAATCGCCCGGATGATATCGAATCTCTCTAGAGCATGATACAAGCCTGGGTGATTGAAGAAGACAAGGAGATCGAGCGGTTTGAATGTAACCATAACAGATGTTTGAATGTTAACCAGAGCAATGGCCGAAGTAACAGCAAGAATCGCAACGATCGTCCCAATGACAACTGAGGCAACTACTCGAGACGTCAAAACCGCAAGAGGAAGCCAGACAATATTGTTGCGACAATGTCCCAGTCCTCCTAGAAGAGCGGCAGAAATCAAGAGAGGACTTCGTTCAAGGAGCTCCTGAAGAAGCAGAGCCCATGGCACCCAAACTCCAAACACTCTGCGATAGACTGCATAAGCCTTCGTAGAGTTATGAAAGATATGCTAGAATCTTCTGGAGCAAAAGACAAGGAAAAGACCAAAGAACACGAAGATGAGGACAACAATGGGAAATTCCAGAACCCGTCCAACATCGTCAATGTCATATTCGGCGGCACTTCGGGTACTGCTACTAAGCGGTCCCAGAAACTAACCCTCCAGGAAATCATGTCCATTGAGCCAGCAACGCCTACATTCCTCAAGTGCACCGAGGTGCCAATCACCTTCTCAAGAAAAGATCACTAGACTAGTTTCTCCAACCCAGGATGCTATTCTCTCATCCTAAATCTAGTTGTCGCTGGCTCTCGCCTAACAAAAGTACTCATCAACGGCGGTAACGGCCTTAACATGCTCTTTGCCAAGACTTTGAGGAAGATGGGCCTTAACGTGACAGATATGCTCACCCCGATGAACTCTCCGTTCTATAGGATTGTCCCGGGTAATGCGGCTATACCCCTTGGTCAGGTGGTTTTGCCAGTTACTTTTGGGAATAAGGATCATTACCGGACCGAGTACATCCAGTTCGAGGTGGCTGACTTCAAGACTTCATACCACGCCATCCTTAGAAGACCAGCACTAGCCAAGTTCATGGTCATCCCGCATTACGTGTACCTAGTACTCAAGATGCTGGGACTCAAGGAACTACTTTCACTGCATGAAGACTTGAAGAGATCATACGAGTGCGACACAGAAGCTGTGGAGCTGGCAGTGACTACTCAGGTGCAAAACTCCATGATGCAAGTCTTCACCAACTTCAAGAAAATGTCCCCGACAGAACTCCACATCCTAGAGAAGAAGTCTGGGGCAACCAAGGTCAAGCCGACAGGAGAGGTAGACCTTAAAGCCATTGACCTCGAGATTGGCGATAGCTCCAAGATAGCTCTTACTGGTTCAGGGCTAGATCCCAAATAGAAGACACTCTCATCAGCTTCCTCCAGGCCAACCGAGACATCTTTGCATGGAAGCCATCTGATATGCCGGGGGTGCCCAGGGAGTTGATCGAGCACTCACTCAATGTGGATCCCAAAGCAACACCCAAGCGACAATGACTATGCCGGTTGGCCCAAGATAAAAGAGAAACCATCAAAAGAGAGTTGGCCAAATTACTCGCTGCCAGCTTTATAAAAGAAGTCCTTCATCCAGAGTGGTTAGCTAACCCTATCTTGATGCGAAAGAAGAACAACAACGAGTGGAGGGTGTGTGTCGATTACATAGATGATAGAGTCGGAGTGCCCGATCTTTCGGTGAGTGAAGATAAATTCGACTTTGGTGGAAGTAGACCCTCACGATCTGACTACGACGAGCGAACCCGAAGCGCCAATGCAATCGCTGAACCAACTCCCTGTGGTTACCAACCTTGCCAGCACAAGATCAGCCTGATCACAAAGATCGATTCCTATCCGCAATCGAAGAACGAATAAGAAAAAGAGGCGAGCAATCTAAATATCACTCAAAGGTGGAGTTCTGAATCACACAAGGACAGCACGTGTTTTCATGTGTTCGAGAGTAGCTAAAGCTAGATGTAAAACAAAACTCAAGTCTGGAATAAACATAGACTCTATCTAAATAGAGGAGAGGAGGGGGCGCAGCCCCTAGCGGCCAAAAGGAGGTGTGCGACCAGGAGGGGCGCCCAACCCTAGGCGCCCACACACGGGCCTCGTGTTGGGCCAGCTTCTATTCTTCTGGGCCTTCATTCTTTAGTAGCATGACGAAGGTCAATTCTTTCGCACGGGCCCGGGTAATTGGCCCAGATGGTGGTGCCTGGGGTGGAGGATCATTTGGTGGCGCTGGAGAAGGTGCTGCTGGTGTAGATGTATCCGTGTTGTAGTTGGTGTCCTCATCATCCTCCCCTTCTTGAAATAAAGTCATCCTCAACGGCAACTCCTCATCTTCGCCTGCATACGGTTTCAAATCTGCAACATTAAAACTAGTGGAAACACCAAACTCCGCATGCAGGTCAAGGATGAAAGCATTATCATTAATCTTGGTTAGCACTTTAAAAGGACCAGCAGCACGAGGCATCAATTTAGAACGGTGCAAGTTAGGAAAACGATCCTTTGTCAAATGCAACCAAACCATATCACCAGGTTCAAAAGTAACAAGTTTTCGGCCTTTATTACCAGCAACCTGATATTTAGCATTAGCAGCAGCAATGTTTTGTTGAGTTTGTTCATGCAGGTTAACCATTTGTTCAACATGTGCAAAGCATCTATATGTGGGGCGTCCCCAGCAGCAAGCGAAAACAGATCAATAGGTGCTCGAGGAATGTAACCATAAACAATATGAAAAGGGGACATCTTTGTAGAAGAATGTGTTGCATGATTATAAGCAAACTCAACATGAGGCAAGCAATCCTCCCAACGTTTCAAATTTTTATCCAAAACAGCCCTAAGCATGGTTGACAAAGTGCGATTAACCACCTCAGTTTGTCCATCGGTCTGAGGGTGACAAGTTGTGCTAAACAATAATTTAGTTCCCAATTTATTCCATAGAGATCTCCAAAAATGGCTAAGAAATTTAGCATCATGATCAGAGACTATTGTATTCGGAATACCATGCAAATGAATAATCTCTCTAAAGAACAATTCAGCAATATTGCTAGCATCATCAGTTTTATGACAGGGAATGAAATGAGCCATTTTGGAGAATCTATCAACAACCACAAAAATGTTGTCCCTCCCCTTCTTAGTTCTAGGCAATCCCAAAACAAAGTCGATACCATGCTGTCACAGTTAGATTTTAAAATCTTTGGCTTGCAAATATGAAGGATCAATATGTCAACGATGCTGATTTTAAAGATGCCTTAGTTCATTGTATGGATGGCAAACCTTGGGGCAAATTTCACATGCAGGATGGGTTCCTGTTTCGCACTAACAAGCTGTGTGTTCCAGCAAGCTCGGTTCGTCTTTTGTTGTGTCACACCCGATTTTAAGGACAAAATCGAGTGCATTAAATACATGTGCGCCAGGATCAAGTTACACACATGTACGACAATAGTGAATATCAAAGACAGTGTTCAATCGAATAAAGAGAGTATTAACCATTATTACATGACCGAAAGTCTCACATAAACCACAAAGTCTAATTATTACGCAGCGGAACTCCAAAGATGACAACGACTCCACAGGCAGCTGACTGAAGAAACGTACGCCTAGAACTCCTCGAAGTCGGGGTAGTACTCCTCTTCCCAACTAGCTTGGTCTGAACAGCGGTTTTGCAAGGGTGAGTACACTTATGGTTGGTACTCAACAAGTCGTGGGGAACAGTGTAGTGTAAGGCTAACTCAAGGATTGGCTAAGGCATAACTAGCATTCGCTTTTAATTAAGTTGGTCAAATTTTATTAGCAATTAACTACGTATAAGTTCATACCACCCGAAATTAAACATGAACATTAGGTAAGCAACAAATGCATGAAATGATAACAAGTTTAATCCATCTTTCGATAATATTATCATGTGAGGGTCCAGGCCGCTCTTAACCGTGAGCACGGCTGATCGATCAGTTTAACACTCTGCAGAGGTGGCACATCTTTACCCACAAGTCGCGTAAAAGTTCAAAAGAACTTTGGACCCAACCATGCGGTGTTTGCAAGGCACCATACCACACTTCCGAGGTGTGATTGCATAGGGACGCTACGAGGCCTTTACAAAGATTCCTTAGTCAGTGGTAACCCGCTAAGGTTTCGGTGTCTGGCGTGCACCACCCATCCCAGGTAAATGCAACGACTCAGTCCCCCCTCTTGCCTCATCCCGAGTAAGGTTACCCCAGACTAAGGTTTCTAATTAATCAGCCAAGACCAGAGCCATTTAGTCTTGTGGTAGCACTGTTTTCCTGGGTGGTTCTCCATGTTCCGATTAACAAATAATGATCTTGTCTTAATGAAAGGTATAACATAAGTAAAGCAAGATTTAGCATTGTGTAAAGCTAAACCACCATGAACCAAGTAAGCACTAAGCATGAGCTACCCAACATAAAGTAAACCGGTTGGTCAAGGCAATGGTGAATCAATCTAGGCGAACCTTAATTGGGACCCATCAATTTAAACCTAACATGTGCATAGCATAAATGTTAAGTACGAGAAAGTAAAGGTGTATAGGACAACAAGGTAGTGATCAAGGACACGACTTGCCTTCTTGGCCTTGCTCCTGCTGTTCGTACTCCTCGAAAGCTTGATCGGCAACTCCCTCGAACTGCGGGGCGTCTACACGCGTCACACGAGCACATACAAGCAAACATGGGCAAAAGTAAGAAAACAGTACACCAAACATAGTTAAACAGAGAAATTAAGCTTGAAAAGATGATCTACGCTTTAAAATGAACACGTGGATATAAAGAACACGAAAAACGGAGTTAAGATGCAAAAGATATGATTAAAACAAGATCCAGGGACTTTTCTGTGAGAAAAACAAAAGTTTCAGGGCCTATCCGTGAAAACCGAGGGCTTATACGTAATTATGCGTATAAACCGAGGGTCTGACGTGTAAAAACACCAAACCCGGACGGCGGGTTGATTTCTGGAAAGCTCAAGGGCTAAACCGAAAGATGCGAGGGCAGATCTGGAATTATTTTCAACGCGATCTGGACCGCGGGTTGATTTGCGGAAAAGACAGGGGCTCAAGTGCAAAAGCGGCGTGGCGCGGCTCGGTTGACCGGTACGCGGTCTGATTTGACTGGCCGTGAGCCGTCGGATCTTTATCGGACGGCCACGGTCGTCGATGACTCGCGGGCGGCGGCGGAAACCGAACGGCGGCGGTGGCGAGCGGCGGCGCGCGACGGCGAGCGGCGGCGGGTCGCCGGAGTTGGGCGAAATAGCGCCACGGAGCACGGTTTAACTCGCGGGTTGCACCAAAAGAGAGAGGGAGACACGGAGATCCCGTTTTGGGGGTCCTCGTCGACCGGAGCTCACCGACGGCGGCGGGCGACGGCGAGGAAGAGGCGGCGGCGCGTGGAGCTTCGGGCGGCTAGGGTTTGGGAGCTGCGGGCGCTGGTGGAGGAGACCGGGAGGGGCGGCGGCTTATATAGGCGCTAGGGGATAGAGCGGCGCGGGTTTAAACCCCCGGAGGAGTCGGAGCGGAGGTGGAGACCGAGGCGGAGAAGGCGCGCGGCGGTTGCGGGAGTCCGGCCGGATTCGGCCGGAGGTGGGGGATGACGGGTGGGACCCACCCGTCAGCGGGCGCGGGCGAACGGCGGGGCGACGCGGCTTCGTGGGCCGGCGCGCGCGTTCGTGGGCCGCGGGGCGCGGATGAAGCGGCGGGCCGCTGTGGAGAGCTGGGCCGGCCAGGCGAGGAAGCGGAGGAGCGGGCCGAGCGGCCGGCGGCACAGCTGGGCCGTTGCGGAGGAAAGAAAGGAGGAGGGCCGGCGGAGCTTCGCGGGCCGGGGAGGAGAGCGGGAGGCAGGCCGCGGGGTAAAGGAGCTGGGCCGAAAGAATAAAAGAAAGGAGAGGAAAAGGGAGATGCGGCCCAGAAAGGAGAAGAAGAAAAAGAAAACGAGAGAGTAAAAAGGAATGGTTTTGGAAATTTAAATTTAAATTAGGAAATTCAAAATTCAAACTTTGATTCAAACTCAAGCAATCAAAAATTATGCTCCAGCATGAATGCACAAATAATTCCTATGATGAATTAATTGAATTAAAGAAAATGGAATTAAATGCCTAGAAATTAAATGACACCTTAATTTGAGCAAATTTTAATGAATTTAAATTATTCAAATTTTTGGGTGTTACAAATCCTACCCCCCTTAAGAAGAATCTCGTCCTCGAGATTCGGAAGATCCTGCAAAGAGATGGGGAAATTCCTTCTGTAACTCATCCTCTCTTTCCCAAGTTGCCTCGTCCACTGTATGGTGACTCCACTGAACCTTGCACATTCTGATCGTCCGATTTCTTGTAACCCTTTCCATAGTATCCAAAATTTTAATGGGGTGCTCCGTGTAAGTGAGATCATCCTGAACATCCAATTCCTCCATTGGCAACTGTTCCTCGGGAACTCTGAGGCACTTCTTAAGCTGTGAGATATGGAACACATCGTGTATATCCGACAACTGATTAGGCAACTCCAATCGATAGGCTACTTGTCCCACTCGCTCAAGAATCTTGAACGGACCGATGAATCGGGGTGATAACTTCCCTTTGACCTTGAATCTGCGCATACCCCTGATGGGTGATACCTTGAGATACACATAATCACCTACCTCAAAGGTCAATTCTCTTCTCCTGGTGTCAGCATAACTCTTCTGTCGAGACTGAGCAGTTCTCAAGTTTTCTCGGATAATCTGGACCTGTCTTTCTGCCTCTTGTATAATTTCTGGCCCGAATAGCTGACTCTCTCCTGTTTCACTCCAATAAAGGGGTGTTCGGCACTTTCTACCATACAAAGCCTCAAATGGTGACATTTTGAGACTGGCTTGATAACTGTTATTATAGGAGAACTCTGCATAAGGTAGACTCTTGTCCCAACTGCCTCCATGCTTTAATGCGCATGCTCTTAACATATCCTCCAATATTTGATTTGTTCTCTCGGTCTGTCCATCTGTCTGAGGGTGATAAGCAGAACTGAAATTCAACCTTGTGCCTAGAGATTCATGCAATTTCTGCCAGAAGCGTGACGTGAACTGAGTACCTCGATCAGACACAATCTTCTTAGGCACACCATGTAAACACACAATCCTTGCCATATACAACTCTGCTAGCTTGGATCCAGTGTAGGTAGTCCTTACCGGTATGAAGTGAGCTACCTTGGTCAACCGATCCACTACGACCCATATAGAGTCATACCCATCTCGAGTGCGAGGCAAGCCCACAATGAAATCCATCCCAATTTCTTCCCACTTCCATTCTGGCACCTTCAATGGCTGAAGTAATCCAGCTGGTCTCTGATGTTCAGCCTTGACCTTTTGACATATGTCGCATATGGCTACATGTGCAGCTACATCTTTCTTCATTCCGGGCCACCAATACTTCTGCTTAAGATCTTGATACATCTTGGTACTGCCGGGGTGGATGGAATAAGCAGAATCGTGAGCTTCTTTCAAGATCGTCTCTCGGAGATTTCCCACATCGGGTACCCAAATCCTTCCTTTGACCCATAAGGTTCCCTGAGAGTCTTCCGTGAAGTCAGTGGCTCTTCCTTCCTTTACCATCTCCTTAGTTTCCTTGACCTTGGCATCCTCAAGCTGTCCTGCCCGTATCTCTTGCTCTAGAGTCGACTCCACTTCCATCGTTGCTCCCTCAGTATGCGCAACGACGCTCAAGTTGAGCCTCTCAAATTCTTTCATCAACTCGTCAGGTAGCTGGAATGCTAAGGCTAAGTTAACATGACCCTTCCGACTTAAAGCATCTGCAACCAGGTTAGCCTTACCAGGATGATAGTGAATCTCCAGATCATAATCATTGATGAGCTCTAGCCATCGTCGCTGTCTCAGATTAAGGTCCTTCTGAGTGAAAATGTATTTGAGACTCTTGTGATCAGTATAGATCTAACACTTAGTCCCCAGAATGTAGTGTCTCCAAATCTTCAAGGCATGAACCACGGTGGCTAACTCCAGATCATGAGTCGGATAATTCTGCTCATGTTTCCTCAATTGCCTCGAAGCATAGGCGATCACATGACCTTCCTGCATCAGAACACAGCCTAAACCCTGTCGAGATGCATCACAATATATGTCGAACCCTTTGTGTAGATCTGGCATTACCAATACTGGAGCTGTGGTCAACCTCTTCTTCAGTTCCTCAAAACTTGCCTGACATGCCTCTGTCCATTTGAATTCCCTTCCTTTTTCTAGGAGCGTAGTGAGGGGCTTCACTATCTTGGAGAATCCTTCAATGAATCTGCGGTAATAGCCTGCAAGTCCGAGAAAACTCCTGATCTCAGTTACCGTCTGCGGCGGATTCCACTTCAAGACATCCCTAACCTTGCCTGGATCCACTGAAATTCCACCATCGGAGATGATATGACCAAGGAAAGAGACTTCCTTTATCCAGAACTCACACTTGCTGAATTTAGCATACAACTGATGTTCCCTCAATTTCTGAAGCACTAACCTCAAGTGTTCCTCGTGTTCTTCCTCACTCTTGGAGTAAATCATAATATCATCAATGAATACCACAACGAACTTATCCAGGTACTCCATAAATACCTTATTCATCAGATACATGAAGTAAGCTGGAGCATTTGTCAGCCCGAACGACATTACCGTGTACTCGAAGAGACCATATCTGGAAGTAAAAGCGGTCTTGGGTATGTCAGACGGCCTGATCTTCATCTGATGATATCCCGATCGCAAATCAATCTTGGAGAATACCTTGGCTCCTCTCATCTGATCGAACAAATCCTCAATGCGAGGCAACGGGTACTTGTTCTTGACGGTCACCTCGTTCAGTGCTCTATAATCCACACACATTCTCTGAGTACCGTCCTTCTTTGGCACAAAGATAACCGGTGCTCCCCATGGTGATGAACTAGGCCGAATAAACTGTTTTGCTGATAATTCCTCTAGTTGTTGTTTCAATTCTTTTAATTGTTCAACCGACATTCTATAAGGACGTTTGGAGATAGGTGCAGTACCAGGTAAAAGATCAATAGCAAATTCAATGTCGCGGTCAGGTGGCATACCTGGTAAATCGTCGGGGAACACATCCGGATAGTCACACACCACTCTGATATCTTCCAAGGATTTTCCAGCCAACTGATTAACTGCACAATCTACCGCTGAGGGTAGAGTAGCTACAAACTCTACTTTCTCTCCATCAGGACCTGTGAGCAGAACTGTCCTCTTGGCACACTGAATTGTCGCATCAAAAGCGGCTAACCATCTCATTCCCAGAATTACATCGATTCCACCGGACTCAAGGACGATAAGATCAGCCGGAAACTCTATACCCATTATTCTCAGTTTAACTTGTGGACAGATGTATTGAGCCTTCATTGACCCCCCAGGTGAACTTACTAGCATATGGCGCCTCATGGTATGCATGGGTAAATTATGTTTCGCTACATAATGACTACTGACAAAAGAATGCGATGCTCCAGAGTCAAATAAAACTGATGCGGGGGCAGAGTTGACAAAGAACATACCGAGCACTACATCTGGAGCCTCTTTAGCAGTCTCGGCTTCCATGTGGTTCACCTTGCCACGAACAAAGCTTTGCTGCCCCTGATTGCCTTGTGGGGTCTGGTTCCCGTTCCTCGGTTGCTGCATCTGATTCTGCCGAGGAGCACTGCTGTTCTGCACGGGGGTAGCTGGTCCACCTCTCTTAGGACAAGAGCTGGCATAATGACCAACCTCGTCACACTTGAAGCAAGTAGGACTCACTGGAGCATTGGGCCTTGCTGGAGTGCCAGTAGGGGTCATCTGGCGGTTCTGCGTAAAGCCGGGGCGCGGAGTCTGCATCCCTGGACGCTGAAACTGAGGGCTGGGGCGCTGGAATGACTGTTGAGCAGGGCGCGGGAACGACTGCTGCCCAAAATTCCCACTCGGGCCCCCTGCGCGGAACGGCGTCCCTTGCTGTGGAGCAAAGCGAGGGCGGGTGTTGCTTCCTGAAGACGACTGGGAATTGAATTTCCTCTTCATCTCCCCGAGCTCGTTCCTCTTGTGTTCCAGGCCAATTGCCTTGTCTAGCATCTTCTGGAAACTGGGGAAGGTGTGCGACATAAGCTGATATTGGAGTGGTCCAATCAACCCATCCAAGAACAGCTCCTGCTTCTGCTCATCATCAGCAACATCTTCGGGAGCATAACGGGACAACTGGATAAACTTGTCCCTGTACTCTGCCACTGTCATGTTCCCCTGCTTGAGAGCAAGAAACTCCTTCTTCTTAAGCTTCATCAACCCAGAAGGAATATGATGACTTCTGAAGCTAGTCCTGAATTCATCCCAGGTGATACCATTAGCATTGGCATGCGTGGCGGTGTAAGCATCCCACCAATCAGCAGCTGGCCCTTCCAGGCGTCCTGAAGCATACAGGACCTTCTCCCTGTCAGTACACTGGGCGATATTCAGCATCTTCTCCACTGTTTTCAGCCAATCCTCAGCATCTAATGGATCCGGAGATCGTGAAAACGTCGGGGGCTTGTGGCTCATGAACTCCCTGTGCCTGTCCCTTGGCGGCGGCTGCTGCTGCTGGTTGTTGTTGTTATTGTTCAGCTGAGCTTGTAAAGCTGCCACGGTGTTGGTCAGTCCGGCGAGAAGCTGAGTCTGAGCTGCTAGAAACTGCTCCATCCCTGCAGGTGCTTGCTGGTTCTGCTGCGGAGCGGTGTTGGGGTTGCTGCTGTTGTCACTGAGGCGAGGCACCGTGGAACGGTCAACTCCTGATCCGGACCTGGTGTTTACCATCTGAGCGTTAGAGACAATAGGTTTAGATAGATGTGTGAAAGAATAACTAAGAAAGATAAAGCGACAAGATGTAAAAGTAAGACAGATTCTGTCAGCTCCATTTAATTAGGTGTGGTCGTCAGAAGAAGTGTCCATAAATACTGAAAAATTACCAGGTCGTAACTTATTAAATTGGTGAACCAACCCAACTGGAATCATCTTAATCGGACTTCTGGATCTCAAGTTATAAAATTAACAAGCTGTCAGTGTCGGTCGACAGTTTCAGATTCTGAGTGCTTTACTAATTCGCATACATCTCCCAGAAAGATACTCCAAAAATTCTGAAAAATTTACAGCAAATTCTCCACGAAGTTCTGAAACTAACCCCACTGGTTTCATGTCATTTGGACTTCTGTAGCTCGAGATATAAATAAAACAGTACTGGCGTGTCAGTTAATGTCGAGAACAGAATTGATTGTCGCTTAGCTTGCATGATAGATAGATTTAGACAGATGGTAGATCATGATTAAGGAAGATTAAATACTGATTTAGAACAGAAATAAAACCCAACTAAGCACTTTACTTATTAAGATCAGTATCGTGTAGCAATTGCCCCACATACTGCACTCATTACAAAATCCAACTCAAACATGTAGCACAAAACCAAACAGCTAAGCACACTTTATCTAACACACTCGAACGACGTTCTAACGATTGCAAGAATTTAAACTAATACACTCCTAATTTCCTAGAGGTCTTCTGCAGCGGCGCCGGGCGAGTCGTAGCGGGGACGCTTAGGCGACGGCGACGAAGCGGGATGAACAGCAAACTCCTGCGGCGGCGGTGCTCCCGTCGCGGCAGCCATATTTGCATCCCTCTCCCACCGGAGTTCCTGAACCTCCTGCTGAAGCTCCTGGATGTGGTTGTTTGCTTCATTCAGTGCGGTGAGAGCTGCCGACGTGTACTTGCGGAGGAAGTCTGTTGCCATGTCAACCCCCTCATTAGTAGCGATGAAGGTTCTTGTTTCCCCACTAGCTCGGTAAGGAAGGAACCGATGATAAGTGTGCTCCAGTCGCGGCCGTTCATTGTGGGAGACGACCTCAAGTGCCCTTCTGGCGGCCTCGGCAATGCCGGACTCCATGGTCCTCCTGATGGTCACATCATGGTGAATAGCCTTCACCTCCCATCCTCCTTCGTGCTCCTCACGAAGGACAACCTTCACCTCCCAAAAAGTGGGATAGCGAGGGTGGGTGAACCGAGAGCACTTGTAGAGTGGCCTCATGCTGTACCCCAAGCGGTGACAAGTCCACCTGAGGATGTCGGCCATTTGCACTCCTTGGCCATAATCTTTCTTCACCCATTTGGTCCATGTCTCGGGCTCGGCATCTGCTTCGGGCTCCTCATCCATCAAGTCGACGACCGGTACGGGCGTCGGGGCTGGTGCAGGAGCGGGCGCCGGTGCTGGCGACGGTGCTGGTGGCGGCGTGGTCTCCTGCTCCACGGCCACGGCGTCCTCGTCCGAGTCATCCCCCGGTTGCTGGAAGATCTCTTCCTCTTCTTCCTCGTCCCAAGGATCCACGGGGGCGTGCGACGGCGCGATGCCATGACGCGGCGGACGGGTGCTCTTACGTGCGGTCAACCGGGTGCGAGCCATCTAGCAGAAGGAAAGAATAAAATTTTGAACGAAGCTAGATAATAGAAATAAGGATGAGACAAATCAAGTTTAAGAATAGTTAAGTAGATTTAAATTAAGAAAGGTAGGAATGGCTACTAGATTATTATAATCCTTAAATACGACCATTTTCTAACTAGGCTAACGTCCTACAGTCAACACGGCTCTGGTACCACTTTTGTCACACCCGATTTTAAGGACAAAATCGAGTGCATTAAATACATGTGCGCCAGGATCAAGTTACACACATGTACGACAATAGTGAATATCAAAGACAGTGTTCAATCGAATAAAGAGAGTATTAACCATTATTACATGACCGAAAGTCTCACATAAACCACAAAGTCTAATTATTACGCAGCGGAACTCCAAAGATGACGACGACTCCACAGGCAGCTGACTGAAGAAACGTACGCCTAGAACTCCTCGAAGTCGGGGTAGTACTCCTCTTCCCAACTAGCTTGGTCTGAACAGCGGTTTTGCAAGGGTGAGTACACTTATGGTTGGTACTCAACAAGTCGTGGGGAACAGTGTAGTGTAAGGCTAACTCAAGGATTGGCTAAGGCATAACTAGCATTCGCTTTTAATTAAGTTGGTTAAATTTTATTAGCAATTAACTACGTATAAGTTCATACCACCCGAAATTAAACATGAACATTAGGTAAGCAACAAATGCATGAAATGATAACAAGTTTAATCCATCTTTCGATAATATTATCATGTGAGGGTCCAGGCCGATCTTAACCGTGAGCACGGCTGATCGATCAGTTTAACACTCTGCAGAGGTGGCACATCTTTACCCACAAGTCGCGTAAAAGTTCAAAAGAACTTTGGACCCAACCATGCGGTGTTTGCAAGGCACCATACCACACTTCCGAGGTGTGATTGCATAGGGACGCTACGAGGCCTTTACAAAGATTCCTTAGTCAGTGGTAACCCGCTAAGGTTTCGGTGTCTGGCGTGCACCACCCATCCCAGGTAAATGCAACGACTCAGTCCCCCCTCTTGCCTCATCCCGAGTAAGGTTACCCCAGACTAAGGTTTCTAATTAATCAGCCAAGACCAGAGCCATTTAGTCTTGTGGTAGCACTGTTTTCCTGGGTGGTTCTCCATGTTCCGATTAACAAATAATGATCTTGTCTTAATGAAAGGTGTAACATAAGTAAAGCAAGATTTAGCATTGTGTAAAGCTAAACCACCATGAACCAAGTAAGCACTAAGCATGAGCTACCCAACATAAAGTAAACTGGTTGGTCAAGGCAATGGTGAATCAATCTAGGCGAACCTTAATTGGGACCCATCAATTTAAACCTAACATGTGCATAGCATAAATGTTAAGTACGAGAAAGTAAAGGTGTATAGGACAACAAGGTAGTGATCAAGGACACGACTTGCCTTCTTGGCCTTGCTCCTGCTGTTCGTACTCCTCGAAAGCTTGATCGGCAACTCCCTCGAACTGCGGGGCGTCTACACGCGTCACACGAGCACATACAAGCAAACATGGGCAAAAGTATGAAAACAGTACACCAAACATAGTTAAACAGAGAAATTAAGCTTGAAAAGATGATCTACGCTTTAAAACGAACACGTGGATATAAAGAACACGAAAAACGGAGTTAAGATGCAAAAGATATGATTAAAACAAGATCCAGGGACTTTTCTGTGAGAAAAACAAAAGTTTCAGGGCCTATCCGTGAAAACCGAGGGCTTATACGTAATTATGCGTATAAACCGAGGGTCTGACGCGTAAAAACACCAAACCCGGACGGCGGGTTGATTTCTGGAAAGCTCAAGGGCTAAACCGAAAGATGCGGGGGCAGATCTGGAATTATTTTCAACGCGATCTGGACCGCGGGTTGATTTGCGGAAAAGACAGGGGCTCAAGTGCAAAAGCGGCACGGCGCGGCTCGGTTGACCGGTACGCGGTCTGATTTGACTGGCCGTGAGCCGTCGGATCTTGATCGGACGGCCACGGTCGTCGATGACTCGCGGGCGGCGGCGGAAACCGAACGGCGGCGGTGGCGAGCGGCGGCGCGCGACGGCGAGCGGCGGCGGGTCGCCGGAGTTGGGCGAAATAGCGCCACGGAGCACGGTTTAACTCGCGGGTTGCACCAAAAGAGAGAGGGAGACACGGAGATCCCGTTTTGGGGGTCCTCGTCGACCGGAGCTCACCGACGGCGGCGGGCGACGGCGAGGAAGAGGCGGCGGCGCGTGGAGCTTCGGGCGGCTAGGGTTTGGGAGCTGCGGGCGCTGGTGGAGGAGACCGGGAGGGGCGGCGGCTTATATAGGCGCTAGGGGATAGAGCGGCGCGGGTTTAAACCCCCGGAGGAGTCGGAGCGGAGGTGGAGACCGAGGCGGAGAAGGCGCGCGGCGGTTGCGGGAGTCCGGCCGGATTCGGCCGGAGGTGGGGGATGACGGGTGGGACCCACCCGTCAGCGGGCGCGGGCGAACGGCGGGGCGACGCGGCTTCGCGGGCCGGCGCGCGCGTTCGTGGGCCGCGGGGCGCGGATGAAGCGGCGGGCCGCTGTGGAGAGCTGGGCCGGCCAGGCGAGGAAGCGGAGGAGCGGGCCGAGCGGCCGGCGGCACAGCTGGGCCGTTGCGGAGGAAAGAAAGGAGGAGGGCCGGCGGAGCTTCGCGGGCCGGGGAGGAGAGCGGGAGGCAGGCCGCGGGGTAAAGGAGCCGGGCCGAAAGAATAAAAGAAAGGAGAGGAAAAGGGAGATGCGGCCCAGAAAGGAGAAGAAGAAAAAGAAAACGAGAGAGTAAAAAGGAATGGTTTTGGAAATTTAAATTTAAATTAGGAAATTCAAAATTCAAACTTTGATTCAAACTCAAGCAATCAAAAATTATGCTCCAGCATGAATGCACAAATAATTCCTATGATGAATTAATTGAATTAAAGAAAATGGAATTAAATGCCTAGAAATTAAATGACACCTTAATTTGAGCAAATTTTAATGAATTTAAATTATTCAAATTTTTGGGTGTTACATGTTGTTACAGGAAGCACATGGAGGTGGTCTCATGGGCCACTTTGGCGTTTACAAGACGCATGAGGTGCTGGCCGCCCACTTCTTTTGGCCCCGGATGCGCCGTGATGTTGAGCGCCTTGTTGCACGCTGCACTACTTGTCAGAAAGCTAAGTCACGATTGGGCAACCATGGTTTGTATATGCCATTGCCTGTTCCTACTTCCCCTTGGCTTGATATTTCTATGGACTTTGTTTTGGGATTGCCTAGAACTAAGAAGGGGAGGGACCACATTTTTGTGGTTGTTGATAGATTCTCCAAAATGGCTCATTTCATTCCCTGTCATAAAACTGATGATGCTAGCAATATTGCTGAATTGTTCTTTAGAGAGATTATTCGTTTGCATGGTATTCCGAATACAATAGTCTCTGATCGTGATGCTAAATTTCTCAGCCATTTTTGGAGATCTCTGTGGAATAAATTGGGAACTAAATTATTGTTTAGCACAACTTGTCACTAGAACTAAGAAGGGGAGGGACAACATTTTACCTAATCGTGACTTAGCTTTCTGACAAGTAGTGCAGCGTGCAACAAGACGCTCAACATCACGGCACATCCGGGGCCAAAAGAAGTGGGCGGCCAGCACCTCATGTGTCTTGTAAATGCCAAAGTGGCCCATGAGACCACCTCCATGTGCTTCCTGTAACAACAAAAGACGAACCGAGCTTGCTGGAACACACAGCTTGTTAGCGCGAAACAGGAACCCATCCTACATGTGAAATTTGCCCCAAGGTTTGCCATCCATACAATGAACTAAGGCATCTTTAAAATCAGCATCATTGACATATTGATCCTTCACAGTTTGCAAGCCAAAGATTTTAAAATCTAACTATGACAGCATGGTATAGCGACGAGACAAAGCATCAGCAATGACATTTTCCTTCCTGTTCTTGTGTTTAATAATGTAAGGAAAAGACTCGATGAATTCTACCCATTTAGCATGACGACGGTTCAGATTTGTTTGGGTACGAATATGTTTCAAAGCCTCATGATCAGAGTGAATTATGAACTCGCGATGCCAAAGATAGTGCTGCCATGTTTGCAAAGTGCGCACTAGAGCATAAAGCTCCTTATCATAAGTAGAATAGCGCAGGCTAGCACCGCTTAACTTTTCACTAAAATAAGCAACCGGTTTTCCTTCTTGTAACAAAACAGCACCTAGCCCAATACCGCTAGCATCACATTCAAGCTCAAACACTTTATTAAAACCAGGCAATTGCAAGAGGGGAGCATGCGTTAACTTATCTTGCAAAGTGTTGAACGCGACCTCCAGCGAGTCACTCCAATCAAACGGAACACCTTTATTTGTAAGCTCATGGAGAGGCGCTGCAATGGAACTAAAATCACGGACGAACCGGCGATAGAATCCTACAAGTCCAAGAAAGCTTTGAATCTGTGTGACCGTCATCGGTGTAGGCCACTCCCGAATGGCATCAATCTTGCTGCTATCCACCTCAATGCCCTGTGGGGTAACAACATAACCAAGAAACGATACACGTTGTGTGCAAAAAGTGCATTTTTCCATGTTAGCAAATAAGTGGGCAGCATGCAACGCGTCAAAAACAACACGCAAATGTCCTAAATGCTCTTCCATGGACTTGCTGTACAGGAGGATATCATCAAAATAAACGACGACAAACAATCCTATGAAGGGCCTCAGAACTTCATGCATCAAACGCATAAATGTGCTGGGAGCATAAGTCAATCCAAACGGCATAACCAACCATTCATATAACCCAAATTTCGTTTTAAAAGCCGTTTTCCATTCATCACCCAATTTCATTCGAATCTGATGGTAACCACTACGCAAATCAATCTTAGTGAAAATAATGGCACAACTAAGCTCATCTAGCATATCATCAAGGTGTGGTATAGGATATCGATAACGAATGGTGATGTTATTAATAGCACAACAATCGACACACATACGCCATGATCCATCTTTCTTTGGAACAAGTAACACAGGAACTGAGCAAGGGCTAAGAGACTCACGAATGTAACCCTTATTAAGCAACGCCTGCACCTGGCGCTGAATCTCCTTTGTCTCATCCAGATTTGTACGGTACGATGCACGGTTTGGAAGCTGTGCGCCGGGGATGAGGTCGATCTGGTGCTCAATGCCACGAAGCGGTGGAAGACCCGATGGCAAGTCTTTGGGAAAGACATCAGCGTAATCCTGCAAAAGGTTAGCAACCGCAGGGGGAATATCCAAAGATGGTGCATCATCAAGTGAGACGAGCATACTAGAGCATACAAGTGCATAGCAGGGCAAATGAGCATCGCGTAAATCAGCGAAATCAGCACGTGTAGAAAGTAAAACAGGTGTTTTCAACTTGATCTCAGAATTAACAGAGGTTGATTGTGCAGGTTGTTTAGCAGCCTTAGCAGCTCGAGCAAGATCATCTTTAACAATTTGGTCAGGTGTCATTGGATGTATAATTATTTTCTGACCCTTAAACATGAAAGAATAATGATTCGAACGACCGTGATGCAAGCTATCAGTATCATATTGCCAGGGTCGACCCAATAACAAAGAGCATGCTTCCATGGGAATAACATCACAATCGACAAAATCAGAATAAGCACCCATGGAGAAAGGAACACGCACCGACCGAGTTACTCTAAGTTTCCCACCATCATTAAGCCATTGAATGTGATATGGGTGCGGATGCTTACGAGTGAGTAACAACAACTTTTTGACCAGCATGGTACTCGCCAGATTGTTGCAGCTGCCGCTGTCGATGATGATGCGAATCGACCGTTCCTGCACAACACCCTTTGTATGGAACAGAGTGTGTCGCTGATTCTTCTCAGGCGGGGCGACCTGTGTACTAAGAACACGCTGCGCAACAAGACTTACATACCTATCGGCGTCGGCCAGGTTGACATGTACCTCCATAGCTGCATGGTCAGTGGCAAGCATTGCATGTTGAATATCTTCAGAATCACTAGAGGAAGAGTACTCACCATCGTCACGAATAAGCAAAGTGCGCTTGTTCGGACAGTCCCGAAACACGTGGCCAAATCCTTTGCAACGATGACACTGAATATCCCGTGTACGGCCTGTGGAAGGAGCTACGCCTGTGGAAGGGGCAGCGCTTGCAGGTTTGGCCGTTCTCTCACGCGGTGTAGTGGTGGGCATGGGTGGCGCAGGGAGAGCGGGTGCGGAGTTGGATGTCGAGCTTCTTCCTGCAAAAGAGTTAGAATATGTCTTCGAGCGGCGTCCCTGCACTTCACGTTTAGCTTTGCAAGCATATTCAAATAATGTTGTCATATCTGTGTATTCCTTATAATCAAGTATATCCTGAATTTCGCAATTCAAACCACCACAAAAACGTGCCATAGCAGCATCATTTTCCTCCAATAACCCACAACAAATCATGCCTATTTGTAATTCCTGGTAATATTCCTCAACAGATTTGGAACCTTGCTGAAAATGCTGCATTTTATTAGCAAATCTCGGGCATAATAAGAAGGCACAAATCTGTGGCGCATAGCAGCTTTTAATTGATCCCAAGTGGTTGGAATTGTATTGGGATGTTTGTGTTTATATTCACGCCACCAAATTAAAGCAAAATCAGTAAATTCACTAATAGCAGCTTTAACTTGAGAATTAGCAGGAATATCGTGGCATGAAAATTTTTGTTCAACTTCTAATTCCCAATCAAGATATGCAGCAGGATCATATTTGCCATTAAAAGGTGGAATTTTAAATTTAATCTTGGAAAAGGAATCATTACCGGGATGGCGTGGCACGCGGCGGGCACGGCCTCGGCAGTCGCCATCTTCCTGTTCCGAGTCACCACCATAACCCTGCTGCAATTCTATGACTGTTGTGTGCAATGCATCGAGTCGTGCCACAACTGTGTCGAGCGTGGCCTTAGCGGCCGTCTGTGCGAGGTCTAGCTGATCGCACCGCTCGGTCATCGAGGAGATCATCGAGTCCAGCCGTTCATGAATCGTCTGAATGTCCGCGACAAGCCCTTCAACTTGTGCTCGTATGCCCTGCGCTGGTTATCCCCCGCATTGACATCATCTGCCATGGTTAGCGCAAAGACAATAACAAAACCGATGACAAAACAGGGGTGTAACGGCTCACAAGGCGCTCACACTAGTGCTGTTATCAAATTCTTATCCATTCTTACCACGCACACAGGGGCGAACTACAACCAACCGGTGGAACTCGTGAATGATTGGAGGAGCGATTGCCTGGAGAAACAAAATCTGCTCGTCGTAGAACTATGTGGAGTTTTGGGAAGGCCGCACTCAATTGAAGGATTAGCACAATCAAACAATAATGCAAAGTTGAATTATAGTGCCAAACATGTAACAAAAGTTGCTGGTAACAAGTGAAACCGAAAAGAACAGAGGCAAAGAAGCGGCAAAGGTGGAGATGGCGCACCTCTTTTGTTTTTTTTTTATTTTTTTCAGGGTGCCCCAAAACTGATAATAGGAATAAAATGACTCTGAAACAGCAAGTCACCACACACACTTTTACCCGAAGTACAGGGGTATTTCGGTAAAAAGTCTCTCTCTCTCTCTCTCTCTCTCTCTCTAGAGTAAGGTGGTGCACGCGGCTAGGGGAAAGACGCGGCGTACCCGCGTGATCGGATCGGCTTCCCTCTCCCATGTGGACTGTCCTCTTTCTTTTTTTTTGATTGCTATCTTTCCTTTTTCTTTTTGACTTGCCAAACACACAAGGCAGGGAGGAGAAGGCAATCAGGGGGTACGGCGCGGCTGCCTCGCGATTCGGGGGAGGGCGGCGGCGTGCTAGGGTTCAAGACAACAGAAGGGGAAGAAAAAAAAGGTGAGAAAACACAAAGTAACCAGCAACAATTGATTCGGAAAGCACACAAATTCAACAACGCAAATTATTGAAAGAAGGTGCAAGGCTCAAAAGGGTTGCTGGGACAAGGATCTAACCTGAAAATAAATTTTTGTTTGGTTTTTGTGGACTATAGGAAGGGAAAAACACTCGATAAACTCACCGAGAAACCTGGAAAACTGATACCACTTGATAGAGTTGGAGTGCCCGATCTTTCGGTGAGTGAAGATAAATTCGACTTTGGTGGAAGTAGACCCTCACGATCCGACTACGACGAGCAAACCCGAAGCGCCAATGCAATCACTGAACCAACTCCCTGTGGTTACCAACCTTGCCAGCGCAAGATCAGCCTGATCACGAGGATCAATTCCTGTCCGCAATCGAAGAATGAACAAGAAAAAGAGGCGAGCAATCTAAATATCACTCAAAGGTGGAGTTCTGAATCACACAAGGACAGCGCATGTTTGCGCGTGTTCGAGAGTAGCTAATGTTAGATGTAAAACAAAACTCAAGTCTGGAATAAACATAGACTCTATCTAAATAGAGGAGAGGAGGGGGCGCAGCCCCTAGCAGCCAAAAGGAGGCGTGCGACCAGGAGGGGCGCCCAACCCTAGGCGCCCACACATGGGCCTCCTATTGGGCCAGCTTCTATTCTTCTGGACCTTCATTCTTTAGTAGCATGACGAAGGTCAATTCTCTCGCACGGGCCCAAGTAATTGGCCCAGAAGGTGGCGCTTGGGGTGGAGGATCATCTGGTGGCGCTGGAGAAGGTGCTGCTGGTGTAGATGTATCCGTGTTGTAGTTGGTGTCCTCATCAACAGACCTCAACAAGCACTGTCCAAAGGATCCCTTCGGACTCCCTAGGATTGATCAAATCATCAACTCGACAGCTGGGTGCACTCTACTTTGTTTCCTTGACTGCTACTCAGGGTATCACCAGATAGCACTCAAGGAAGAAAACCAGATCAAGACCGTGTTCAACACCCCGTACGGAGCTTTCTACTACACTACAATGTCCTTCATATTGAAGAACGTAGGCACCATGTATCAACTAGCTATCTAGGAGTGCTTCAAGAACCAGCTACAGTGCAACGTAGAGGTGTACTTTGATGATGTTGTCATAAAAACCAAAAATCCCGACGACTTCATATTGGATCTAGAAGAAACCTTTGCAAGCCTGCGAGCATACCAGTGGAGACTGAACCCAACAAAGTGTGTGTTCGGTGTACCCTCTGAAAAACTAGTCGGGTTCATCATCAGCCATCGAGTAATCGAAGCTAATCCTGAGAAGATCGCTGCCATCACCAACTTGCATGCTCCATCGTGCATCAAGGACATCCAGAAGCTGACTGAATGCATAGCGACCCTCAATAGTCTCAACACTTGGAGAACAGGGGTTACCGTTCTTCAAACTACTCAAGCGGCAAGACAAGTTCCAGTGGACCGAGCAGGCAGAATCATCCCTTCAATAGTTGAAGGACTTCTTGTCAAAGCCACCGGTTCTTACGGCGCCTACTCCCAATGAAGACTTGCTGCTCTACATCACGGTGACTAATGTCATCAGCATGGCGATCATGGTCGAAAGATTAGAACTTGGCCATGTATACAAAGTATAGAGTCCCATCTACTTCATCAGCGAGGTGTTGTCAAAATCCAAAATAAGGTACCCGTCAGTACATAAGTTGCTATACGCAATACTACTCACCTTCGAAAGCTACAACACTACTTCCAGGAATACAACATCTCTGTCATCACAGACTTCCCCTTGGGAAAGATACTCCACAACAGAGATGCAACGGGAAGGATCTCCAAGTGAGCAGTAGAACTCGGAGCCTTGTCCTAGGATTTCTAACCAAGGACTACCATCAAATCGCAAGCACTAGTCGATTTCATGGCAAAGTGGCGGGAAAAATAGGTACCCACACCGGTAGAACAACCAAAGCATTGGGTCATGTACTTCGATGGATCACTCAAGCTTGAGAGTGCTAGCGTAGGAGTACTCTTAATCTCTCCCAAAGGCAAACAACTCAAATATGTGTTGCAAATCTTTTGGGAGGTCTCCAACAATGAAGCAGAATACGAAGTGCTACTACACGGGCTCCATCTGGCAGCCTCGTTGGGAATCAAGCGGTTGTTGGTTTACGACGACTCACTGGTAGTCATCAACCAAGTCAATGATGAGTGGGATCACCATAAAGATAACATGAACGCATACTGCCTTGAGGTACGCAAGCTGGAGAAGAGGTTCTTCAGCCTAGAGTTCCATCATGTGGCTTATGACAATAACATAGCCGTAGACATCTTGTCCAAACTTTGGTCAACTCGTGCCCAAGGCCCAGCTAGGGTCTTCGTCTATGAACTACACAAACCATCCATACAGGAACCGGCACCATCTAACACCACCGATCGCAGCAATGTTGCGCCAGTCTGGGAGGTTATGATGATCAACATAGATTGGAGAGCCCCCTTCATCGACTACATCAAGGAGCACAAGCTGCCTTCCGACAAGACAGAAGCAGAGCAAGTCTCACAGCGTGGCAAGAACTACATCCTAGTCAGGGACAAGCTCTACATATGAGGCGCATCATCAGAAGTACTCATGAAGTGTGTTTCATGTGAAGACGACAAGGACATACTGGAGGAGATTCACAAAGGCATCTGCGGCAACCACGCATCATGCAAAACGATCGTGGGCCAAGCTTTCAGAGCGCGATTCTACTAGCCCACAATTCTCAAAGGCGCTGAAGAACTAGTCCACCAGTGCCAAGGTTGTCAATTCTTCACCAAGTGGCAGCACGTCCTTGCCTACAAGCTGATCACCATACTGCCTTCCTGACCCTTTGCATGCTGGGGGCTGGACATGATTTGTCCTCTGCCTACAGCGCCCGGGGGCTTCAACTGAGTACTCATGGTGATCGACAAGTTCAACAAGTGGATCAAGGTGAACCCAGTGACCTGCTCGAAGGTAGACAGAGTACTTGACTTCCTCGACGAGATCGTCCATCGCTACAGCTTCCCAATCGCATCATCACAGACCTGGGCTCGAATTTCAATAATCATGAGTTCTGAGAGTATAGCGAGAATAGCAGGATCAATGTCCCGTACATCTCCGTCGCTCATCCGCGGGCCAATGGCCAGGTTGAGCAAGCCAACGAGATGGTATTGGAAGCTCTCAGAAGAGACTACACAACATTGGTAACACCAAAGGCGACCAGTGGCTCTAGGAGCTACCCAATGTCCTTTGGGGATTTCGCACACAGCCGTGCAAACCTACCGGGTACTCATCCTACTTCCTGGTCTACGGATCAGAAGCTGTCCTACCCGCTGACGTCACATGGAAATCTCCAGTAGTCGAGGAATACGAGGAAGGTGCAGCTTAAGAAACAATACTTCTAGATCTAGACAACCTCAAAGAAGCTCGCTGTGCAGCACTCGTCTAGTCCGCAAGGTACCTTGAATGAATCCGCCGCTACCACAATCGCAACGTCAAAGAATGATCGTTCAATAGAGGCGGCATGGTTCTCAAGTGTATCCAAGACACCAAGGGGCTGCACAAGCTAAACTCGACTTGGGAGGGACCTTACATCATCTCCAAGGTCACTAGACCTGGGTCGTATAGGCTCCAAACTCTCACTGGTGAAGAAGTTGACAACTCATGGAACATTGAACACTTGTGTCGCTTCTACCCATAGTCTACATACTCATGTAAAATAGCCATCAACCACAGTTGTACAGTTACAACTTAAATAAAGAAAAGTTATTTTTTGTTGCAAAAGACTAGTCTCTGCCCACTCGCAACTTATACCCACAAGTCTGCACACTTATCCTTTTGGTTATTCAACTCATTAAATAGCAGCAACTTGCGCAGAAGCAAGCCTGCACACACAAATCTCGATCTAATCAGCTCCTTGGACAAAACTTTTCCATCAACGGTCTTCGCAGATAGAAGTCGTCAAGTAACTTGGGAGTTATCTGTACTACCCAAATCCTTACCTAGACAAACTTGTCTAGTCGCGGCTTGTAATAACAAGTTTGCAAGTTCCGGGTCTTCAAAGCACAACACCCAAACAACTCAGAGAGGTTGCGAAGATAGGCTCTAGAACATGAAGTCACGAAGTGTCTACTCATCTAAAAAGTTTGACTACCAAGATACACGAGTATTGGAGCTCCACAAAAAGGAGTCACATCCTAAAAGTACTCTACATTATGTATTTGAAGAGGCTCCCTACAGCAGCCTTGTGCGCAGACACTCACGGCTACCACATGAGCAAACATCTAGGTAGTCCGTGAGATGCACTAAATCGAAGGAATTCAAACAAGTCGACAAGCAAACAAAAAATTGCGACAAGACTTCCAATAATTTTGCATTAACATAACTTGTTTATATTACAAATAGTTGTTTTTGCAAATTACTCAAGGTCTATCAGACCGGCTACTTCTTGAGCAATCCTCCAAGTACTCCTAGAACTACTCATTTGAGCAGTCCTCAGCAATGCCTTCTGCCATGGGAGCCATGTTGGCTTGCGGGTAGAATGACTTCACCATTGCCAGCAGTTGCTTGGAGACAGACTCCGCAGTCTTCTTCACATAGCTGGTGAACTTCTCGGTGCATCCTTGAGTATCTCCACTATGGGGCGAGGCTCCATGCCTTCCTCCGAGGGCTCCACCATGTCAGCAATAGGCTGAGTAGCTTCTGATACCTTCTTGAGAGCAAGCTCCTTCGCCTCCAACTCAACCTGCTGCGCTCGGAGTTTCTCCATCAGGTCAATAAGTTGGACCTCCCCATCCTTGCGCAGCTGCTTCTCCTTGTCAAACTTGTGTTCTAGGGTCTCTTGCTTCTTGGTCACCTTGTCATACTCATCGGTGACCCGATAGTACACATTCTGCCAATCCACAACACGACCCTAGAGATCATTATTCTCCATGGTGAGTTCTACAACAACAAAAGCAAAGCACGAGTTAGCATAAGCAAGGGCAGACAAGTACTTGAAAGCAACAAAGGACAAATAGCCTACCTTTATTTTGGGTCCTCATGCCTCTATTGAGTACTCGGAGCTGATCCTTTTCTTCATCAGCTTTCTGCAAGAGCTTCTAGTACTCGGCGGCCTGGCCATCATACTTCATCAATTGCTATTAGGAGTACTGCCTCTCCTCGACCAGTTCCTGCTCCAGCACCTCGGCCCTCTGGATGGTGTCTCTAACTACTTCGAGAACTTTTGACTTCTCGTGGGAGTGCTGGATCAGTGTCTACAATAATAGAGCAAGTGCTCATGGTCAGAAACAAGTAAAAATTAAAGATGCAGTTCAAGACAGCAGTGAAAACTTACTAGTGTGTACTCGCCTACTTGGCGATACATGTCCATGAGCGTGGCCTCGAAATCCGTAGTGGCCAGCAGGTCAGCTCTCAGCCAGTCTCTCTCTCGGTTCGCCACGGGAGAGAGCTACATGTCATCATGCTCCCCGGCACCCAGCGTACTGAGAGGGACCATAGTGCCACTAGTCGATGGACCAACCTCTGACAACAAAGAGGTAGTTGCCACGTGACTAGTCAACACCCTCGCCTCAGACGGTAGGACAACAGGTAACTATTGCAGCACCCCAGCAGCCTCCACGTCAGCTTCTAGCTCGGGGGCTACACGTGCACCCTTGACCTCATCAGCGGCCGCCACCTCAACCTCAGCTTCTGGCTCCACCCTGGCTTCTGGTTCCAGCTCAGCATTTGGATTCAACATCATGGCCACCAGCTTCATCACAATCGTGGAAGTACTCTCCGCAACGGGTTCGATCTCTGGAAGCTCGGGGGATGGTACTATAGAAATGTCAAGTGACGATAACATGTCGTACATAAGAGATGCGACAAGAGATACCGCACCTCGGGCAACCTCTGCAAGGGCTGATCCTCCGGCGGCAGAATAGTGGGCTCCAAGGCAAGCTTGGGGGCTGAGCAGCTATTGCCATCAACACCAGAACACGGGGCAACTTCCTGGGCTGAGTGGCTACTGCCATTAGCACCAGACATCGTACTCGGGCCCTTAGTGTCCACGTTGACGGATCTCCTAAGATAAGCATCACAACATATTACTCGGCGACAACAATTCAACATGGGTACACGAATACTTACTGGGTGGATCTCCTTATCCTGAGGGAGGGCCCGATTCCCAGGCGTAGTGCCTTGACGGTTGTTGACAATTTTTTTGGCGCGGCTTGCTCGATCGCAATCAGATCCTCGCCAGCCATTGCCGCCATCTCCTCTCATGGAGTACCCGATGCCAGGACTTCTTGTATCGTTGGTAGCCTCTGTCGCCACAGGATCAGAGTAGTCAGTTCCACCACCTCTATCTCCTCCTCAACTACCTACACATCAGCAAGATCAAGTTAGATTCTGGTGTTAAGGCAAACAACAACGGGTAATCGATCCTAAGGATCTTGTTACTTGGGGAGGGACTTCATCGATCGACAACTTCTTGACCACCATCTTGGTAGCGGCAGTACACGCCTTCTTCGGGGGTGGCACTACATCGACTTCTGGAATGTCCAACACCGCATGCTTGGACGTCCCCGACAATGACCCCGCCTTGTCAAAAAGATGGAGCTTCACAAGATACATCTCAGCAAACTCTGAATCAGAGCTACTGAGGGAGGACCAATCTGGTGACTTCTCCTTTTCTCCTTCCTTCTCCTCCTCCTCCTCGAGTGCCCTCTACAGCCTCAAGGGACTGCATATGGGGCGTGACATCAGCGCCTGGTGGAGGAGGGTTGGAGACATGCAAGTTCAACTCCTCTTGGAAGCAGTCGAAGACTAGTCAATAACAATGACAGATGCCAACGCTAGTACTCGGGGGCTGCAAGCCACGGGTACTTATAGGATTTGGCGGGTTCGTGATGTAGTGCTCTCGCAAGACTGCTGGTATAGCAATGACGCGCTTGAAGAAATGCTTTAGGCGTGCCATCACCTCGTTCAAGGGACAACTCCCCCGATGTCATCCTCGACGAGTCATTGGGACTTGAGTAATCACATCCCGCAGTGCAACGCAGCTGCAGGGGTTGGATATGCATCCTCATGAAGTTGAAGGCCACACCGACGCCGATCAGGCCATTACTCTTGAGGCTGGCGATCTTCTTAATCAAATCAAGCAGCTGAAAGCCGTCGAAACTACTCGACTCATCCAGCCAGTGGTTGTTCCCCACTGGATGATGGCCAGTGACCTTGGAAAGATGGGGCTCGTCATTTGCAATGTATAACCCCCGTTGCTTCCTGTTGACGCCGGATTTTGACACGTGTTTGGAATCGGCGTCACAGGAGAAGAAAGGTAGCTAGTGCGGCGGCTAGAAGCTACAGTTGGGACTCGGCCGATTAAGACTACAGTGTTTCTGCTAACTGGTAGAGGGAGTTGATAGAGGTTGGCCGATTGGGAGTCGGGATGGTTTGGCCGGTATGGGCCTGAGGTGGGCCAAGATGAAGATTAGCTGAAAAAAGGAGATTGGCCCGTGGGGAGAAAGTAACCAACTCCGATACGAGTTGTGTTTGTAAATATTTGTTATTGTTTAAAATTAGAGATAGATCCTAGTCGGTTAAGAAAATTGGTTGTAACAAGGTATAAATAGCTGCTTCGTGAGGCTTGTAAACAACAACATCAATCAATACAACAAACCTACTTATTCCTCGCACTTTACTTTCAAGTCGGCGACTTCGCCAAAAACCTTTTCTTCTCACAAGTTTGTATGGGTTGGCAGGGCTGCATCAACACGATCTCCGACCGATTTGTAAGTTCCGTTTATCGAGTAATATCTAAGCTTTAACTTTAGGCGCATTGCTATCGTTTCGTTTAGATTTATTCAACAATTATCGATATTAATTAGAATTATAGGTTTTTATCTATTGCTCTAGTTTTATCACCAGTTATCCAGCTTGAGATTCGAACTGTCGGCTTCATTACTGTTATTCTTATTTATTGTCATATAGCCCATTAGATCTGTTTCAAGTGTTGCATCCGTAGCATTATTTAAATTGCTCTAGTAGTTTCTTTACAATCGCTACGTGGTCAACGGTTGCTCTATAGCCGGTCATCCCTACAGTAAATCGGCCAATTCGCTGATACGCTTTTCAAGATAGATCGGAATTTTAGCTGATCGAAGCACCTGGAATTTAATACTTTTCTTTCCTTGTCAATCAACAGGTCAGATTGACTGGCACGCCACGCGAACCGCACTAGGGCAATAACCCGAACAGGAGTTAAGCAGATTCTCTCGGGTCGTGTGTCCGATGCTGAGGGTCATCGGCCCATTTTCAGCGCCAACACACTTTTGGCACGCCCAGTGGGACCGAAGCAAGATCCAAGATGTCAAAGGCTGCTGAAATCTCTAAAGATAACATCATCGAAATCACTAAGGCAGACCTCAAGGATGACTAGAAGGAGGAAGTGGCAAGGGCGTTAGAAGAGTACAAGAAGACACGCCTGTAATCCTTTAGTCATACCAGGAGCAGGGAGACCGTCAAGAATGCTCCTCTTCCAACTCCCCGCCATATCACCATCGCCGAGGACTCAGGAAAGATGTCTGAGATGATCCAGCAGTCTATTTATCAGGCTATGATCGACCAGTCCAAGGTGATGACCAACACTGTGTACAATGCCATCGTCAGTTCCATGGTCAACGGTGCAGCTCAGAGGTATCAGGGACCAACTTATGCCCCTCCCATAGTGGCACCAATAAGAGGCTTCTCAACGGTGCCAAGTACATCTATCAAGTACCGTTTCATTCTCCTGGGACATAACGGTGCAACGCTCTATCAAGTACCGTTTCATTCTACACCGATTCCCCCCACACAACCGCCGTTTCCGAACTCGGCACCGTGGGGGGTGGCAACAACGCCCGCCGGTCTGGATCCGTCAACTAGTTATGGAAAATCTCCAGTCCAGGCATTATTCCAATCGGCCCCTCGGCTGATAGCCCCACAATACCAGCAGACTATTTTAGAAATCGGTGGGGGGGGGGGGGGCAGGCGCTCCAGAATCACTCAGAAATGTGGTACCGATAAGATTGTATGATGAGGCGGCAAGTGCACTATGTCAGCAGCCATCGGCTACTCAGCTAACAGCCCAGCCACAAGATCTGCACCACACTTCAGTCCATCACCCGATCGTGGTACAGCAAGTCCAACAGCACGTGCCGATTCCACAGTCGGTCGTGCATCAGCAGCAGCAGCATCAGCAGCAGGTGGACTGGACCGCGAGGATAGCGGAGGTAATTCAGGATCAGTTTGGGTTAAAACCAAAAGTACAGACTTACATGTACAAGATGTCGTACCCACCTACTTACAACATGTTGCCGTTCCCTCATCGGTACAAAGTCCCCGACTTCACCAAATTCTCAGGCCTGGATGACACGTCGATAGTGGAGCATGTTAATAGATTCGTCATCCAGTGCGAAGAGGCTGGTACACAAGATGCTCTGAGGATGCGCCTGTTCTCATCGTCCCTGTCCAGATCAGCCTTCCAGTGGTTCACTACTTTGCCGCCCAATTCCATTGTTACCTGGGCCAATTTGGAAAAGCAATTTCATAAGTACTTCTATGCGAGGGTCCACGAGATGAAACTTTTAGACCTAACCACCCTCAAGCAAAGAAGCGACAAGTCAGTGGCCAACTACATATAGAGGTTCACGGAAGTTAGGAACAAGTGCTACACCCTAGTCTTGACTGACGCCCAGCTAGTCGATATTGCTTTCCAAGGACTCCTGCCTCACATTAAAGAGAAGTACGCCTCCCAGGAGTTCGAAAGCTTGAGCCAAATTGTTCACTGGCTGTCCGGCCAGGAAATACGCCTCTTCGACAAACGAAGGAACTTTCAGAAAAAGGTGGCGTATGTGGAGGGATCCGAATCAGAAGAAGAGATAGAAATCGGCCTGGCAGAGTGGGTAAAAGGGAAAAAGCGAATATCGTGCCCGTTCGGCAAAAAGGACCAAAGACATTTGGCTTTGACACATCCAAGGCTGACAAAATCTTTAACTTGCTGCTTCAGGAGGGACAGATCAAACTCTCACCTTACCATAAGATTCCGTCGGCGGAGAAGCTCAAAAAGATGAAATATTGCAAGTGGCACAATGCCACATCTCATGACACTAACGAGTGCAAGATTTTCCGTCAACAAATATAGTCAGCCATTGAGCAAGGAAGACTAAAGTTCGAAGTTCCGGCGAAGCCAGCAAAGCCGATGAAGATCGATCAGCACCCCTTCCCTGCTAACATGGTTGACATGAGGAAAAATACGCTCCAAACCAAGGTGCTGATGTCAGAATCGGCCAGAAGGAGCGGCACCGTGGACACCAGAAATCAAGCCTCGGCTAAGGATGTCAAAGGAAAAAGACGGATGGAAACCGAAGGCGAAGGATTAGAAAGACCGCAACAACTGGTCACCTCCCATGACTTACTTAGCAAGTACCAGCGGCAGCAGGAGGACTCAAGACGTCACGCGGAGATGATGCGCCAACATGAGGATCACTGGAGATGCCCGTTCTTTATTCACTGCTGGGAGAATAACCTCAGATTACTGTCGTCCGATAACTGCCCTGAGTGCAACGGTCAGTATCATACCAGCCGCCCGTTCAAGAGATCATGCTCCAGGGATCGAGGACAAGAGCCAATCAGCAGAAACAGACACAAACAAGAAGATTGGCGCGTTTCAGTGCGTGATCGGCTGGGGGGCAGGACCAGCGCACATGATCGGCTGGGAGAAATGGCCGATGCAAGAGTCTCAGATGATAACCCCCTAGGGCGAGAGCCAGACTAGGAGCGTCCAAAACTGCCTAGCAAACCGGTAAACCCCAGATGGTGCCCAGACGGCTTGACTGAATCCCAGAAACAGAGAGTCCAGCGTTTACGCCAATAGGAGTAGCAAGAAGAAGAACAAAGGCAAGTGGTGGATAAGAAAGGGGACAGGTCTCGAGTTTCGCACCCTAGAAGAAAAACCGACGAAGGAGACAATGATCATGATTTGGTAGCTGATGTCAGCATGGTCTTCATCTTGCCGATGGAGTTCATGGCTCCCTCCGACCGAGTCAACGCAGCGGAGATAGAGGGATAGATGGCACAGTTGTCTTTGGAGCCAATGACCGCCACTTTTGAGAAACCCGAAGATGAAAAATGCCAGCATCTCAAGGCCCTGTTCCTTAAAGGACACATCAACGGATGACTAATCGCTAAGATGCTAGTGGATGGAGGCGCTGCTGTGAACATCATGCCGTATGCTATGTTTCGCAAACTAGGGAAAGGAGAAGAAGATCTAACCAAGATGGACATGATGCTCAAGGATTTCGAAGGCAACGTATCTTCAGCCCGTGGGGTATTCTGCGTTGACCTCACCAGCGGAAGTAAGACCCTACCCACCACTTTCTTTGTTATTAATGGCAAAGGGTCCTACAATATGTTGCTCGGGTGGGATTGGATCCATGCGAACTGCTGCATCCCATCTACAATGCACCAATGCCTTGTCCAGTGGGTCAGCGAGACCATCAAAGTAGTCACCGCCGATTCTGCCTACAGCGTTGCCGCGTTCGATGTGCAACAGTGGAGTTGCAAACACGTCAGATACATATTCTGCAGAACTTGGGACACTGATTTCCTAAAGGTGTCCGATTTCGGTCTAGAGCCGATCCGAGCAGTCGGCTCTGAAGAATCAAATTAAATGGATCAGTTCGTCTGAGAAGATGAGGAGCTTGGGCATAGGTTTACATCGGCCGATTCGCTGGAGATTGTGGACCTTGGGGACTGCAGCAAACCGAGGCTGACGTATATTAGTGCTAAATTAGACCCCGAGTATAAGAGTGAGTTAACAAGTTTGTTAAGGGAATTTAAAGATAGTTTTGCTTGGGAGTATCATGAGATGCCTATCTAGATCGGTCCATTGTCGAACACCGGTTGCCCATAAAACTAGGGTATCGGCCATATCAGCAGCCTGCACGACGGTGTAACCCTAAAATTCTACCTGATATAAAGGCCGAGATTACAAGATTGATTGAAGCAGGGTTTATTTGACAGTGTTGTTATGCCGAGTGGATTTCAAATATTGTCCCCGTATATAAGAAGAATGGAAAGCTACGCGCATGGATTGACTTCAGGAATCTTAATCAAGCTACGCCGATGGATGGATATCCGATGCCGACGGCTGATGTTTTAATAGACGTGGCAGTGGGACACAAAGTCATTAGCTTTATGGATGGTAATGCGGGGTATAATCAAATATTAATGGCCGAAGAAGATATTTGAAAGACGACCTTCAGATGTCCAGGCCATCTCGGTTTATTCGAGGGGGTGGTGATGACTTTCGGTTTAAAAAGATGTTGGAGCTACATATCAACGGGCCCTGAACTATATATTCCATAAGCTTATTGGGGTCCTAGTGGAGATCTACATTGATGATGTCGTGGTCAAATCAAAGGGGGCATCAAGAGCATCTGGTCGATTTGCGGAAAGTGTTGGATTGCACAAGGAAGCACGGGTTGAAAATGAATCCTAACAAATGTGCCTTTGGCGTTTCGGCTGGCCAGTTTCTGGGTTTCATGGTCCACGAGCATGGCATTGAGATCAATCAGAAGATTATATCCGCCATCAACAAGGTTGTGGCTCCACAAGACAAGACCGAGCTACTGTCCTTAATCGGCAAGGTTAACTTCATCCGACGGTTCATATCTAACTTGTCTAGGCGTATTCAAGCTTTCACCCCTTTGTTGAAATTGAAGCCCGATCAAGAATTTGTTTAGGGTGTAGAACAGCAACAAGCTTTGGACAACATCAAACAGTACTTGATCTCACCTCCGGTATTGGTCCCTCCACAGGCTAATAAGCCATTCAGACTGTACCTATTGGCCGACGAATGAGCTATCGGATCGGCACTAGTCCAAGAGTTTGAGGGGAAAGAAAGAGTAATCTATTACGTCAGCAGAAGACTTCTGGACATCGAAACTAGATATCCTCCAGTGGAGCGGCTGTGCCTTTGTTTATATTTTTCTTGTACCAAACTCAGGCACTACCTGTTATCGGCAGAGTGCGTAGTTGTGTGCAAAGATGATGTGGTCAAGTATATGTTATCGCTACTGATTTTGAAAGGAAGAATTGGAAAGTGAATTCTGGCTCTCTCAGAGTTCGACCTAAGGTACGAATCGGCCACAGCTATCAAGGGTCAAGTAATGGCCTATTTCGTGGCCCAGCATTGTGGACCAGAGATTGCCGTTGTCGAGCCAGCTCCATGTGTTGGGCATACACCCCAGGCCAACGAGTAGGCCCTGAACGGCCCACTAAGGGACGTACTTGGACATGATCAAGACAAGGGGATAGGCGTATCCCACTCGGACTAGTTAAGTATGTATATGGAAACTACTCGGGCCATACCGAGTAGAACTCTGTAATTGTACTTGACTAGGACTCAGACTTATAACCCTGCCCTCCCGTGTATATAAGGGCGGGCAGGGATACCCTCAAACAACAACTCCAGTTCATCTACGATCAATACTACCAAACACACAGGACGTAGGGTATTACGCGATCTAGTGGCCCGAACCTGTCTAAATCGTGTTCCTTACGTCACCATCGACTCCTTGATTCTCGACAGCCCTTACTGCACAAAAGACCTCCTAGGGTACCCCCTAGGCGGGTTGCCGGTCTAAAACGTCGACAGCTGGCACGCCAGGTAGGGGCGCTCACCGAGTTTCTCAACGTGAGCTTCATGGCGATCGTTGTTTTCAAGCCTGTCTTCACCATCGAAGCGGGCGCAACCTTCGTTTTTGGATCCTAGCTCTGCATCACCGATGGCGTTGGACCGTTTTGGTGCCAGATCATCAAGGTCTAGGAGTAGAAATCAGCGGATTCCGTCAGGACAAACCCAAGCTCCAAACCCAACAATCCTGAGTTGGACTTCGCATCGTACCCGACTGTCGGTGTTTTAGACCGGCAACCCGCCTAGGGGGTACCCTAGGTGGTCTTTTGTGCGGTAAGGGTCGCCGAGAATAAAGGAATCAATGGTGACGCAAGGAACACGATTTAGACAGGTTCGGGCCACTAGATCACGTAATACCCTACGTCCTGTGTGTTGGTTTGTATTGATGTTTGCTTCGATCTTGAGAGAGATGGATGTCTTGAGGGGGGTCTCTGCCCGGCCTTATATACACGGGAGGGCAGGGTTACAAGTCTGAGTCCTAGTCGGGTACTATTACAGAGTTCTACTCGGTATTGGCCCGAGTAGTTTTCCATAAACATACAAGACTAATCCGAGAAGGATACGCCCATCCTTGTTCTGATCTTGTCCGAGTACATCCCTTGGTGGGCCGTCCAAGGCCTACTCGAGGACCTGGGGAGTATGCCCGACAAGCCCCCGAGTACTTTGTAGTCGTGTGCCACAGTCTTGGGCACTGCGGGCACTATCCGAGTAGTTTGGCAGACTGAAGTTCTCGAGTACTGTCGCGTGGCTGTAAGGTACTCTTTCTGCAGCTTCAAGTTGTTTCCGTTCCCGAGTAAATTTATATGGTAGTACGATGTCAATCGCACTCCATATAGAGTAGCCCCCGAGCCTTAGGTTGAGTCGAAGTCGGCGACCTCGAATCTGATGTACTCGGTGCGATAATGTTCCTTAGTTCCGAAGGTGACTGGAAGGACAACTTGTCCCAGTGGTATAGCCGCGTTTCCGGGCACAATGCCGTAGAAAGGTGAATCCATTGGGGTAAGCATTTTAGTGACGTCGAGGCACATTTTCCTTAATGTCTTGGCGAAGATAATGTTCAGGCCGCTTCCGCCGTCGATGAGTACTTTGGTTAACTTTGAACCTGCCACAACTGGATCCAGGACTAGTGGGAAACGGCCTGGTTCTGAAAATTTTGTCCATTGATCTTTTCTGCTGAAAGAAATTGGAACTTCCGACCATTTTAATAGTGTGGGGTCCGTCGGCTCAATGGCCATGATCTCCCTGAGTACGAGTTTGTTAGCTCACTTGGATGCAGTGCCTGGAATGCCGCCGAAAATGACGTTGACGGTTTTTGAAACTGTTTGGAAATCGCCGTCCTCATTTTCGTCGTTGCGGGCTTTATTTTTACCCTTCTCTCTGTTTTTGGTGTACTCTTCAGGAGTTGGTGGTGCGGGTAAGTCTTGCATGACTCGGCGCATGCTGTAACAGTCTATTGCGGAGTGCTTGCTAGTCGGATGCCATTGGCACTGCTTCTTGAGTAGCTTTGTGAAGGTTGGCCCTTCGTCGTTTCTGCGGTGTCCCTTTTTTCCGGAGCTGGTCATGGCAGCAACGGTGTTGTCGGGCTTCCTTTTGCGATTGTGGTTACCCGGATAGGAGTTTCAAGCATCGTTATGCCGAGTTCTATCTGTTTCATTGTTGTGGTTGTTGTCGCGTCCGCGGTTACGGTGGGAACCGAACCGTTCTTGTTCTTTGTCTTCTTCATCGGCCCACTGTTGCACCATGACTTTGAGTTCTTTGACATCGGCTGGTTGTTGGCGACCGAAGTCTTGGTATGTTCGTTGATCATAGAGTCCATTTTGGAAGCACTCAATGACGTCTGCTTCGGAGATGTCCACTATGGTAGCCTTCTTTTCGAAGAACCGTCGCAGATAGTCGCGTAAGGTCTCGCCCTCTTTCTGCTTAATTTGTCTTAAGTCGATTTTGTTGCCTGGTCTAGCCATGGAGCCTGCGAAGTTGTTGGTGAAAGCCTTTGTCAAGTCTGCCCAAGAATCAATGAACTTGGGTTTGAGTGACTCGAGCCAGGTCAGTGGTGCGGGTTCCATGCTTATGGGAAAATGAATGACTTTGGTGTCGTTATTGCCCCCGGCTGCTTGGACGGCTAGCGAGTAACAGCGTAGCCATTGAACTGGGTCTTGCTTGCAGTCGTATTTGGTAATACCAGTTGGCTTGAACTTTTCGGGTAATTTTGTTTTCATTACCCGGTTTGTGAAATCAGGAAAATGGTTGTAGCTGTCGACTTCTCGTTCGCGCCGACTGTTGAGAATTTCTCGCAAATCGCTGAAGTTGGACATCTCATGGATCTTCCGAATGGGGCGGATACTTTTAACCGAGTTGGTGCAACTGACCTCGCCAATGTCTTTCTGTCGAGTAGGAGCTTTGTGCTTGCTTGGACCTTGGCTGTGTTGCCGGGGTTGGTTGATTGCATCGTCGTTTCGTGGGGCGGCATTTTTATCTGCAGCTCCCCTGCTACCTTCTTGATGAGATGTAATACGAGGAACGGACGGGATTGGTGATTCCTTGTCGAGTAGCTTGTAAGCTTGCTCCTCGAGTTGTGCGATTAGTCTGTTGCCGCGCTGCACGAGTTGAGCTGTGGCTGCGTTATCCTTATCCTGAGGCATCAATGTCGTCAAAAGGTTGATTGAAGCGATAGCCGCGAGTGGAGTATTATGCTCCTGAGCCTGGACTGCGTTGAAAGCCTTTTCAATATTTGTAATAGGAATGTTTGTAGCCATCGACTGTCGTCGCTCAGCTCGAGTGGCATTGCGCGCCCTTCGTTGGTTGTGCTGCTCGGAAGTTTCACCGTGAGGGGCGTCAGCTGTAGACTCATCTTCGGAGATGTTGTCGATTTGTGCTAATCGCCTGGGGGTTCTGTTCTAGCTAGTACCCGGGTTGTTATTCTGAGTAATAACGAGTATCTCCCTATCCGAGTAGTAGCTTCCGGAGCTTGATGTTGCAATCTCTGTGTAACTTTCTTCGTGGTTGGAAGTGAGTGGAATGCCTTCTTGATATGGTAGGTTGTCAATATGGGCGACAAGGCGTGAGTCGTAGTCGCGGTCGAGAAGAGAGGGTCGCAATCCTGGCCAGTGGACGAACCTGCCTTGAGATGTCGAAGTTATTACCAACCCTTGGGCTGGACCAGATAATGGTATCTCTGGTGAGTAGGATGAGTCGGAGTTGACATCTTCGTCATGCCCGAGTTCGACTCGGGTTTGAGCAAGAAAACCTTGGTGGACTTTGGTTGCGTTGCGGAGTCCGTACGGGAACCGTTTTGAAGTCGAAACTGATTTGGATGCTGACTGGGGCCGTCGAATCCGAAGCGAGTCCGACCCCGAGTCCTTGGGTCGGCTGAGCCCGACCCTTTGGAGGAGTAGCTCCGCCTCGCCCGACCCCGAGTGAAGCTCCGCCTTGCCCGACCTTGAGTCCTGGGGTCGGGAGTGCCCGACCCCTGAGCGGAAGGTTGGAGTAGTCAGAGGCGAAGTCGAATCTGACGCATAGTCGAACTCGAACTTGTTGACTTTGAAATCTTGATTTTTCTGGTCAAATCTTCTGGTTTCTTTTCCTGAACGTCGATGATCTGGCGTCGGAACGATCCCGAGCCTTCAGCGACACAAAGCCAGGATCCAAAAATGAAGGTGGCGCCGGCTTCGATGAAGAAGACGGGCCTGATGATGATCTTTGCCATTGAGTTCGCGCTGAGAAACTCGACGAGGGCCCCTACCTGGCGCGCCAGCTGTCGGTGTTTTAGACCGGCAACCCGCCTAGGGGGTACCCTAGGTGGTCTTTTGTGCGGTAAGGGTCGTCGAGAATCAAGGAATCAATGGTGACGCAAGGAACACGATTTAGATAGGTTCGGGCCACTAGATCGCGTAATACCCTACGTCCTGTGTGTTGGTTTGTATTGATGTTTGTTTCAATCTTGAGAGAGATGGATGTCTTGAGGGGGGTCCCTGCCCGGCCTTATATACACGGGAGGGCAGGGTTACAAGTCTGAGTCCTAGTCGGGTACTATTATAGAGTTCTACTCAGTATTGGCCCGAGTAGTTTTCCATAAACATACAAGACTAATCCGAGAAGGATACGCCCATCCTTGTTTTGATCTTGTCCGAGTACGTCCCTTGGTGGGCCGTCCAAGGCCTAGGGACTCATAATAACTTCGACATCGCAAGGCAGATTCGTTCACTGGCTAGGAATGAGGCCATCCCTCGCCCGAGACTATGAGTCGCGCCTTGTCGCTCACATAGACAACCTCCCATACCAAGAAGGCATCCCACTCACTTCAAGCCGTGAGGAAAGTTCCACAGAAATTGCAACATCAAGCTCTGGAAGCTACTACCCCGATAGAGAAGTCATCGTTATTACTCAAAATAACAACCCGGGTACTAGCCAACAGAGAACCCCCAGGCGATTAGCACAACTCGACAATATCTCAGAGGACGAGTCAACAGCCAACGCCCCACAAGACGAAACTTCCGATCAAAGGAACCAAAGAAGGATGCGCAATGCTACTCGAGCTGAGCGACGACAAACACTAGCGACAAACATTCCCATCACGAACCTCGAAAGAGCATTTGATGCAGTACAGTCTCAAGAACATACCACTCCACTCGCAACAATTGCCTCTATCAACCTCATATCAACACTCATACCTCGAGACAGAGACAATGAAGTCACAGCTCAACTCGCGCAATGCAGCAACGGACTAATCGCGCAACTCGCAGAGCAAGCTTATAAGCTACTCGACAAAGAATCACCGATCTCGTCTGTTCCCCGCATCGCAGTTCATCAAGAAGGCAGTAGAGGTGCTGCGGCTAACAACAACGAAGTACAAAGGAATGACAACGAAGTTGTAAACCAACCAAGGCAACACAGCCAAGGACCAAGTAAACACAACACCCCAATATGCCAGAAGGATGTTGGAGAAGTCAGCTGCACCAACTCCATAAAAAGTCCTCGCCCTACTTGAAAAAATCACGAAGTATCAAATTCCAGCGACCTACGAGAAATAATCAACAGTCGGCGTGAGCAAGAAGTCGACAACTACAACCACTTTCCTGCTTTCACAAATCGGGTAATAAGGACACGACTACCCGAGAAGTTCAAACCAACAGGAATAACCAAGTATGACGGCAAGCAAGACCCAATTCAATGGCTACGATGCTACTCGCTGGCAGTCCAAGCAGCTGGGGGCAACAACGACAACAAAGTTATCCACTTTCCCATATGCATGGAACCAGCACCGTTGACATGGCTTGAGTCACTCAAACCTAGGTCAATCGACTCTTGGGCAGATCTGACAAGGGCTTTCACCAACAATTATGCTGGCTCCATGGCTAGACCGGGCAACAAGATCGACCCGAGTCAGATAAAATAGAAAGAAGGTAAAACACTATGCGATTACTTGCGACGATTCTTCGAAAAGAAGGCTACTATAGTTGACATTTCAGAAACAGACGTCATCGAGTGCTTCCAGAACGGACTCTACGATCGACGAACATACCAAGAATTTGGTAGACGATGACCAGCTAATGTCAAAGACCTCAAAGTCATGGTACAACAATGGGCAGATGAAGAAGACAAACAGCGAGAACGGTTCAACTCTCATCGCAACCGTGGACGCGACAACAACAACCATGACCAGGATAGAGCTCGACACAATGATACTCGAAACAACTTCTCGAGTAATCAAAATCGCATAAGGAAACCCGACAACACCCTTGCTGTCATGACTAACTCCGGGAAAAAGGGACCCCGCAAAAATGATGAAGGGCCAACCTTCACCGAAGTACTCAAAAAGTAGTGCCCATGGCACCCGACTAGCAAACACTCGGCAATAGACTGCTACAGCATGCGCCGAGTAATGCAAGACTTACCCGCACCACCACCGCCTGAAGAGTACAACAAGAAAAAAGATAAGGGTAAGAACAAAGTCCACCATGACAAAGAAGAAGAAGGCGATTTCCAGACCGCCTCCAAAATAGTTAACGTCATCTTTGGCAGAATTCCAGGCACTGCATCCAAGCGAGCCAGCAAACTCGTACATAGGGAAATCATGGCCATCGAGCCAACAGATCCAACACTGCTAAAATGGTCAGAAGTACCCATATCCGTCAGCAGAAAGGACCAATGGACAAAATTCTCAGAGCTAGGCTGATTCCCTCTAGTACTCAACTCCGTTGTGGCAGGATCAAAGCTGATAAAGGTACTCATCGATGGCGGAAGTGGACTCAACGTTATTTTCGCCAAAAGACTAAGGAAGATGTGCCTCGATGTTATGGAAATGCTCACTCCAATAGATTCACCCTTCTACAGCATCGTTCCACTAGGACAAGTCGTCCTTCCAGTTACCTTTGGAACTAAGGAACACTACCGCACCGAGTACATCAGATTTGAAGTCACCGACTTCAAGACATCTTACCACGCCATACTCGGAAGGCCAGCACTAGCCAAGTTCATGGCCATACCACACTATGTTTACTTGGTACTCAAAATGCCAGGGCCCAAGAGAGAACTAACACTACGAGGAGATCTACGGTGATCTTACGAATGCGACACTGAAGCCGTGGAAATTGCCGCAACCTCTCAAGCACCTAGTCCCATGCAACAAGTTTTCACAGCTTCAAAGAAACTTCACCCAACCGAACTCGAGATCCCAGAAAACAAGTCGGGGTCCACAAAAGTAAAGCCAGCAAGCGAGAAAGACTTCAAAGTAGTCGATCTCCAGACAGGCGACTCTTCCAAGACAGCCCTGATCGGAACAGGGCTAGATCCTAAATAGGAAACCGTGTTCATCAGCTTCCTTCGGGCTAACCATGATATCTTTGCTTGGAAACCAGCGGACATGCCCAGTGTGCCCAAGGAGCTGATCGAGCACTCTCTAAATATCGATCCCAAAGGCACTCCAAAACGGCAGTGACTCCGCAAGTTCGCCCAAGACAGACGAGAAGCAATCAAAAAAGAACTAACCAAGCTACTCGTGGTAGGGTTCATCAAAGATATCTTTCACCCTGACTGGCTAGCCAATCCTGTACTCGTTCGCAAGAAAAACAACGAATGGAGAATGTGCGTCGACTACACAGACCTCAACAAACACTGTCCAAAAGACCCTTTTGGACTACCCAGGATCGACCAAGTAGTCGACTCTACTGCTGGATGTGATTTGCTATGCTTCCTCGACTGTTACTCAGGCTACCATCAAATAAGCCTCAAAGAAGAAGATCAAGCTAAAACAACATTCATCATGCCATTTGGGGCTTTCTTCTACAAGACAATGTCATTTGGACTAAAAAACGCAGGGGCAACTTATCAACGCGCCATACAGATGTACTTCGAAAAACAATTACACTGCAATGTTGAAGCTTACGTAGACGACGTAGTCGTCAAAACAAGAAACCAGGAGGAACTCATCGCCGATTTGGAGGAAATCTTCTCAAGTTTACGAGCTTTTCGATGGAAACTCAATCCTACCAAGTGCGTTTTCAGAGTACCTTCTGGCAAACTACTCGGGTTCATCATTAGCCATCACAAACATGCACGCACCAGCTAGCATCAAGGATGTGTAGAAACTCACGGACTGCATGGCAGCCCTCAATCGGTTTATCTCGAGACTTGGAGAACGAGGACTACCCTTCTTCAAGCTTCTCAAACGGCAGGACAAGTTCAAATGGATAGAAGAGGCAGACAAGGCGTTAACGCAACTCAAAGACTTTTTGTCAAAGCCTCCAATCCTCACTGCTCCATCCCCAAACGAAGACTTACTCTTATACATTGCAGCTACTACTCATGTCGTCAGCACGGCAATAGTAGTCGAACGGTCTGAGCCAGGCCATGTTTACAAAGTCCAAAGACCTGTGTACTTCGTCAGTGAAGTAGTCTCGGATTTCAAAACTCGGTACTCACCGATACAGAAACTCCTATATGTATTCTGCTCACCTCACGAAAGCTGCACCACTATTTCCAAGAACACAACATCACAGTCATTTTTGACTTCCCACTCGGCAAAATTCTCTACAATAGAGACGCCACGGGTAGAATCTCCAAATGGGCAGTTGAACTCGGAGCTCTAACCTTGGACTTTAAGCCAAGGATACCTATCAAATCCTAGGCTTTGGTCGACTTCGTGGCTGAATGGATTGAAAATTAGGTACCAACACTAGTCGAGCGGCCAGAGCACTGGGTAATGTATTTCGACGGATCCCTCAAACTCGAAGGAGCCGGCGCAGGCGTACTCCTTATCTCCCCAAAGGGAGACCAACTCAAGTACGTACTGCAAATCTTCTAGGAAGCCTCAAACAACGAAGCCAAATACGAAGCACTGCTACACGGCCTTCGCCTTGCAATCTCCCTCGGCATCAAAAGACTCCTGGTATATGGCGACTCACTAGTCGTTATAGACCAAGTCAATGACGAATGGGATTGAAACAAGGATAACATGGACGCTTACTGCAAAGAAGTCCGCAAACTGGAAAACAAGTTCTCAGGCTTGGAATTTCACCATATCGTCCACGACAACAACGTAGCCGCCGACGTACTATCAAAAATGGGCTCAACTCGTGCAGAAGTTCCAACAGGAATTTTTGTCCACGAACTCCACAAGCCGTCCATACCAGAACAAGTGACACCATCGGTAGTCCAGACTACAAACGTCACTTGAGAAATCATGATGATAGAAGTCGACTGGAGGACACCCTTCATCGACTACATGAAGGATCACAAGTTACCTTCTGACAAAAATCAAGCCGAGCAAATTTCTCGACAAGGAAAAAACTACGTTCTAGTCGGAGCAAACTCTACATAAAAAGTGCATCCTCAGGGGTACTCATGAAGTGTGTTACCCGCGAAGATGGCCAAGAAATCCTAGAAGAAATTCACAAGGGGATCTGTGGCAACCATGCATCCTCACGAACAATAGTAGGCAGGGCTTTCCGAGCAGGTTTCTATTGGCCGATGGCTTTGGCCGATGCAAAACAGTTAGTTCGGAAGTGCAAAGGCTGTCAATTCTTCACTAAACAGCAACATATCCCTGCCTACAAGCTAGTCACAATACCTCCAACATGGCATTTTGCTTGCTGGGGGCTCGACATGATAGGGCCATTGCCAACTGTGTCAGGAGGATTCAACCGAGTACTTGTGGCCATTGACAATTCACCAAGTGGATCGAGGTCAATCCAGTCACTTGTCCCAAGGCAGACAGAGTCCTTGACTTCTTGGATGAAATCGTACACCGTTATGGCTTTCCAAACAGAATCAGCACAGACCTAGGGTCCAACTTTAACAATCATGACTTTTGGGAGTACTGCAAGAATAGTGGAATTGACATTCGCTACGTCTCGGTCGCTCACCCTCGAGCCAATGGACAAGTCGAGCATGCCATTGGCATGATACTCGAGGCTCTTAAGAAACGACTACATGACGTCGGCAATACAAAAGGAGGCAAATGGCTCAAGGAATTACCCAATGCTCTGTAGGGACTACGAACCCAACCATGCAAGACAACTGGGCTTTCCCCCTATTTTCTAGTATATGGATCAGAAGCTATATTACCCGCGGACGTCATGTGGCAATCTCCCTTACTCGAGCAATACGATGAAGAAATGGCAGAAGAAGCAAGGTGCACAGATCTAGATAGTCTAGAAGAAACAAGATGCGTAGTGCTAGTTCAATCAGCCAAATACCTTGACGGGTTAAGGCGATACCACGACCGCAATGTCAAAGAACGATCTTTCAACTTAGGCGACATGGTCCTCAAACAAATCCAAGACACGTCAGGGTTGCATAAACTCAATTCACCATGGGAAGGTCCTTACATTGTATCCAAGGTTACAGGACCCGGATCTTACAGACTACAAGAACTTTCAGGAGAACAAGTACCAAACTCTTGGAATATAGAACACCTCTGTCACTACTACCCTTAGTAGACAAACGAACTCGAGTTATTACTTCAAGCAGAAACTTATTTCGACTACTCGAGCCAGCAGCTCGACTATCGACTACAAGATACACTACTCTTGACACAAGACTACCAACTCAATGGGCATTCCAGCTCCGGTACAAAGCCTCAAGGGTAGAGTAATTTTTTAATCAAATCCAAAAGTAGATCAGAAAGTTACATACGAGTAGAGGTACTCAAAATACAATACAAAAAGACTACAAGCAATTGCCTACTGGAGGGCTGCATTTAAGCCTCAGGCTTTTACAATATCACAAGGACACTCAGGTCTGCCAACTACAATAGGAAGGGCCTACACGCAAGGAAGTTGTGCAAAACGCAGCCATATCCAGATCCTCTACCCAAGGCAACACCAGGTACTCCTACATCGCCACTGCCTTGACAGCGGCAACAATGAATCCCACGTGCTGCGCGAAGAAGGAAACAAGGCTGCTCTTTTGCTAGCCTCATCTAGCCGACCCACACTACAGCCACACCTCCACCTCTAAGAGAGTGGGATAAAGACCGCGGCACTAATCACCCATCACTCGCGAGTTCCAGCGCGTACCCGGCTCGATCACGAGCTGCAAGATGAGGCGCGCGATTAAACCTCCTACGAGGATTCTTCTAGCATCGCAGCTATCCCTACGAGTGCTAGAGTCTGTGGAGGTAAGGTGGCCCCAATCTATGAGGAATCTTCTAGCACCGGTGTACTCTTTGAAGGCTCTCTACACTCAAACAAAAGCAACCGAAGGCAATCCATCGCTACTCAAGGCCTGATCCGGATCGACGTCCATGGTGGTCTATTTATAGCCAAGCGCTACAACCGCCAACCACCCAGGAGATACTATTCGCTCGTGATCGATAGGTCTGGACGACCTCTGACTCTGCCCACGTGAAAGCATTCACGCCACAAAGGACAAAAGAGTACAGTACACCCGTGCACCCCCCATTCAAAGAGTAACAAAGCAGAGTACTCGACAACATTGCGACTACCCAAACTCAGCACTCAGGACCATTCCAAATAACAAAGTATGGACAAGTGTCCATTTCTCAAATAAAATATCGTTCAAAGTACTCGACAGCTTACAAGAGTACACAAAAGCCTAAGGCTCCTCCAGAGATACAAATTCAGACATCTTCGACGCAATCGACTCAACCTCCTCGAGGTACTGAGCATAGGCCTCCTCCGTGCAATTGTGTGCAACGCTGTCGCCAGCAGCCATCAAATCTGCTCTCAGGTAGTACGACTTGACCACAGCAAGGACTTGTTTACACACAGCCTTGCAGAGGCCAGCCACCTTACCCGGAGCAGCCTTCAAGCGCTCGACTAGTGAGCGAGGTCCTGCATCCTCTTCAAGAGGGGCAATGCCATGGCATCATTTAAATCTTGAAGCTCGCCTCGAAGTCTTCCTATGGTCCGGCCATGATCTCTATAGGCCACCATGGCCATAGCAAGCATCACTCCGTTCTGATTCTTCCTATCTCGCTGATGCTCGTAGGCAGCCTGTGCTTCAACCAGCGCAGCCCGAAGATGATTAGCCTCATCAGCTACTTGGTCATGCGCGTTCCTCTAGTCAAGGAGTTGGCTACTCGCAACAGCCTCTTTCCTCTTGAGCTATGCAAAAAATGACCAAGTTCAACAACCGACTCCAGTCGGACATACTCAGAGAATGGAAAGTACTCACCTTGATACTTTTTATTCAAAGACTTATAGCGGCTTTCCAGTTTCTGCTACAAAACTTCATGATCTGACCGCTCAACAGCAAAGGATTTTGCACCATCCTCATGAACTCTCAAAGATTCCATAAGCCGAGCGCACTCCTGCTCCAATTCTTCATTCCGTTCATGAAGGGCCCGAGCATTCCTTTGAGTCCTGTCATATAGCTCTTGCAAGGAAAAGAAAATGGTCAAGTTTTTTAACAAACAAGACAGTCAGACAAGAGAAATAACGCACCTGAAAGCTTTGCATAGCTCTCTGAAATTCTGACTCTGATGGAAGCCCGAGTACTCAACCTTGAGGACTCTTTACAACATGAGGAGCTGACGCTGTACCTATGGCTGTACCCAAAGTGACAAACATTAGTCATGCAACACAACAACTACAATACTAAGTATCCCGACTACATACCTGGCGCAGTTGTTTCTTTGACCTTATCCACATCAACCACGGCCAGAACACCACCAGTAGACGTTGACAAGGGTACACCTCCAGAACCCGAAGCAACTAAAGGATCCTCCACGGAGCGGATCACTTCCTGAAGCATGGATATTGTGGCACCAAGACGACTAGCATCAACTCCAGATGTGTCATCGACAGACAGATCATCCAAGGGAGCAAAAGGAGTAGTCAGGGGACACGACTCTACTCCTGCCTCTACAGGGATAGTCTCCTCCGCATCCCTACATCAAAATACAAAGTCACCACATGCCTTCCTGAAAGTTTGAAGATACACACCAAGAATAAAAACTCACAGAGATGATCGTGGCGGCAATCGCACACGTTTCTTCTCAGCAACAGGCGGCCGAGTACTCGGCACCGCAGGAGCAGCTGAAGGCGCAGTTTTTTCGCTAAGTCCTACAAAAAACATGGTCACGACTATAATAAACTCAGACTAACAAAAATAGTCGGGGAGAAAGCTCACGCTAGCGATCACATTGGATAATAGAGAGCCAGTAGCAACTACTGGCGATACTCCCGTCGCACCTTCCACCACTCCAGCAGGCAAACCCAGAACTGCCTTGTCATGGACCGGCAGTGCGGTAGCCAAAGAAGTCTGGACAGCTACCTCGGGGGCTGCTCCAGCATCTGCTGACAGCACTGCCCCTGGCACCTCTCTTACAAATGCAACATCGATGTCATTGGCGGTCGCGACCACTTCATCGGAAGTAGCCTCATCATCACCTAGGGTTGCGTCAACAACCTTTCCAGATAAACAAAGTGATCAAGAGGGTACAGGAAAAATCTACCAGCTACAAGTGAATACATGACTACATACCTTGGTACACTGAGACTTCTCAGGAGTCGAAGCCGAGGCTGTCGGGCATACTCCCCAGGTCCACGAGTAGGCTTGGGACGGCCCACCAAGGGATGTACTCGGACAAGATCAGAACAAGGATGGGCGTATCCTTCTCGGATTAGTCTTGTATGTTTATGTAGTTGGGCCAATACCGAGTAGAACTCTGTAATAGTACCCAACTAGGACTCAGGCTCGTAACCCTGCCCTCCCATGTATATAAGACCGGGCAGGGACCCCCCTCAAGACATCTCTCTCAAGATCAAAGCAAACATCAATACAAACCAACACACAAGACGTAGGGTATTACGCGATCTAGCAGCCCGAACCTATCTAAATCGTGTTCATTGCGTCACCATTAATTCCTTGATTCTCGACGACCCTTACCACATAAAAGATCACCTAGGGTACCCCCTAGGCGGGTTGTCGGTCTAAAACACCGACAGCTGGCGCACCAGGTAGGGGCGCTCGTCGAGTTTCTCAACACGAACTCAATGGCAAAGATCATCATCAGGCCCGTCTTCTTCATCGAAGCCAGCGCCACCTTCGTTTTTGGATCCTGGCTTTGCGTCGCTGAAGGCTCGGGATCGTTCTGACGCCAGATCATCGACGTTCAGGAAAAGAAACCAGAAGATTTGACCAGAAAAAATCAAGATTTCAAAGTCAACGAGTTCGAGTTCGACTACGCGTCGGATTCAACTTCGCCTCGGACTACTCCAACCTTCCGCTCAAGGGTCGGGCACTCCCAACCCCAGGATTCAGGGTTGGGCGAGGTGGAGCTTCACTCGGGGTTGGCGAGACAGAGCTACTCCTCCAAAGGGTCGGGCTCAGCCGACCCCAGGACTCGGGGTCGGACTCGCTTCGGATTCGATGGCCCCAATCAGCATCTAAATCGGTTTCGACTTCAAAGCGGTTCCCGTACGGACTCCGCAACGCAACCAAAGTCCACCAAGGTTTTCTTGCTCAAACCCGAGTCGAACTTGGGCATGACGAAGATGTCAACTCCGACTCATCCTACTCACTAGAGATACCATTATCTGGTCCAGCCCAAGGGTTGGTAATTACTTCGACATCTCAAGGCAGATTCGTCCACTGGCCGGGATTGCGACCCTCTCTTCTCGACCGTGACTACGACTCACACCTTGTCGCCCATATAGACAACCTACCATATCAAGAAGGCGTTCCACTCACTTCCAACCGCGAAGAAAGTCACACAGAGATTGCAACATCAAGCTCCAGAAGCTACTACCCGAATAGGGAGATACTTGTTATTACTCAGAATAACAACACCGGTACTAGGCAGAACAGAACCCCCAGGCGATTAGCACAAATCGACAACATCTCCGAAGATGAGTCTACAGCTGACGCCCCTCACGGTGAAACTTCCGAGCAGCGCAACCAACGAAGGGCGCGCAATGCCACTCGAGCTGAGCGACAACAGTTGATGGCTACAAACATTCCTATAACAAATCTTGAAAGGGCTTTCAACGCAGTCCAGGCTCAGGAACACAATACTCCACTCGCGGCTATCACTTCAATCAACCTTTTGACAACATTGATGCCCCAGGATAAGGATAACGCAGCCACAGCTCAACTCGTGCAGCGCGGCAACAAACTAATCGCACAACTCTCGGAGCAAGCTTACAAGCTACTCGACAAAGAATCACTAATCCCGTTCGTTCCTCGTATTACATCTCATCAAGAAGGTAGCAAGGGAGCAGCAGACAAAAATGCCGCCCCACGAAACGATGATGCAGTCAACCAACCCCGGCAACACAGCCAAGGTCCAAGCAAGCACAATACTCCTACTCGACATAAAGATGTTGGTGAGGTCAGCTGCACCAACTCGGTTAAAAGTATCCGCCCCACTCGGAAGATCCGCGAGATATCCAACTTCATCGATTTGTGAGAAATTCTCAACAGTCGGCGCGAACGAGAAGTCGACAGCTACAACTATTTTCCTGCTTTCACAAACCGGGTAATGAAAAAAAAATTACCTGAAAAGTTCAAGCCAACTGGAATTACCAATACGACGGCACGCAAGACCCAGTTCAATGGCTACGCTGTTACTCGCTAGCCGTACAAGCAGCCGGGGGCAATAACGACACCAAAGTCATTCATTTTCCCATATGCATGTAACCCGCACCACTGACCTGGCTCGAGTCACTCAAACCCAAGTTCATTGATTCTTGGGCAGACTTGACAAAGGCTTTCACCAACAACTTCGCAGGCTCCATGGCTAGACAAGGCAACAAAATTGACTTAAGACAAATTAAGCAGAAAGAGGGCGAGACCTTACGCGACTATCTGCGACGGTTCTTCAAAAAGAAGGCTACCATAGTGGACATCTCCGAAGCAGACGTCATTGAGTGCTTCCAAAATGGACTCTATGATCGACGAACATACGAAGACTTTGGTCGCTGACGATCAGCCGATGTCAAAGAACTCAAAGCCATGGTGCAATGACGAGTGGGATCGAAACAAGGACAACATGGATGCTTATTGCAAAGAAGTCTGTAAACTGGAAAACAAGTTCTTAGGCTTGGAGTTTCATCACATCATCCGTGACAACAACGTTGCTGCCGACGTCTTATCCAAAATGGGCTCAACTCGTGCAGAAGTTCCAGCAGGAATTTTCGTACACGAACTACGCAAGCCATCCATACCTGAACAAGTCACACTGCCAGCAGTCCCGACTGCTGACGTCTCCCGAGAAATCATGATGATAGAAGTCGACTGGAGGACACCCTTCATCGACTACATCAAAGATCACCAGCTACCATCCGACAAGAATAAAGCTGAGCAAATCTCCCGGCGAGTAAAGAATTACGTTCTAGTCGGAGACAAGCTCTACAGGAAAGGTGCATCATCTGGAGTACTCATGAAGTGCGTCACCAGAGAAGATGGCCAAGAAATCCTAGAAGAGATTCACAGAGGAATCTGCGGCAACCACGCCTCTTCGAGAACACTAGTTGGCAAGGCTTTCAGAGCGGGCTTCTACTGGCCAATGGCTTTGGCCGACGCCAAACAACTAGTTCAGAAATGCAAAGGTTGTCAATTCTTCACAAAACAGCAACATGTGCCGGCCTACAAGCTAGTCATAATACCTCCAACATGGCCATTTGCCTGCTGGGGGCTCGACATGATAAGTCTGTTACCAACTGCGCCAGGAGGATTCAACAGAGTACTCGGGGCAATTGACAAGTTCACCAAATGGATCGAGGTCAAACCAGTCACTTGCCCCAAGGCAGACCGGGTCCTCGATTTCTTGGATGAAATCGTACACCGCTACGGTTTTCCCAATAGGATTATCACAGACCTAGGGTCAAACTTCAATAATCACAACTTTTGGGAATATTGCGAGAAGAGTAGCATCAACGTCCGCTATGTCTCGGTTGCTCACCCGCGAGCCAACGGACAAGTCGAGCGTGCTAATGGCATGATACCCGACGCTCTGAAGAAACGACTACATGACGTCGGCAACACCAAAGGTGGCAGATGGCTCAAAGAGTTACCCAATGCCTTGTGGGGCCTACGTATCCAACCATGCAAGACTACGGGACTATCACCCTATTTTCTGGTATATGGCTCGGAAGCCATACTACCCGCCGACATCATGTGGCAATCACCATCCGTTGAACAATACGACGAAGAACTTGCAATAGAAACGCGGCGAACGGATATAGATAGTTTAGAAGAAACAAGATGCGCAGCACTAGTGCAATCTGCCAGATACCTTTATGGTTTAAGGCGTTATCATGACTGCAACATCAAGGAAAGATCTTTCAACTTGGGCGATATGGTCCTTAAGCGTATCCAAGACACGTCAGGATTGCATAAACTCAATTCACCGTGGGAAGGTCCTTACATCGTATCAAAGGTTACAGGACCCGGATCTTACAGACTCCAAGAGCTCTTAGGAGAACAAGTGCCAAATTCCTAGAACATCGAACATCTCTGTCGCTACTACCCATAGCAGCACCCGAGTAATTGCTTCAAGGCAACTACTCGGGCCAACTGCCCGACTACCGACTTCAAGATGTCTCAGCTTTGACATGAGTTTCCAAGCATAACAAGGATCATTGCCCCAATACAAAATCTTCGTATCAATTTTTACTGAAACAAGGGTACATCAAGTTACATACGAGTACAAGTACTCGGCATACACAAACTACAAGCAACTGCCTACTGGCGGGCTGCATTTAAGCCTCAGGCTTTTACTATATCACAAGGCCACTCAGGTCTGCCGACCACAAGAAGGGCCCACACGCAAGGAAGCTGCGCTAAACGCAGCCATGCCCAGGTTCCCTACCCAAGGCAACGCCAGGAACTCCAGCATCGCCACCGCCTTGACAGCGGCAACGCCAAATCCGGCACGACGCGCCTAGAGGGAACCAAGGTTGCTCTTTTGCTAGCCTTGCGAAGCCCATCTACTCTACAGCCGCACCTCCACCTCTTTCAGAGCGGGATAAAGACCGACTCATCACCCATCACTCGCGAGTTCCAGCGCATACTCCACTGGATCACGAGCTGCAAGATGAGGCGTGCGACGAAACCTCCTACGAGGATTCTTCTAGCATCGCGACTATACCTACGAGCGCAGGAGTCTGTGGAGGGAAGGTGGCCTCAATCTACGAGGAATCTTCTAGCACCGGTGCACTCTTTGATGGCTCTCTACACTCAAATAGAAGCAACCAAAGGCAATCCATCACTACTCAGGAACTTGGCTTGGTTCGCTCTCCAACTGGCTCTATTTATAGCCGAAAGATGCAACTACCACCTGTCCAAGAGTTACTGTGCACCCGTGATCAATGAGTCTGATGACTCCTGACTCGACCCACATGACAGTACTTATGCCACAAAGGAAAAAAGAGTACAGTACACACATGCATCCACAAAGGACAAAAGAGCACAGTACACCCGTGTCCCTCAAAAAGCAGAGTACTCGATAGCATTGCGACTACTCGTCACTCGGAACTACTCCAAGTCAAGCGCGGCCTACGCTCACACCATTATCTCGGGGGTTTGGACTACTCCGACCACCTGCTCAGGGGTCGGGCACACCCGACTCCAGGACTCAGAGTCGGGCGAGGCGGAGTTTCCCCCCTCGGGGTCGGGCAAGGCTGAGCTCCTCCCCCAAAGGGTTAGGCTCACCCGACCCCAAGACTCATGGTCGGGCAAAGCAGAGTTTTCACCCTTGAAGGGGTTAGGCTTAGCCGACCCCAAGACTCAAGGTCGGGCGAGACGAATCTCCACCCTAGAGGGTCGAGCCCAGCCAACTCGCAACACTTCGGGATTCGACAAAGTGGAGTAAAACTACTCTTCACAAGACAACGACAAACAACAAATCCAAAGGCTTGATATTTAAAAGTATCAATGTACTCGACACAAATACAAGAGTACACAAAAGCTCAAAGCTCTTCCAAGGAGACAAATTCCGACATCTTGGATGCAATAGGCTCCGCCTCCTCGAGGTACTGCGCATAAGCCTCCTCTGTGCAATTGCGAGCCACGCCATCACCAGCTGCCGCCAAGTTTGCCCTCGGGTAGTAGGACTTCACAACTACAAGAACCTATTTCCAAACAGTCTTGCAAAGTCCCGCCACTTTACTCGGGGTAGCTCTTAGTTGCTCTACTAGCGATTGCAGTCCTGCGCCTTCCTCCACGGGGGCTATGGCATTCACCAAGTCTTCGGCCGCCCCAGACAGCTCTTGGAGTTCGCCCTGAAGTCTTCCCAAGGTCTGGGCATGATCTCTGCATGCCACCATAGCCATGGCAAGCATCACGCCATTCTGCATCTTTCGGTCCCGCTGATGCTCGCAAGTAGCCTGTGCGTCCATAAGCGCGGCCCGAAGATGTTCGGCTTCATCTGCCACTCGGTCATGAGCGTTTCTCCAATCGATGACTTGGATCCTTGCAGCCGCCTCCTGCTTCTTGAGCTCTACAAAGCAAAGAACTCAGGCCACAGCCAACTACAGTTGGACACACCCAGAGTAGTTGAAATACTTACCTTGATACTTCTTGTTCAAGGACTTGTAACGGCTCTCCAGTTTTTCCTGCAGAACCGCGTGATCCGCGCGTTCCACGGCAAAGGACTTCGCCCTGACTTCATGAACCCGAAGAGCTTCTGTCAGTCGGGCACATTCCTGCTCCAACTTATGGCTTCTTTCCAGAAAACATCCAAGTACGGTATGGTGAGTTTCAAGCCTCACAGCTACTCAGGTCATGCAACGAAATCAACAAAGAAATCTACCTGGAAGCCCCGGAAAACATCGATGGCCCTCTGGAACTCCAAATCAGAAGGCAGGCTAAGTAGGTCTTTGGGTACTCTCCACAAGATGAGGAATCATACCCAGAGCAACACCTACAACATTTACCATGTCAGCTACCGACTACGACTACAATCAAAAGGACTACAGGCACTTACTCGGAGCAGTCGCTTGTTTGGTTTTCTCAACAACAGCTAGCGCTCCGCCAGAAGATGATGATAGGCCAGCACTTCCCGAACCTGATGCAGCAGCGGGAACCTCCACCGAGCGAATCACATCTTGAAGCATCGACATAGTAGCTCCAAGACGGCCAGCGTCAACCTCGGGTACCTCTTCAACAGTCAAGTCCTCTAAAGGAACAGATGTTGTAGTCAAGGGATCCGGCGCTATCCCTGTATCTACAGGGATAGTCTCCTCTGCATCTCTGCACCAAAAAAGCGTCACTACATGATTTCAAGACAATCCAACGTCATTCAAAAAGACAAGGAAGCTCACCGGGTTGAACGTGGCGGAAGTCGCACACGCTTCTTCTCGGCGACAGGCGACCGAGTACTAGGCGCCGTGGGAATATCGACCGGCGCTGTCTTCTCGCCAAGGCCTACAAAACCTAAGTTAAGACTACAATACTACTCGAACGAATACAATCGGAGGGGACAACGCTTACTACTGGCGATCGCACTGGACAGCAAGGTACCAGTAGCAAGTACTGGCGACACCTCCTTCGTCGTACCCGCTACTCCAGCAGGCAGCCCCAAAACCGCCTGGTCATCAATAGGTGGCATGATGTCCGATGGAGTTGGCGCGGTTAACTCGGGGGCTACCCCAGTTTCTATTGATGGTACCCTCTCCAGCACCATGTCAACAGCCACATCACCGACTTCTGGGTTGGTCCCGGCCATTTCTTCAGAAACAACCTCATCTTCACCAAGCGCCATATTCACAGCCTTCGCAAACCAAGACAAGATTCGCCACATCAATAACGAGTTCAAATCCATCAGTAACAGACAAGTTACCGACTACATACCTTGGTACCCCGAGACTTCTCAGGGGTTGAAGCAGACTTAGCCGCAGACATCTTGCCGACTACCCTGCGTCTTTTAACAGGAGGAGAAGGCTTGTCCTCCGACCCCTCGATGACAGCCTCCAATTCTTCTTCCGACTGCGTCAAGTAGCCGGCAAGAACTCGAGACTTCAAACAACAACACGGTATCGGCAACAAGAATCACAAGTCAAAAAAGAACAAGTCAGGAGGAAAACACTTACCACTTCTGGCTCGTACCAGGCGTCATATTGACGAAGGGCTGCAGGGATTACTGGTACTCCCTGATAGTTCCTAAAAAACTTAGCCAGCAGCGCCTCTATGTCATCATCAGATATGTCCTCATCGGACATACGTGATGGATCCTTCAAACCTACGTACTCACTTCCCTAGTGAGCACGTTGTTGGAGCGGCTGGACCCTTCTTTTCAGGAAGCTGGCCGCCACGTTGATCCTAGTCAAACCGAGTGCCTTCAACTCGGTGATCTGCTGCATTAGGTGATCGAGCTCAGGGGTGTCCTCGGCCTCGCTCACCCAGTTCTCCGCATGCTTGGGCGCGTGACCAGTCACCACAGGCAAGCAGGGTTCATGGTTCCCGATGTAGAACCACCTTTTGTTCCACTCCCCATGGGATTCGGTCAGATTATACTCAATATACGCGCCCGAGTTCCTAAGCTGGAACCCGGCGCCTCCAAAGACTTCTGTCCGCTGAGCACTCGGCTGAGGCTTACAACGGAACAGCTTCCTAAACAACTCAAGACTTGGAGGTACTCCCAGATAAACTTCGCACAGGTGTACGAATATAGACATGTGCAGTACACCATTGGGATTCAAGTGGACAAGCTGAAGTTTGTAGTACTTGAGAATACCTCTGAAAAAGTCGGAGGTAGGCACCGCCAATCCCCTTTCCACAAAATGCGCAAGCATCACCATCTCGGCAGGATGTTCCTCAAACTGCCACGCATTGGGAAACGCGGGGCGCCACTCAAGGATCTCCTTCGGCTGAAGGAGCTTTGCCTCGACTAGCAGGTGTTGCCGAGTGTATCCATCACCGAGTGTTGCCAGGTTGCCCCAGGCGGTGGTGGTGCATTTTGGTTCGTTGGCCCCACCTTCGACGTCGGCAGCACCAGCTCCTTCCCCTTCTTGGATTTGATCTTGCCCGTCACCGAAGCCTTGCCCTAGATCTTCTCGGGTTTCTTTCCCATCTTCTTGGTGCGCATTCGATGGACTAAACCTCAAGGTAGAAGGGGCTCGACACTCGGATCTTTCTCAGGCGGCAATGGCGGTGGCGGCAGCTCTCACGGTAGCAAAATGCAGAGCGGAGGCGCAAAGGAGGAAGAAGAAGAGATCTATTGGCCGTATGGCGTAACAGCGACCGAAAGGGGGCCTTCCAGTTTTTATCTCCACCAGCTCCGGTTTCCATGCATCAGTTGCGCAACGGACAGATTAATCGCACATTAATCGCTTTAAACACCCAACGGTTACTCTATTCAACGGGCTGCTGACCACTTCAACAACAAAGATCGCCTAAGTGCTCGGGGGCTGCAGGTACCATACCCGTTGGTCAGTTTTTTCTTTTCCAGGATCTCCAAGGGTAAAATGGACAAAAGCTGGTTTGACCCTAAGCCTGACTCTTCGACTCAACCTAAGGCTCGGGGGCTACTCCATATGGAGTGCGATTGACATCGCACTACCATATAAAATTACTCAGGAGCGGAAACAACTTGAAGCTGCAGAAAGAGTACCTTCCAGCCACGCGACAGTACTCGAGCACTTCAGTCTGCCAAACTACTCGGATAGTGCCCGCAGTGCCCAAGACTGTGGCGCACGACTACAAAGTACTCGGGGGCTTGTCGGGCATACTCCCCAGGTCCACGAGTAGGCCTTGGACGGCCCACCAAGGGACGTACTCGGACAAGATCAGAACAAGGATGGGCGTATCCTTCTCAGATTAGTCTTGTATATTTATGGAAAACTACTCGGGCCAATACCGAGTAGAACTCTATAATAGTACCCGACTAGGACTCAGACTTGTAACCCTGCCCCTCCCGCGTAAATAAGGCCGGGCAGGGACCCCCCTCAAGACATCTCTCTCAAGATCAAAGCAAACATCAATACAAACCAACACACAGGATGTAGGGTATTACGCGATCTAGCGGCCCGAACCTGTCTAAATCGTGTTCCTTGTGTCACCATTAATTCCTTGATTCTCGACGACCCTTACCGCATAAAAGACCACCTAGGGTACCCCCTAGGTGGGTTGCCGGTCTAAAACACCGACAGAGGCAGACTTAGCAGCAGACTTCTTGTGGACTACTCAGCGTTTCTTCACAAGAGGAGAAGGCTCGTCTTCTGACTCCTCAACAATCGACTCTTCCTCCGAATGCACCAGATAGCCGGCAAGAACTCGGGACTACAAAAATAAATCGATACTCAAACAATATCGCAAAAGATCAAAAGGTACAAGTCAAGTAAAAGACCATACCTCTTGCGGCAAATACCAGGCATCAAACTGGCGAAGAGCAGAAGGAATAACTGGTACTCCTTGATAGTTCCGGAAGAACTTGGCCAGAAGGGCCTCCACATCATCATCAGAAATGTCATCAGGAGACATACGTGATCAGTCATTAAAACCCAAGTACTGCCCACCCGGGTGAGCCCGCTTCTGCAAAGGTTGTACTCTCCTCTTCAGAAAACTAGCCGCCACATTAAATCTAGTCAAACCTAGGGCCTTCAACCTGGTAATCTGGGTCAGCAAGTTGTCGATCTTAGGAGAATCCTCAGGTTTGCTAACCTAGTTCTCTGTATGCTTCGGGGTGTGACCTGTGACTACCGACAAGCGAGGCTCATGGTTCGCAGTGTAGAACCATTTCCTTTTCCACTCCCATGAGAATCTGTCAAGTTATAATCAAGATATGCGCTCGAGTTCCTGAGTTGGAACCAGGCACCTCCAAAGACCTCTGTCCTAATGGCACTAGGCTGAGGCTTGCAACAAAGCAATTTCCTAAACAACTCAAGGCTAGGAGGAACACCCAAGTAAACCTCACACATGTGTACAAAAATTGACATATGCAGCACACCATTGGGATTCAAGTGAACCAACTGAAGTTTGTAGTACTCGAGGATACTTCTAAAGAAGTCGGAGGTGGGCACTGCCAATCCCCTCACCACAAAGTGTGCAAGCATAACTGTCTCGTTCGGATGCTCCTCGAACTGCCACGCGTTCCCAAAAGTAGCCCTCCACTCAAGTACCTCTTTTGACTGCAGAAGCTTGGCATCAACAAGTGCCTGAACGGCTGCCTCGTTCATCACAGAGTTCTGCCACGTGATTCCAGGTGGCAGCGGCGCAGTCTGGTTCGTCGGACCCACCTTCGGCACTGGCAGCACCAGGTCCTTCCTCTTCTTCGACTTCACCTTGCCCACCGCTCGAGCCTTGCCCTGAGTCTTCTCGGGTTTCTTCCCCCATCTTCTTGGTGCGCATAAGACAATCTCAACTGTAGCAGGGGCAAGACAACCTCGAATCTCTCTCAAAGAACTATAATGGCGGTGGTGGCGCTGGAAAATCGCGACGGCGCAAAAGAGGAACAAAAAAGCAGGGGAAGAAGAAAAACAAATTTGTTACAGTGGAACGTAACCCTAACCGAAAGGGGGCCCTCCAGTTATATCTCCTCCACCTCTGGATTCCAAGCGTCAGTTACGCAATGGACAGGTTTTAAACAGATTCAATGCCATAACACCCAACGGCTACTCCTATCAATGGGTTTTGACCACTTCAATGACAAAAATCGCCTAAGTGCTCGGGGGCTGCGGGTACCGTACCCGATGGTTAGAATTTTCTTTTTTAAGATTACCAGAGTAAAATAGTCAAGAAACAGGATTGACCCTAAGCTTGACTCTTTGACTCAACCTAAGGCTCAGGGGCCACTTCATATGGAGTGCGATTTTCATCGCACTACCATATAAAAAATCTTGGAATAAGAAGAGTACCTTCCAGCCACGCGATAATATTCGAGCACTTTGGTCACCATAACATCTACAAAGAACTACTCGGATGGTGCCCACAGTACTCGTGACTATGGCGCACGACTACAAAGTACTCAGGGGCTTGTCAGGCATACACCCCAGGGCCACGAGTAGGCCCTGAACGGCCCACTAAGGGACGTACTCGGACATGATCAAGACAAGGGGATAGGCGTATCCCACTAGGACTAGTTAAGTATGTATATGGAAACTACTCAAGCCATACCGAGGAGAACTCTGTAATTGTACTCGACTAGGACTCAGACTTGTAACCCTGCCCTCCCGTGTATATAAGGGCGGGCAGGGACCCCCTCAAACAACAACTCCAGTTCATCTATGATCAATACAACCAAACACATAGGACGTAGGGTATTACATAATCTAGCGGCCTGAACCTGTCTAAATCGTGTTCCTTACATCACCAATGAATCCTTGATTCTCGACGGCCCTTACTGCACAAAAGACCTCCTAGGGTACCCCCTAGGTGGGTTGCCGGTCTAAAACACCGACACCATGGACACTATATTTTGATGGGTCTTCCTGTGGAGCCGGATCAGGAATTGGCATCATCCTCATATCGCCTCGGGGGGCAAGTTATGATTTCTCTCTGCCAATTGAAGCGTCCGCTACTAATAATCAAGCGGAATACCGAGTTGTTCTAAAAGGGATTCAATTATTGAGAGAGGTCAAAGCTGACGCGGTGGAAATTTTTGGGATTCCCTGCTGATTGTGGATCAATTAAACAAGAAATCTGAATGCAAGGATGATTATTGAGGATTTACTACGAAGATTGCCTCCAGTTACTGAAGGAGTTCAAGTCCGCAATTATTGAGCATATACCCAGGGATTACAAAGAAGAAGCCAATAGGCTTGCCCAACATGCTTCTGGGTATCGGCCGATTCAAGGTGCCATGACCCTCGAGCTTGCAGCCGATGATTGGAGGAAGGAGATCGCCAAATACTTAAAGGATCCATCCAAGAAAGTCGACTGACGAGTATGTTTTTAGGCTACAAAATATGTACTACTCAAATGCCTTGGGTTAGATGAAGCAAATATTCTGATGGGAGAAATTCACGAAGGCGTATGCGGGGCCCATCAATCGACCTACAAGATGAAGTGGATAATTTGAAACAATGGTTATTATTGGCCAATGATTCTCGAAGATTGCTTTAAATATTATAAGGGATGTCAGGATTGTTAGAGAATCGGCAACGTGCAACGAGCACCAGCTTCGACTATGAACCCAATAATTAAGTCATGGCCTTTTAGAGGTTGGGGAATCGATCTCATCGGATAGATTTATCCTCCGTCAAGCAAAGGGCACAAGTTTATATTAGTGGCTACTGATTATTTCACCAGATGGGTGGAGGAAATCCGTCTGAAAACCGTGACATTGGCCGTCATGATTGAATTCGTGAAGGAGCACATCATCTATCGGTTTGGTATTCCTTAGACTATTACAACTGATCAGGGAACAATGTTTACTTCAGGAGAGTTTGAGGAATTCACCACCGACATGGGGATTAAGTTGTTAAATTCTTCTCCGTATTATGCTCAGGCTAATGGTCAGGCTAAATCGTCCAATAAAGGGATAATCAAGTTGATCAAGAGGAAGATAGAAGAGCAACCAAAGAGATGGCATGCGACTTTGAGCGAGTCTTTGTGGGCCTACAGGATAGCCTGCCACAGCACTATTAAGGTATCTCCTTATCAATTAGTGTATGGACATGAGGCGGTGCTACCTTGGGAATTGAGAACTGGGTCTAGACGCATGTCACTTCAAGATCAGTTGACAGCCGGCGATTATTCTCTCCTCATGAAAGGGGAGCTAGACGATTTGGCGGGTCAGCGATTGAGGGCCTTGATCAGTATTGAAGAGAATAAGAAAAGAGTTGCCAGATGGTATGACAAGAAGGTCAAGGTCAAGCAGTTCTCCCAAGGGGATTTGGTATGGAAATTGGTCCTGCCGATAGGGTCTAAGGATCTCAAATACGGCAAGTGGTCGCCTACTTGGAAAGGGCCATATAAAATTAGTCGATGTGTGCCGCGAAATGCATACATATTAGAGACCATCCAAGGAGAAGAATTTACAAGGGCCTTAAATGGGAGATATTTGAAAAGATACTATTCCAGCATATGGGTAGATGTGTAGCCGACGATATAGCATGTTGGGTCGTTATGGCCGATTCCTATTGATTCGTGTTTATATAGCCAATGCAGGGGGGCATCTCCTTGAGGACAAAACCTCTGATCAAATAGGCCGATTATTATTCGGTACGGTGATTGGATACATGGCCGACATAGTACAAGTCGCCCTTAGATCAAAAGTACCAATACATCTATTGAGTTACAACATGATTAACTACGTTTCAACTGGGCTTTGCTTGTATTGATCTCTCTTTGGATCCGGCCTAGTTCTATTAAGAGACGGGTGCTCTTTTCCTCCATATCCGCCATGGTGTCTTCAAGAACAATCTGGCGGGGTAACTCATGGCTCCTTTCAATTGGCGGTTGAGGTGGCTTCCTAGAGCTGTTGGCTTCGATGTGATCCACAATCTTCTTGATGTGGGTGGGAAGATGGTCTTTAAGTTCTTCTCGGTGGGCTTCGATCAAGTCTTTATCCGCCTGCGTCAGCGGTTCCTCAGAGTGCATGATCTCGATGGCCTGCTCGCGGCCAGGGCTGAGCTGGGTTGGCTGAAACAATAGTTGGTAGTCAGTCGTCGGCGAGAATCTGTCAAGGAGCACAAGGGTGATTTCATACCTGATTGACGGAGGAAGAGGAAGACATCTTGGTGCCTGATTGGGAATCTGAGAGCGATTAAGCAGAGGGTAGAAGGATGGACGAAATGTGAGTGCCTCTGGAAGGGAAATGGAGACCTCATATTTATAGGAAGAAAAGATCAGGGACAAAGGGTAGTAAAAGCATCCATTCAAAGCAAGTGACCGTTGGGCTAAAAAGCTACGAAGAAGAAATGTTCAAGTTCGTATTCACACGACAACGGTAAAAGGGCATTAAATGTTGATACAGAGGCGTTCAAAGGACAATTCAATGTCTGGTATATTCACCCAAGGAGAGTATTAATGGCCGTGATTGCCCGCTGGCGGATCTGATCTGCCGAGTCTAATTCTCGTTGGTCGTTGCCGGCCGATCCAGGGACTTCCGGCATGTTGCGATGTAATCAGATGGCCTCGTGGGCAAGAGTTTTCCTCTCCTGCTTCAAATCGGTGATGACAGCTGGAAGATCATGGAGTTTCTTCTCTTCAGTGGCGATGGCCTTCGTGACCTGCTCCATCTCCTTGGCGAGTTCTGCCCTACGCCGTTTGAGATGGTCTATGGTGTCGACGATGTCTAGACAAGAATTCTCAAGTGCGCCGATTCGGTGATGTACCTCTTGCGCTCGGTGCTTGTAGGATTCTTCCTCTTCACGTGCCTTTGCCAGCTTGGCGCGATCGGCCATGTGCCGCAAAGCTCTAAACACCGGGATCTGCATCAATTCAATATATGCTGCGGGTGCAAGAGCTTCTTCTGCGTCTTCTGGGACTCGACCTTTTATTTCGTTGAAGATCTGCTGAATCGACGAAGCGTCTTCTACCAATCAGCTGATGTCATCCTGAAGGAGGGTTCGGATATTCTGGAGCTTGGCACGTATTTCTTCGAGAAGTGGGCCCAGAGCCACCTGAAGGGAGGCGACCTCTTCATCATCGGAGATAGCAACCGCGAATGAAAAGAGGCTGTTGTTGGGAGTGTCTTGTTCCTGTAAAGGCATAAGAGAAGGAGTGCTTTAGCCGGCAGGAGTAGAGAATTGGCCGATAAGGTGTTGAAGGTTTTTACCTCCTTAAAGCGGATTTCTTCTATTTGCATTGGTGGAAGTGCTATTCTTGTCTCGGGAATCAACATGGCTGGTTCATCAGAAGAAGAACATACCACGATGATTGGCATAGTGCTCGGACCAGCCTCCTGAAGGATGACAAAGGAAATCTCTATAAGTATGAAGGGGTAATTGAATCTAAGAGTGGGTGTCAATTATTTTACCTCTGCAAACCGCACAATTGATGGCTGCTAGAAAGGTAAGATTGATGTACCCAGGGTGGTCTGTGCCAGAGATCGGTCAGTTTCGACTAAAGATTGGGAAACTTGGATAAAGTGAATATTCTTTACCTCAGCTGAAAGGACTGTTGGTGTCTTGGTCTCTGCCTGAGGGTTGGCCGATTCATGCATGGTTTGCTCCGAGAGGATTTGCGCAGCCTAGTAAGAAATGGAATTTAATATTGATCACTTGGAGAAATGTGAGACATATAGAGTTACCTGAACAGCTTCTACCAATAAGGATGCAGCTGCCGATCCGGCTTCCGTAGAGGCTTGGGGGTCGACCTCCTGGATGATTGGCATAGTCGGTGTGGCTGAAGACTCGGCTGGTAGCGCCGCCGATTGATCGGCCGATTCTATGCGGGCGCGCACTCGGCGGCTTGTCTTCTTTGAAGAAGATATTTTTAGTTTCTGCTTCAATCGGCCAGTGATGATATCTTCAATCGACAGGGCATGAAAGCCGATGATTGGAAATGAAGTGTACGGGTGGTGATTCTTTATTGGCCTTCCACTACGGCTGCGAGTTGGAGGGGGCTGGCTTTTCAGACTACAAGAGAAGAGGGAAATCAGTGGTAATCTTGTAGCACAAAGAATACAATGTCAGATCGGCCGGAAAGATTGGTACCTCTACATTTGGATCAATATTGGTGGGGTCGAGGTTGTTACAGTATGTTGCGGGAGATGCGCAGAAGAGGTGTTGTTTCCACTCACCCCCACCATAGCTTTAATTGTTGGATAGAGAAGGGGGCTACCACCAAGTCGCTCAAGTCGACGGTGCTAGAATCTGGCGTCAGGCTGCACAACTGATTGTATTCGAGTCCTTTGGAGAGCCCCTCCCGGAACTTCACACGGCCAGCAAAATAAATTTTAATCAGCATCTGTCCTAGGCTGAATTAAAGTGCTGCCACTGATGGATTGTAGAATTCATAGGTTGGGGAGTCTTTTCCTGAGAGGAAGTTTGCTGGTAGGATCCCAGGCTTGATCAAAATATTCATAAGCTCGTTCTCGAAGGAATTGGTGCTTGAATCGAAGCAATCGGGGTTTTCAAAGAGTGGCTCATTTCTCTGATATGGGTACCAGCTTATAGTTTCTTCATTGAAGCCGATGTAGAAGCATCTGAAATACTCGGCTATCTTTGTGGGGGTAAACTTACTGCCAGGAAAAGCTGACACTGCCTCACCAAAGGAGGTGCAATGCCGTCTTGATGTTGGGTTATTCTCTAACTCAATATTAGGGAACGTCTCGGTCTCAACTCGTTTCCTAGAGACCTTGCTCATGTATAAGTTAAGCCAAAGCGTGATGGACCACTAGGGACTACCAGGGTTCCCAATCGGCTCTCTGAATGACAACTTGACAGCGATTTGGTGCATCATATGATAAGCCGATCCTAGCAGGTGTTTTCCCAAAGGGACAGTAGAACCTCTCGCTAGGGCCTTGGCCAGAGCCTGTGTATTGGAGGAAGGGCCGATTGCTCTGCCGCAGAAGAAGTGTTTCTCTAGCCACATCATCAGAAAAGTTGTGTACTCTTTGTCGCTGATAGGCCCGATCTTCATATTTTTCTCAATATAGCCTTTCCACCAGCCAATTCCCTTTGTTTCCAGACGATGAGTTGGTTTGATCAGGAAATCAAAGGGCGAGTTGGGGGAGGATATGTCGAGATCGTTCAGCATCAGGATGTCGGCCAAAGTAGGAGTCATGGGCCCATGTCGAAAGAGGAACGCATTAAGGGCGTCAGACCAGAAGTAAGAAGCTGCAATGACCAAGGGTTCATTCTTCTCCATTTGAGACAGAGATAAGTTTATGCATTGGCCGATTTTTAGTTCGTCCCAGAGAACCCTATTAGAATTGGACATCCTTTGAAACCATTCTCTCCAACCAAGGGTTTCATTTGGCCAAGACCTAAATGCACCTGCCCAATGACTTAGATCCATGGGCGATTGCTTGAAGGGGATCCTGTGGGTTTCCAAGTTGATTAATTCAGTGGGATCTGGATTCCCCATGGGGCCAAGACTGATGAGGCTGGGTGCGTCAGAGATGGGGATGGTGATCCTTTGCCTAAGCTCCTAAGAAGGATATAAAGGGCAAGCTAAGAACAGATCTAAAAAAAGATGCGTGAAATGGTAAAAAGGTGAAAAGGAAAAAGATTTTGGGGTATTTTACCTATGGGATGAAGGCCATGGTCGCCATTGGGATCACCATTGGGATGAAACAAGAGTGAGATGATTAGAAGATGAAAGGAGAATCACCAGAGGGATGCAGCTGGAAGCTGAAGGGCGCCGGAATGCAACGTGAGGTGATTCGCCAGAGAAGGAAGGCTTCTGAGTTTGTGGAGAAGAAGCGATTGAGGGTGCGAGTATTTGAGGACAGTTCGAGAGAAGGGTAAAGGTGGGATTTTTACTGCGCCGTCTACATGAATTTAGGGGATGGCAGTGTGACAGCTCGAGTAATTAAGAACCTAAACCAAGTAATCAACAGGATGATTAAGATGCAAATCAAAGCTAACTCCAAATTGCTGAAAGTTAAGGTCCAAAAATACCTCAGATTTTGAACCAAGTGTTAAAACTTCCTCCTCTTGAGAATCACTTGTGAAGCAAATAAAATAAATTTTATATAAGAACTTAAATCTTGACCAATATACTAGTGGTAGCCCTTTTCAAGTTGAACACCTTCCACTCATAGCTTCCAAAATCGAGGAGACGATCGGCCAAATTTCAAATCTGATTCCAAAATAGCTTTGACCGACGTTCCACCAAAGATCCTACCATCCTATGGAAACTTCGTCAAGCTTCTCCTTGTTGATCTTTATAAAAGTCATAGCGCATACCTTATTCCCGAACCTTCACTTTTGGAAATTAAACCGCGTAGTTCGAACTTGGTGTGAAAACACATGTTATACACGACACCTTCGCCATGACACGCATCATGAGCATCATCATGTATATTTAAGCATCATGAACATCTTTTTGTGCATCGTTGGCCTTTATAAGCATCATTTGTGCATACATGAGTGTTTTGGCCATGCATTGTTAAGTGCTCTGAATTTTGCTATTTATCGGTCGAAAATCAAATTTTTGAAGGAACCCCAACTAATTCCATAGAACTGTGCTCACAAATATTTTATTCAAATACTAGACACCATTTAGTGATTTTACAATATTTTTACCAATTTTTTCAGAGATGTTTTCTTGGGTGAAAAATTCATTTAAAGTTGAATTTTAGCTGTTTTGTTTTGACGATTGTGTGCAAACTATAAAATCTTTTGAGTTGATTCTTATTGCATTGGATTCTTGGTTATTTTATCTTTCCAACGAGTATTTTTGGAGAATTTTCGGACACTGATAGCTAGGTCGTTTAAGGGGTCAAAATTGGCACCTTTTATTTCTTCGCGGACCCACGCATAGTCATCTTCAACGTCTGTCCAGCCACCTGCACGCCTCCCCTTGGCCGGCACAGACGCCGAGGATGGCCATTGGGCGCCTCCGGCCATGCCAGGAGGCCCCTCTCCACCCATAGGTCCCCCAAGCATCTCCCACATGACCTCCCTTGTCTCCCACGCCTCCTCCTTGCCCTCCATTGGTCAGAGCTCCACCGAACAGGCATGTGCGCCACCAGGCCACCATGCACAGCAGCTCGCCATCGCCGCCAATGGGCAAGCAACAACGCCGTAGCAACCTTATCACCTCGCCCGTGCTTATCCTCTCCGCTCCCCTCCTATATAAAGCCCTCAACCCTCCCCTTCCTCCTCCACCATTAACAGGAACCCGAGCTCCAGTTTCCCCAAATTTCACCGGCGAAATCTGCCGCGGTTGGTGCATCTCCAGCCAATTCCTTGCAGCCACGGTGCCTCCTCGACTTCGCGATTCCATTTTGCTACTTCCCGAGCTCCCTCCCTCACCGGACGTTGCCCTCCACGGGAGCTCCTCCGCCGCCCCCTTCCTGTGTCGTTCCTCCCTGTGCGCCGCCCTCCTCCAAGCGCCTGACTCCCTTCTGGTGAGCCTCCTGGGCTCCGTGTGCTGCCCCTCTCCCTCCCCAAGCTGCCCCTTCTTTTTCCCCCACCTTCGGCCCCAAGTCCATGGCCGGTCGTGCCTGTCCAATGCGTGCGTGCCTGTGTTGTGTGTTGTTTGTGCGTGGGGGGCCTCTTTGGAGAAGAAGAAGGAAGTGTAGGGGGTTATGGGGAAGTTCCAAGGAGTTTTGCACAATTAAACCGTAGACCCAGGGGGTAGATCGTAAGATCATCTCGATTTTGTTTATTTTTTAGATCTAAAAAGGCTGAAACTTTAAAAATTCATACTAAATTGCATAAACATCATAAAATAGCAAATGAGGATGTTTTGGAATCTTTGTGAGTATATTTACACATTAGAGTTATAATATGATATGTGTTAGTAGAAAGTTTCTGATATTTTTATTTATCCTTGCAAAGTGTTTTTAGAAATCCTTTTAAGTTGGTTAGATGCATATGTTGAGTTATAGAAGTCCAAAAGTTGTGATTCTAGTTGTGTTAGTCTTGTGATGACACTCTCTAGCTAATAAAAATATTGAACATGCTAGTTGGGTACTGTTTTTATCATGTTTTGATTTAATCTTGAGAAATACGCAAATTTTTAGCTTGTTTTGCTTGTCATTTTCATATTTAAAGTTGCGGTGCTCCACTTTCTGTGCAATTTTTAAGGTAGGCTATAAATGATGCTCTTGTGATGTGGTAAAACTTTCATATTCATTGAATGCAGTATGATTGACTTATTGATTTAACTTGTTTATTGCTTCGTAAATGGTTTTAAATAAGTTATAACTTTTATGTAGGTGTAAAAATGGGAAATGTGGTTCCACTACATTTGTATGATGTTGTTCTACCATAATAACATATTATATGGCTATGTGTTTATAGAAAACAATGATCTTTAGATTTATCTTGCTTTTACATGCTTTCTTGCAAGAGCAATTTGTCTTTTTCGTAGCAATTAAATTATAAAACCTAAGCATGTGAAATTTGTACAGTAGCCATGTTTTGATAACATTTATCATCCATACAAATATCAGCTCCAAATGAGATGTATGCCACATCACCTATAATTAATATATATGTTTACTATATAATTGGACAATGAAAGTTTGCTAGTAGATGCATGTATTTGGGTCATGTGAGGCTTTTAATATTTATTTTTGAGGGGTACATATGATGTTAAGTTATGATAAGTAGTGGTTAAGCTTTGAATATAACTCATATGTGTGCTCTCATGTTAATATAACAACTACTTATATAAGTTCTTCGCCTTTACTTTAATTCTTGCTTAAGGTGTTAAGGGTGTTCCATGTTACCTAAAGCTAATGCTAATTAACTATGTTCTTGGTATTTGTGAGCTATGTGTTTAACTTATGCATATGTTACCTTGTTAAAGAACTAAATGAAGAACCTTGTTGTATGTGTGCTGAAATGGCTGCTAGAGTAGTTCTGTTGTGGCAATGTTTTCGTGATGCAAATGATGTTTTGCGTGCTCTATATATAGGTCTGAATGATTGTGTTGTTTGACTTAGCTAAGCTTTGAATCATATCTTGGAGATAATATAAGAAGTGTAGGTTTTTCATGAGCTTTCCAAAATGTTAAAGATCATCCCTTTTGGTGGTCTAAATCTCCAGTTATGAGCTTGTGAAGTGGAATAACAGAATTTGTCCTAATCTGGATAGAGATGTCTTCTTTGTGATGTTTGACCTGGTTAACTTTTGTTTTAGCTTCTGGTGTTTATAACAAAGTTTTGCATGGTTTGTTAACCTTTCTAAAAAGTCTAGAACTACCTTGTTGTAAAAACTAGAACTCAACTTATTGTTGTCTAAAGTTGCATGTCAGTTTTCTATCTTTGTTTGTATAGATCTGCCTAATGGTGTGTTCTCACCTTCTTATTTGTTGAATCAGCTTTTGGTGTTAATAACAAAGTTTTAGATAATTTGTTTAACTTTACAGAAATTCTAGGGTCACCTTTGTTGTATGCTTATATCTCTAGTTATAGCTCAAACAAATGACTGTTGTGCTGCTGTCCAGATTCGGTGTATGTGCTTAAGTTATTAGCTTTAACTTGATGTTGCCTTGTGTGCTGGCTAGTTAGCTCATATCACTATTAGAGTTAACTTGATCTACCTGAGAATCTTATAAATATGTTATATAATGTTGGTCAAGCACTTAACTAATAAATGGTCATGTATGCATGTTGCTACAAAATAACCTTGCTAAATAGCTTGCTAGAACCTTAGTGATGTTGGTGTGTGACTTGCTTGTGCATGAGTGGTTTAAAACAAATGTAATATACTTTGATCACCTTCAACTTGTTGGTTTTGTGATGCACTTCTGTATGCCATGTTGATAAGCACCATCACCCTAGTTCTTGTGTGATGCTATGCTTAATTAGCTCTTGATTGTTATTGCTTGCAATAGCTTAACATAAGTTCACTTGTGTGCCATGCCTAATGTACTTGCTATCCTTCTATAATAGGTTGTGTGGTGTACAGTTAAATGACTCTAGGTGCCTATGTCTTGCATGATCTTATGTTTGCCTTAAATGCTTTTGTGTAATGCATCTCTTTTCACCGTTCTTCGTATTCATGCTCTTGCATCTTGCATCTCATCTAGATACGCTAGATAAACCACGTGAAGGACGTGATGATGGAACCGAACCCGAAGACGGTGTATGGTGGAGCTATCTCGAAGATGGAAGAACTAAACAAGTGCCGAGATGGGAGATGCTCGCCAAGCGAGTGTCATCTAACAAACACTAACCTAGTGTGGATTCCAGGCAAGCCCCGGTGCATGCTTCCCTATTTTAAAGTTATGCAATATGTTGATGCTTATGATTGTGCATTTACGTTTATAGGAGTTGAATGACACCTTAGATGCATGAACTTAGTACCCTTTTGATCTGAACACTAGCATGATAAGTCGTGTAGATGCAATGCTTAATAGGACATGTAAAAGTCGAGTGATTTCCTATCACTCGCAAGTTATAGGAGTTTTTTGTTTACTTATGTTACAACCATAAGGACGACGGGCGGGGCAGGGCCTTGGGAACTATTTTGGTGGTCCGTGGATTGCCCCATCTATCTAAATGAAAATGGACTAAGGTCAAAACGTGTCGGCGTTCGTGATCAAGTGTTTGAAAGTACTAATCCCATACCTAGTATGGGATGGGGAAGACTAGCACCTGATTGAACTGGGGCGTGGCTTATACTCCTGTTGTCCCTGGAATGAGGTTCCCATGGTGCATCATGTGGGTGCAAGTGCGGTCACAGTACGGCATGAGGTCGGGACTGTGGAGCATTGCATGCCAAGGGAAGTTTGGCCCTGACACGTGCCTGGGGATCGATAGGGATGGCTGACAAGTGAAGCGTGTTGGAGGTATGCCCTAGAGGCAATCATAGAGATGATGATATTCCATTTGTATCCATGATTTGTATACTGTGTTCATTGAATATCCATTAAAGGCTACTTGAATTGATTTGCAATTATGTGAATTGTATGTGAAACTCTTTACTTGTATGGTTATTCTAAAGTTGTCCCTAGTCGGAGTTCATGTGAGGACACACATGAATATTAGACTAGCACATGTATTAGTTGATGCCTATGTTTCACAAGTCATGGACATGGAGATGTTGAACTAATAATGTGGACACATGTGGAGACATGTGTTAGGACTGACCCAACGCGAGAAGTAGTTCTCTCTTTAAACAACATATACGCTTTGTCCTTAGACCTGAGATTGTCGCATGTATTCTAGATGTGGATCGACCTACTTAGGGGCTATCAAACGCTACGCCGTAACAGGGTAGTTATAAAGGTAGCTTTCGGGTTTGTCAAGAAGCATGCTATGAGACATGGTCAATCAAGATGGGATTTGCCCCTCTCTGATTGAGAGTGATATCTCTGGGCCCCTCGAGTGATCGGATCCGAAAATGCATGGCCATGCTACGTACGGTTAAGAGTTAACCTACAAAGGGATTCCGAATCACAGGATCGAGAAAGAGCGGTCGGCTTGAAGCTAGACCAAATATCGTGAGGCAAAGGGAATAGCATGTATATTATGTTGTGATGGTTCGTCTGATATGATCTTCGTATGCGTATAGGAGTTGGCACGTCTTGCTAGAGGCCGCTACCGACTATTGGGCCGAGTAGGAGTACTCGGGCCATGTCTATACGTATTCGAACCCATAGGGTCACACACTTAAGGGGCTGGAAGCCCAATTCGGATCTGATCCGAGTTGGATTAGGTTTAGGAGTACTAATGGGCCTCGGATCCAGAGGCCCGTCAGGAACCCCTATAAATAGAGGGGTGGGGGCGCCCTAGGGTTCACACCTTTTGGCTGAACACACTTGCCGCGCCTCCCACGCCCTCGCCTGTTGCAACTCGCGGATCTAGCAGTCCGGCTTGCGACGCTTCCTCCCTGCACGTGTGGATACCTTGGAGGTGTTGCGCCTGCAGCACTTGGACGAGCCATCGACGAGCCGCCGACGAGCCACGACGAGCCGACGACGAGCCGCGGTACCGAAGGCGATCTTGCTGTGCACGTTGACGAGCTGCTGAGGAGCTGCTGGACGTGATCGACTACGTACGACTACGTGATCGTCTTCACTGCACCGACGCATATCTACATCTTCCGCACCAGTAGTGCGTCGAGTGGTAATCCCGTGATCCTTATACGGCAGTTCTTCCTGGTTATACGCGGTAGAAAATTTTGATTTGCGCTAGCGTAGCCTACCTCGTATCCCAACAGTGGTATCAAGAGCCTTAGCTGCTTAGTTTTGGATTCGGGATGTGTGCATATGGAGATATGCGAGTTCTCTGTTTGATCTATGTCCTGATTTCGTGCCCTTGCTGCAATGGTAGTGTAACGACATACTCCTATTAATCTTGATGCTTGTTCTTTAATTGTTTGGAATCTATGTTTGCTTAGTATAAGTTGCTAATCTAGACTGGTTAATGAACTTAGAACTTGAGCTAAAATATTGAAAGTAAGGACCAACTTTAGTCGCTTTTGGCAAAAACAAACCCACCGCCAAAAAAAAAGTCTTGCATGTCTAGGAGTTGGTGGAGTAGTTACCACCTGACGGGTAAGCCTTGTTGAGTATTAGTATACTCAGCCTTGCTTGTGGCTTCTTTTTCAGGTGTGGTTGCTGGTGTTGTCTTGTTTGGGACCCATCCTCGATCGGCGAGGACAGGGGTCATTGATGTCATGATCGGCTTCGTCATGATATTGTGTATCGACGTTTATCTTCCGCTAGTGTTACTTCTTCGTTGTTTGAAACCTTGCAAATTTTTTTTGAATTTCAAAAACTCTGATGTAATAAAATATTGAACTATGTTAATGTGATGGGAATGTTGAAATCTCTGTACCCACTCACCTTCGTGTGAGCAGTGCTTCTCGATCCTGAGTAAGTGGTTTGTCGGATGAAATCTGACAGACGACCAAGTTGGCTTGGTTAAAGTGCATGATCGCGTGTCAGGCGACTTAAGTGCATTTTAGTCAGATTCATTTGGGCGGTTCTGACATAGGTGGTTACTTGCAAGGACTTCATTAAAAAAATCACAATCATCATAGGGGGACTGCGGAGCGAAAAGGAGCTTTCGCCGCGCTTACTGTTGCGTTTTCTTCGGGTAAGGAGTTAAAGTTGAAAAGTTTAGGAGCAAAAGTTGTGTTTCACTCCAAAATTGGGGGGCATGTGTTTACGCTGGATTTTGACATGTGTTTGGAATCGGCGTCAAAGGAGAAGAAAGGCAGCTAGTGCAGCAGCTAGAAGCTACAATTGGGAATCGACCGATTAAGGCTATAGTGTTTCGACCGACTGGCAAAGGGAGTTGATAGAGGCTGGCCGATTGGGAGTTGGGATGGTTTGGCCGGTATGGGCCTGAGGTGGGCCAAGATAAAGATTAGCTGAAAAAAGGAGATTGGTTCGTGGGGAGAAAGTAACCAACTCCGATATGAGTTGTGTTTGTAAATATTTGTTATCGTTTAAAATTAGAGATAGATCCTAGTAGGTTAAGAAATTGGTGGTAACAGGGTATAAAGAGCTGCTTCGTGAGGCTTGTAAACAACAACATCAATCAATACAACAAATCTACTTATTCCTCACACTTTACTTTCAAGTCGGCGACTTCGCCAAAAACCTTTTCTTTTCACGAGTTCGTACGGGTTGGCAGGGCTGCATCGACACGATCTCCGACCGATTTGTAAGTTCCGTTTATCCAGTAATATCTAAGCTTTAACTTCGGGCGCATCGCTGTTGTTTCATTTAGATTTATTCAACAATTATCGATATTAACTAGAATTATACGTTTTTATCTATTGCTCTAGTTTTATCGCCAGTTATCCAGCTTGAGATTCGAACTATCAGCTTGATTACTGTTATTCTTATTTATTGTCATATAGCCGATTAGATCTGTTTCAAGTGTTGCATCCATAGCGTTGTTTAAATTGCTTTAATAGTTTCTTTACAATCGCTACGTGGTCACCGGCCGCTCTATAGCCTGTCATCCCTACAGTAAATCGGCCGATTCGCTGATATGCTTTTCAAGACAGATCGGAATTTTAGCCAATGGAAGCCCCTGTAATTTAATACTTTTCTTTCCTTGTCAATTAACAGGTCAAATTTACTGGCACACCATGCGAACCGCACCAGGGCGATAATCCGAACAGGAGTTAAGCAAATTCTCCCGGGTCGTGTGTCCGACGCTGAGGGTCATCAGCCAATTTTCAGCGCCAACACTTTCATCCAGAATGGGAATCTATCAACTCGTACTCGATGTACTGGCTCTTGTACTGCTCTCGAAGCTAGATCCCCGCCCCTCCGACTACTAGCGTTTGATCCATCCGGGGGTGGAGCTTCACTCTAAGGAAATTTCTAAAGAGCTAGAAATGGGGTTGAATGCTTAGGAAGGCCTCGCAAAGGTGCACAAAGATGGCAATGTGCAAGATTGAGTTAGGGTTGAGGTGGACTAGTTCCATATGGTAGTACCTCAGCAATCACATGAAGAACTCGGACAATGGCAACGCCAGCCCGTGCTCGATGAAGTACGTGAAGATTACTGTCTCATCCGAGTAACTCTCAGAAGGCCACGCATTTCTGGTTGCTTCCCTCCAATCTGCGAATTCCTTCTCCTGAAGCAGATTGGCATGAACCAGTACCTGGATCTCTGCCTCTTTCAATGTGGATGGCTTCCAGGCCATCGCTTGGTTTGGTGGCACTGTCTGGTCGGTCTTCCCATACTTGGGCGCCAGAAGCTGGACCTCCTTCTCCTTCCTGGCGGCCTTGTGCTTCTTCGACTCCACCGCCTTGCTCGAGGATGCCTTCTTGGGCACCATTGCTCCAATGATCTTCTGGCGCATTAGCTGGGTGGCTACACAGTGGGGGTAGCAGCGCTCAAGGATGGCAAGTGGCGGCGCTAGAGCTACAATGCTCAGGGAGTGCAAGCGGCAGCGCTAGGGTGACAGTGGAGAGGATGAATGGCTCGTGCGCACTAGCTCGGGTAAATGGAAGGGATAAGATTCCTCCGTCATTTATAACCGCAGCACAAGGTAACTGAGCGGTGGAGATTACAGGGAATATTTCGATTTTTAAGCCATCAGTTATCGCCGGAACGATTACCAAGTTTTTCGAAAGAGATAAGTTTTCTGAAGGCGAACGGTCACATTGGACCAGTGGTTAACCCTTATACCCAAAGTAATTGTGTAACGGCTCAGGGGCTGTGTTCCACGTGCCCGTTGGATAAAAAGATTTTTCTTCGGATTTTAAGGGGAAAAGATGTGAAATTGCAAGATTGACCCTCAGCCTGATTCTTCGATTCAACCTATGGCTTGGGGGCTACTCCATATGGAGTGTGATTTTTTCAAAATCGCACTTCCATATAAGATTCGAGATACAAGACTAAGTCAAATGAGGCTTGAGCACCTTCCAGCCGCATGGTAGTACTCGAGCACATTCGAACACTTAATCCGATGGAGTACTCAAAAGGAGCACCACAATGTAGTCAGAAATATTTACAGAAGTACTCGCCACTGCTACATTTGGCTAAAAAGTACTCAGGGGCTAGTCAGTCGTACATCTATGGGCCCACCGGGAGACTTGGACAGTCCTACATACGGGGCTGTATACCAAGACATGTCAGACATGGAGACTACAATGCAGGACAGCGTCGTCTACGTGGCAGACAAGGACTAGTCAAGGATTGGGAAGCTACTCATAGCAATTAGAGTAGGACTCTCTGGTCGAATCCGACTAGTAATCTTGCACAACAACCGACCTGTAACCCTGCCCCTGGCAATATAAGGCGAGACAGGGACCCCCTCCAAATATCTCATCAATCAATACAAACCAACCAACACACAGGACGTAGGATATTACACGACATAAGCGGCCCGAACATGTCAAAATCGTATGTTCGAGTTCACCTTTGAGTTCCTGGTCTTTGACAAGCCCCTACACAAAACACTACCTTGGGTACCCCCTCGGTAGGTTGCCGGGTCTAAACAACGACACTAGCAGACGTCCCAGGTTTAGAACATGAATTGACAGTCATGGTCCCGTAGGTTGCCACCACCCCAACTTCTATCTCTAGCTCGGGGCCTACATCTGCAGCCATGGTGCTAGAGGTAGTCGCTATTTCACCCCCAATTGGCTACGCGAAGGCTGTAGAAGTAGCTGCTATGTACACGGCTGTCGGGGATAGATCCCCAGTACCCACAAGGAAGGAAGAAGGTGGACTCCTATTAGAATTCCCCTCTAATCCGACTAGGACTCATACCGTGTACTCCTACTAGGACTCCTCCTTGTAATCCGACTAGTTCTCCCACCCCCTGGAGTATATAAAGGAGAGCGAGGGTACCTAGATTGGTAGAACCACAACAAAGGACCAAATCTTCACACCACAATACCCAAGCGCAGGACGTAATATGCAACACCCCAAATAGGACGTAGGGTATTATGCGATCAAGCGGCCCGAACCTGTCTAAATCGTGTCCCTGTGTCACCATCGACTCCTTGATTTCGGCGACACCCACCAACCAAAATACTATCTCGAGTATTCCCTTGATAGGTTGCTGGGTTAAAACACTGGCAGCTAGCACACTAGGTAGGGGAAGTTGCCGTAATTCTCCACGAGAGATCGATGGTATCAGTCATCATCAAGCCCGCGTTCGTGTTCAAAGCGGGTGCAATGTTTGTTTTCGGCTCCTAGCCTTGCATCGCTGACGGCATCGGAGGTTTTCAACACTGCATCATCGAAGAACAGGGGAAGAATCATCTCGGTGGAAACTCTCATCGACAGGAGGAGGAAGATTTCATCGAGAAATTCAAATTTTTCGATCTCAACAACACCGAGTTCGACTACAACTCGGACTCAATTACAACTCAGACTAGTCCGCGCAAGCAGGCAATTCAACCATCATGGGGACCGGATACAACTTCAAACCAATTTCTACTCGGACTACAAAACGTGGTCACGATTCATCAAGAAACTTCATCCAAAGTACAACCCGAATTAGAGTCAATTGAGGATTACAACTCTGACTCTAACTCTTTTGAAGAACTCCCCTTATCAGGTTCGCAACACGGCCAGGTAATCACATCAACACCGTAAGGCAGATTCGTCTACTGGCTAGGCATGAAGCCATCATTCCTTGCCCAAGACGATGAATCACGCCTCATCGTACACTTGGATATCCTCCCATATCAAGAGGGTACTCCACTCTCACCGATCCATGAAGAAGATGGCTCCACTGAAGTCATAACATCCAACTCTGGAAGCTACTCTCCGGATAGAGAACTCTTTGTTGTCGTTTCGCCAATCGATAGAACAGGAACCAGTGATCACCACCAAAGAATTCCTTATCGAGAACGCCAAATGGAAGAAGTCTCCCAAGATGAATTGTCAGCTGACGCCCCGAAGGGTGAAACTAGCAACCAGAGAACTCAAAGAAGGGCAAGAAACAATCAGAGGGTAGAACATCGTAGACTTCTAGCCGCAAGAGTTCCCATTGTGAATCTCGATAGAGCATTCGAAGCAGTTCAAACACGAGAACATAACACACCACTTGCCGCTATCGCTTCTATCGACCTCATCGCCCGATCAATGCCTCCAAATAAATACAGCAATCTTCTGTTATATTTGGCAGAACACGCTTACAAACTCCTTGACAAAGAAACACCAATCCCATCCGTGCCTCACAATCCAAGTCACCATGACAATAGCAGAGAAAATGCAAGAATCTCAAACCAACAACACGACAAACCAAGACAACATAGGGGCATACTCGAAGCTCCAAGATGAAATAGAGATGCAGTAGAGGGTAGTCACACAGCCTCTGCGGAAGAACCATGCCACCGCAGAGCAAATCTGGAACCCTCACACATCAGTGATCTTCAAGAAACATTAAATCACAATCATGATGCTCGAGATATAATCAACAATCGTCGTCATGAATGTGAAGTAGAGAGTGATGACAATGATCATTTCCCTGCTTTCACAAGATGAATCATGCAGACTACTCTCCTAGAGAAATTCAAACGAATGGGCATCACCAAATACGATGGCAAACAAAACCCAGTTCAGTGGCAGTCCAAGCTGCAGGCGGAAGCGATGATACAAAAGTCATTCACTTTCCCGTATGCATGGAACCAGCGCCACTAACTTAGCTCAAATCTTTGAAGCCTAACTCCATCGACTCATGGTCTGATCTAAAGAAAACTTTTACAAGCAACTACGCGGGAGCTTTTCAATGCCCCGGCAACAACATTGACTTGGCTCAGGTTAAGCAGCAAAAGGATGAGTCCCTGCGCAGCTACCTACGCCTCTTTTTCGATAAAAAGGCTACAATTGTCTACATTTCAGAGGCAGATGTGATTGAATGTTTTCAAAACGGTCTTTGGGACCGCCGCATGTTCCAATACTTTGGCAGACGTTGGCCACCAGATGTCAAAGAACTCAAAATTATGGCTCAGTCATGGGTAGACGAAGAAGACAAAGAGCGCAAAAGGTTTGATTCACACCGCAATCACGGACGTGACAACAATAACCAAAGCAACAATCAAGAACAAGATAGAAACCGCAACAGCGATCACCGAAGCAACTACTCGGGCAATCAGAATCGCAAGCGCAAACCAGACAATACCATTGCAGCAATGTCAAATTCAAGCAAGAAAAGACCGAATAAACAAAATGATGGCCCCTCATTCAATGAACTACTCAAGAAACAATGCCCATGGCACCCGGTTAAAAATCCTTCACGTTAATCTTAAGACGAGTCCCTGATCGTCCCTGAACCCCAGTCTCAGTTTTACCAAGTCTAAGTGCTCAACCTCCAGCTCGGTCCCGACCCCTGTTATCCGACCCCTCGTCATTTTCCCCAATTCCTTCCCCGCCGACCCCAACCCACCCGCTGGATCTTTCTAAGTCCTCCCACAACGCCTCCCTTTGATCTGATCGGTGGACCCACGAGATCTTTCTCCCAGATCTCCCGCGACAGACGCACTCAAGTTGCATGACCGCTTCAGAGTCCCCTTGCCGCGTGGCTCAACTTGTCTGACGCTCGCCGCTCCGCCTCGTCGCCGGCCACGACCGGATGGATTCTCGCGCCCCCTTCCCCAATCGCAGCGGAAGCTCCTCTGCTACCCTTTCTGCAGCACCTCGCCGCCCGCGCCCATCATCACATCGCCAGATCCCGGCTGCAAAGCCCGATGCCGCCCGTCTTTTCCGTCGCCCCTCCACAGTCGCACCGCCCCGGTCCTCGCTACGCGACGATTCCTCCTCCGCCAACCCAGACCACGGCAGCGACAGCTCCTTTCCCGCTCTGTAAAAGCTCTGCCCCCAACAATATGTTGCTACGTGCTCGCCCGCGCGACCGCAGCCGCCTGTCTTCTCGACTATGCGCCCTCGTTTCTAGCGCCGTTCCTGCGGTCACTTCCATCAGATCCACCGCACGACGACGTCCGCCTTCGCCAAATCTCAACCACCGGCCAAACCGCGCCTGCGCTGCCCTGTCATCGGTGCCCAATGACCGCCGGTGTCATCCTCGAAGTCCTGCTCCACTGCCCTCATTGCTCAATCGCCGCCCCGGCAGCGCACTCCATCGTTTCTTCCCCGGCCTTCGCGCCGCTTCCCCCTTTTGTCTTCCGCACAGCGATAAAAGGGAATGCCGGAGCCCCGCCGGAGTTCTCCTTCGCCATCGCTACCCTCCCGCTTTGCTCCCGGTTCGTACTCACAGCACCACCGCCTAAGTCCTGAGGAACCCTCCTCTCCGCTCAAACACCACCTTCCCCAATCCACCCAGCCACTTGCTCCTCCGCGCTGCACAAACGCTTGCTTGTGGTTCACAAGAAGCACCGCCGCCGCCGGAGCACCACCGGACCTCGCCGCTGCCCAAGCCTTAGTCTTCCCGCCCAAGTCTGTTCTTTCCCGACCCCAAGCTCCATCTGTAAGATGAAGGTAAGCTGCCGACCCTTTGTCCGTCTTGTCCGACCCCTCCTATCCGCCCGACCCTGTCTGTTCCGCCGACCTTTCTCCGCCTCACCCGAGGGCTCGGCTGTATCTTTTTCCTTGAACCGAGGGTATATGTGTAAAACTTAGGGACTTTTCAGCGTTAAGTCTGAGGACCCCTAGCACATCTATTCCTCTAGATTAAGGGTCTGATCATAAGTTCCTTCCCATCCGACCCTTATATCTTGATCTCCACCAACTCAAGCGAACCTCCCCACCCTCCCGCAACTTGCTGCAAGTTTCTGGGCTCAAACTTGCAAGTGTTGCTGTTGAAATAATCGTCTAAGTGCTAACCCATGCATTGCATTCGTGTAGAGCTGCGTCTCACCGACGGCTTCTACGAGCTGCACCCACCGCCAGAGGACGAAGCTGCAGTAGAGCTCCCGCCTCCAGAAGTCGAAGCCATCCAAGCAGAAGAGCAGTTTCCCTCCTCCTTGTTCGAAGGCAAGCCCCGGATGCATGAATCCCCCTGTGTTTTTACCAAACTTGCGCATGCCTTCTTTATCATGCTTGTGCATTTACGTATAGGAGTTGTTTGGAACCATAGATGCATGACTTAGATCCCTTGATCTGATCACTAGCTGTTGGACCGAGTAGATGCTTTTCTTAAATAGAAAACGTGTTGACGCCAGATTTCGTCACTAGTAGAATCGGCGCCAAGAAGAGAGGAAATTGGAAAAGTACAGTTGGGAATCGGCCGAATGATGCTACAGTTCGAGATCGGTTGGTTGGCGCCACAGTCCAAGATCGGCCAATGCTACAGTACGAGATCGGCCGATGACTTCTGCTTTGCTTAACCCTTGGGGTTCGGATCGAACGCGCCGGGTTCCCGATCGGTTGCCTTTTACCGATAAGGAATCGACCGATTAGGAGGTTGGGATAACTGGGCCAGTATTTGCTTGGAAAAGAATAGAAGGATAAGGAGGAGATCAGCCCATGAAACGTACAGTAACCAACCTAGCACGAATCGTGCTTGTAAATATTCGTTTTCTATTTGAATTAGGGATAGAATTCTAGTCAGTTAAGGAGTCATCTGTACGGGGCTATAAATAGCTACCTTTGTAAATCTGTAATCATCAACAAATCAATACAACCAACTACTTTTTCTTCGTACTTACTTTCAAGCAGGCAACTTCACCAAATACTTTCTCTTTTTTCACAAGTTCATACGGGTTGGCAGGGCTGCATCAACTTGATCTCCGGCCGATCTTGTAAGTTCCGTTTACCGAGTAAATTCTAAGCTTTAACTTCGGGCGCATCGCTGTTGTTTCGTTTAGATTTATTCACTAGTTATCGATATTTACTAGAATCATAGGTTTTACCTGTCTTTCTAGTTTTATCACCAGTTATCCAGCTAGGAATCGGTGGTTTCGGCTTTCTTTACGTTCTGCTATTAAATTCGCTTATTTTTACATATTGCCAATTAGATCTATTCCTAGTGTTGTTACTATAGCATTGTGTCGATTACTCCAGTAGTTTTCTGTCTACAAGGCTACAGTGATCGGCTGCCTCATAGCTGATTTCTTTATTACGGCAAATCGGCCGATTCGCTGATAAGCTCTCTCGAGATCGGAAAATTAGCCGATCGTGATTTCTGGACCTGACACGTATTCTTCCTTGCCAATCAACAGGTCAGATTGGCTGGCACGCCGCGCGAACCGCACCAGGCCAATCACCCGAACAGGAGTTAAGCAGATTCTCCCGGGTCGTGTGTCAGATGCTGGGGATTCGGTTGACCGATTTCTAGCGCCAACACACTTTTGGCACGCCCGGTGGGACAAATACAACCGCCGCCATGTCGAAAGCTGCTGAAGTCTCCGAAGATAACGTCATCAAAGTGACGGAAGCAGATCTAAAGGACGACCAGAAGGAAGAACTGGATAAGCATACGGCACAGTTCCGGAAAGCTTGCCTGCAGAGTCGCTCCAGAAGCGGGGAGACTATCAAGAAGTCTCCGTTTCCAACTCCCTGCCAGATCACAATCTCTGAGGACTCGGACAAGATGGCCGATATGGTCCAACAGTCCGTTTATCACGCCTTCATTGATCAATCCCCGGTGCGTGCAAATACGGTGTACAATGCCGTTGTCAACTCCTTCGCTAGTGGGGTGCCTCAGGGATACAGGGGACCGGCATATACTCAGCAGATTCCACCAAACCAAGGTTATTTGAATTCGGTTTCTCAGCCGATCCAATTTTCTGTTGGGGGTTCAGGCGCTTCCTCATCATCAGTTCCTATGGGGGTATAACTCCATCCAGCTGTCCTCTGCGCCGTTCCCTCCGGTTAGCCCATCGCCTTGGGGGGCACCATCAGTCACGGTCGGTCAGAATCAATCGGCCAGTCAGGGAAGCCCACAAGTCCAGGCATCTTTCCAGGCGGCCATTCGGCCGACCATGCCACCATACCAGCCTGTCGCACCAGAGATGAACAAAACAGCAGAGCTCGTACTGTATGATGAAACAAGTGGCTCATTCAAACAGCCGACCTTTAATTCACAGCCGGCTTTCACTCAGATGCCACTCAGCATCAAGCTATTCCACCTCCGGTATACCAGCACGTGCCAATACCTCAGCCAACGGTTCACCAGCAACAGCCAGATTGGTCGGCACGTATTGCGGAGGTGATTCAGGAACAGTTCGGCTTAAAGCCGAAGGTACAAACTTACACCTATAGGACACCATACCTGTCTACATATGACCTACTGCCGTTTCCCCATCGGTATAAAGTTCCTGACTTCACCAAGTTCTCGGGGATGGATGATACTTCAACCGTGGAGCACGTGAATAGATTCATCATCCAATGCGGAGAGGCAGCTATGCAAGATGCTCTACGGGTGCGGTTGTTCTCGTCATCTTTGTCTGGCTCGGCCTTTCAGTGGTTCACGACATTGCCGCCAAATTCGATTATCACATGGGCCGATTTAGAAAGACAGTTCCACAAATACTTCTACGCCGGGGTGCATGAGATGAAGCTGTCCGATTTGACCAGCCTCAGGCAGAGAAGCGACGAGCCGATATCCTCGTATGTTCAGAGGTTTCGGGAAATCCGGAACAAATGTTATTCTTTGGCTCTAAACGACGCACAACTAGCTGATATAGCCTTTCAAGGTCTCCTGCCCCACATCAAAGAAAAATACGCATCACAGGAGTTCGAGAGCTTAAGTCAAATCGTCCACCGATTGTCTGGACAGGAGGTACGTTCTTTCGATCCACGGAGGAATTTCCAGAAGAAAGTGGCGTTCCTGGAAGAGGTGGAGGACGAGGAAGACGTTGAGGTCGGACTTGCGGAGTGGGTCAAGGGAAAGAAGCCGATATCATGCCCGTTCGGCAAAAAGGAGCCAGAGGCGTTCGGTTTTGACACAACGAAGGCCGATAAAATCTTCGACCTTCTCCTCCAAGAAGGGCAGATCAAGCTCTCGCCATATCATACAATACCTTTTGCCGAACAACTAAAAAAGATGAAATATTGCAAGTGGCACAACACCACATCCCATGATACTAATGAGTGCAAAATCTTCAGACAGCAGATACAGTCAGCCATTGAGCAAGGCAGACTCAAATTTGAAGTACCGACAAAATCGGCCAAGCCGATGAAGATCGACCAGCACCCCTTTCCCACCAACATGGTTGATACGGGGAAGAACTCACTCCAAACAAAGGTGCTGATGTCCGAATCGGCTAAAAAGAGTGGTGCCGTAGACCCTAGAAATCAAGCAATGCCTGAGGACGTCAAAGGAAAGCGGCGGATGGAGGACGAAGACGGCGAATCAGAAGAGCCACGCATTACTTCCCAGTTCCTGCTCCAGAAGTATCAGCATCAACATGAACGCTCAAGGTCCCGGGAAGAAGCGATGCGACGGCACGAAGATCACTGGAGGTGCCCATTCTTCATCCACTGTTGGGAAAGCAACCTCAGGCTACCTTCGGCCGATAATTGCCATGCAACAGCTCGTATCGTGGTAATCGGCCGTTTAACAGGTCCCGCTCCAGATACGGAAGACCAGAACCGATCAGCAGGAACTGGCGCGACCAAGATGATCAGCGCCCTCCCGTATGTGATCGGCTGGGGGGGCAGAAGTGACCGATATGACCGGTCAGAAGACAGACGCCGTGACAGACCGGGGGGCAAGTTTGATCGACACGACCGGCCAGAAAATAGGGCCAACATTCACAGTCGGCTTGAAGAGATGGCCGACGCTCGGGTAACAGACGAGAACCCTTTAGGGCGCGAACCGGAGTGGGAACGCGCCAAGTCAGGGGGCAAACCAATAAACCCCAGGTGGTGTCCCGATGGATTGACCAAATCTCAAAAATGAAGGATCCAACGTCTCCGCCAATGGGAACAGCAGGAGGAGGAACAACAAAGCACAACAGACAAAAAGGAAGGCAGGCCTCGGGTATGGCGCCCCAAAAGAAACGATGAAGGGGACGACGAATCGGCGGGTGATGAATCGGCAGCCGATATTGGCATGGTTTTCATATTGCCGATGGAATTCATGACTCCTGCCGATCGACAGGATATGTCGGCGATAGAAGAACAGATGGCACAGTTGGCTTTGGAGCCAATGATGGCCACGTTCGAGAAGCTCGAAGATGACAAACGACAACACCTGAAAGCATTGTTCCTCAAAGGGCATGTCAACGGCCGCCCCCTCACTAGATTAATGGTAGACGGAGGAGCTGCAGTCAACATCATGCCACACGCCGTGCTCCGGAAGCTGGGAAAAAGCGACGACGACTTGACCAAGATAGACATGATGCTCAAGGACTTCGAAGGCAACATGTCTCCCACTCGCGGCGCCCTCTGCGTTGACCTCACCATCGGCAGTAAGACCCTTCCCACCACCTTCTTTATTATTAACGGCAAGGGGTCCTACAACATGCTACTCGGCCGGGACTGGATACACGCAAATTGCTGTATCCCGTCAACAATGCATCAATGTCTTGTACAATGGGTCGGCGACAACATCAAGGTAGTCAACGCCGATTCCGCATACAGCATCGCGGCAGCCGACACGCAGCAGTGGAGCTGCGAAACCGTCAGGTGCATATCCGGCAGAGTATGGGAGACCGATTTCCTGAAGGTGACCGATTTTGGTCTACAGCCGATCCGAGCAGTCGGCTCCGAAGATTCAGAATAAATGGATCAGTTTGCCCGAGAAGATGGGAAGCTAGGGCACGGGTTCACATCGGCCGATTCATTAGAGATGATAGATTTAGGCGATGGTACCAAACCCAGGCCGACTTATATTAGTGCAAATTTAGACCCAGAATACAAATGTAAGTTGACGAACTTGTTAAGAGAATTTAAGGATTGTTTTGCTTGGGAGTATCATGAGATGCCCGGTTTAGATCGATCTATCGTCGAACATCGGCTACCCATAAAACCAGGGTATCGGCAGTACCAACAACCCGCTCGGCACTGCAATCCTAAAATTCTACCAGACATAAAAGCCGAAATAACTCGGCTAATCGAAGCAAAATTTATTCAGCAATGCCGTTATGCCGAATGGATCTCCAACATTGTACCAGTGTACAAAAAGAACGGAAAGTTACGCGTATGCGTTGACTTCAGGAATCTTAATCAGGCCACACCGATGGACGAATACCCCATGCCGACGGCCGATGTGCTAATAGACGCTGCCACGGGACACAAGATTATTAGCTTCATGGACGGAAACGCTGGATACAATCAAATACTTATGGCCGAAGAGGACATACCCAAAACGGCCTTCAGATGCCCGGGCCACCTTGGTTTATTCGAGTGGGTGGTGATGACTTTTGGTTTAAAGAACGCCGGTGCCACGTATCAGAGAGCTATGAACTATATATTTCACAAACTCATCGGCATTCTGGTAGAAATCTACATCGACGACGTCGTGGTTAAATCCAAAGGATACGAAGAGCATCTGGCTGATTTACGAAGAGTGCTGGAGTGCACCAAGAAACACGGGCTGAAGATGAACCCCAACAAATGTGCCTTCGGCGTATCCGTCGGACAGTTCTTAGGATTCATGGTGCACGAGCGAGGAATAGAAATCAATCGGAAGACCATAGCGGCTATCAACAAAGTCGTGGCCCCGCAGAATAAAACCGAATTGCAGTCTTTAATCGGCAAGGTGAATTTCATCAGAAGATTCATATCTAATCTATCTGGGCGGATTCAGGCATTCACACCACTATTGAAGTTGAAGCCTGACCAAGAGTTCATATGGGGGGAGGAGCAACGCAAAGCATTGGAAGATATCAAGCAGTACTTGGTTTCACCACCGGTATTGGTTCCTCCTCAGACTGGTAAGCCATTTAAATTATACTTATCAGCCGATGAAAAGGCTATTGGGTCGGCTCTAGTCCAGGAATTCGAAGGAAAGGAACGAGTGATTTATTATGTCAATAGAAGACTTCTGGACGCTGAAACAAGATATCCTCCGGTGGAGCGATTGTGCCTATGTCTTTACTTCTCATGCACCAAACTCAGGCACTATTTACTGTCGGCAGAATGCGTGGTCCTATGCAAAGACGACGTAGTAAAATACATGCTATCCCTGCCGATCTTGAAAGGATGAATCGGCAAATGGATCTTAGCTTTGTCAGAGTTCGATCTGCGGTATGAATCGGCAAAAGCCGTCAAAGGTCAAGTCATGGTCAATTTTGTCGCCCAACACTGCGGACCAGAGGTTACCCTTGTAGAGCCGGCGTCTTGGACTTTATATTTTGATGGGTCGTCATGTGGGGTCGGATCCGGAATCGGCATCGTTCTCATATCGCCTCGGGGGGCAAGCTATGATTTTTCTCTGCCGATAGAAGCCACCGCCACTAACAATCAAGCGGAGTACCGAGCTGTATTGAAGGGCTTACAACTATTGAGAGAGGTCAAGGCCGATTCTGTCGAAGTCTTTGGGGATTCCATGCTTATTGTGGATCAATTAACCGGAAGGTTCGAATGCAAGGACGATGTATTAAGAATTTATTATGAAGATTGCCTACAACTCTTAAAAGAATTTAAATCGGCAGTAATCGAGCACATCCCCAGGGATCACAACGAGGATGCCAACAAGCTCGCCCAGCACGCATCTGGATATCGGCCAATTCTAGGCGCTATGGCTCTGGAACTCGCGGCCGATGACTGGCGGAAAGAAATTGCCGACTACTTGAAAGATCCGTCTATGAAGGTGGAACGGCGAGTACGTTTTCATGATACTAAGTACGTACTACTCGAAGACGACCTGTTCTACCGAACGATCGACGACGTCCTACTCAAATGCCTGGGAACGGAGGAGGCCAAGACTCTAATGGGAGAAATCCATGAAGGGGTATGTGGAGCACACCAATCGGCCCATAAGATGAAATGGATGATCAGGAATATTGGGTATTACTGGCCAACGATCCTCGAAGATTGTTTCAAATATTATAAGGGATGCCAGGATTGTTAGAAATTTGGGAATGTCCAACGTGCACCCGCGTCAGCCATGAATCCCATTATCAAACCATGGCCGTTCAGAGGATGGGGAATAGATCTTCTTGGCCAAATTTATCCACCATCAAGCAAGGGACACAAATTTATTCTGGTGGCTACCGACTACTTTACCAAATGGGTAGAAGCAATTCCGTTAAGAGCCGTGACATCGGCTGTAACAGCTGCCAAGTTAGTCATCTAAATGACTTTGAAGAATTAAAAGCAAATTGAGAAGAAAAGAAAAAGAAATTAGCCGAAAATCAAATTCGGGTCAAATTTGGCCGAAATTTGAATTTTGAATTTGAAATTCAGAAAAATTCGGCAAAAATGTGGAATGCAAGTGTGAGAGTAATTAGAACTTAGGGATCAAGAATTTGGATAAAAAATGATGCTAAATAGCTCAGAGGAATCAAAGAAAGAAAAAGGAAAAACCGAAGTTACTGTTCCCCGTCTGAAAATAGAATTTCAGAAAAACAGCCTTAGAGTCCATCTTGGAAATTGATTTCTGAAGAATTTTCCAAATAAATGCACCAGTACAATTATACCATATTAAAGTATGAACTTTGGACTACAAGACTTTTGGATGTTTATCTCGGGCAAGTGTTTATAGGTGAATTGGAAAGCTCGAGATTATCTACAACTTCGGTTAAGACACATATGCACCGTTGGATTGGAAATCCACCATGGGGAAGCTCTGAATTTTGGGCGCCAGAAATCAGAAAAGGGGAGAGCAGCAGAGCCAAGCTCGACGTGTCGCTGCCACCGTCGTCGGTCGCTCGCCAGCGCAGATAGCTAGGCCACCTCCTCACCACGCAAGCCTATGGGTAGACCACGGTGGCAGCCATGCGCACGGTAAACCGTTCATATATTTACCGCTCCCGCGCCGCCGTTTCTACCGCTGTCTTTTTACCGCCGCCGCTCCTCTGTCAAGCCCCGCCGCCGAGCAAAATTCCGCCGCCACACCGCAGCTCCCGTCGATTCCTTCCGCCCACACCTCCGCCTACACCCCACCAGCAACCTTAGCAACTTGTCGCCAAGCTTCTTCGCCGTCACGCCTTGAGCCGCCGCCGCTTCTGTCCGCCATCGTCGCGCCACCCGCTCACGGTGAGCCCTACCTTGCGCTGCTCCCCTTGCTTCTTAAGTAGTCGTAGGCGAGTCCTTGGGGTCCTAGGATGGTGTAAGAGTAGTTGTTCGAGTAGTTTGTGCCGTCGTCGTGAGTAGTCGCGACCGGCCGGAGGTGTCGCCGCCCGTCGCCATGGAGGGACTGGCTCCGGCCATCTCCCGAGGAGCTGTTGCCGCGCACGGGTGCGTGAAGGTGTAGAGGTGTCGTCTGGGCCTAGCTTCGCCGCCGGTGGGACGCCGGCCGGCGAGTCGCGCCACCCCCTGTCGCGCGCGTTTTGGCGGGAGGAGGAAGAAGCGTCTGGTCGCTCGGGCCCGCGTGGCAGAGAAAGAAAGGAGAGGAGGAGGAGAAGGAGGCCGGGCGCGCGGCCGTCTGTTGGGCCGCGGCCTTGAAGCCCAGCGACGCGCGCGCGGTCGGCCGTAAAAGGAAAAGGGCCGGGAGCCCAGTAGGGAGTAGGCCGCGCCCGCAGAAAACGGAAAAAGAAAACGAGGGCCGTGGGCCAGTGTTGGATCGGAAAAGGAGAAAAGAAAAAGAAAAACGGCCCACGGGGCCCGTTAAGAGGAGAAAGGGGCCGGCGGGTAAATAGAACAGGAGAAAGGTGGGTCCGCACCGTGGGGCCCAGTGCGCATGAGAGGGGGTAGAGTTAGGCTGAGTAAGAAAAGTTTTTCCGGGTGTTTTTCGGGAAAATTAGATTTCCTTTAAGAAAGTAATTAGTTTAAATCCGTTTTACACCATTTAAATCACAGAAATTTCTAGGAGTGTCCAAAATTAGTGAAACCAATTTTGTTAGGCTTGTTTTATTTTCCTTTATACATTAAAATTTTTACACCCTAGGAAAATAATAAAAATTCGGGTATTTATTTAATGCCTTCCTTTTAAGGTAATTAAATAAATGCTTAATATTTATAAAATGTATAAAATATAAATAACACTTTCTTAATCACAAATTATTCTTAACTCATAGGAAATTAGATTTTCAAGTTAGAAAATAATTATAACTTTTTCTAAAAATAAAAGAAAAAGCCTTAAAAAGGGTTAAGTAAGAAAAATAAAATTGTGGGTTAATCTTTTTGGGTTTATGTGTGTTGGCTTGCAACTTTATCATGATAGGTTGTATAGTCCTTGTTGGCTTGCAAATTTATCATGAAGGAAAGTTGTATAGTCTTTTATTCAAAATTTTGCATTTCTAACCGCTGCATGTATTGTGCTATAGATCCCGAAGCACCAGAAGGAGAATATTTGGAATTTTCAGAAGGACCTTCGGAGTCCGAAGAAGTTTTTGAATTAGTCCCCTGTGAAGCCCACCCGTCGGAGAATACTAATCTTTTTAATGAACAAGGCAAGCCCCGGTGCATGTATACCTATCTATTTTGGAGTCGTTATTTCATGTGACTTATTATAGGTTATTTGCTTTATATATGCACTAAGTCTAGGAGTTGCTTGAACCCTATTCTTGTGTATGATTATGCCTTGTTTTAAGGACATCTTTGCCACTTGTTCAAACCTTAGAAGATACCCAAGTCTAGAAATGCTTAGTTGCTTAAATGCTTGGTTTACCAACCTTAAGAAAAACTTTTGAGTCATACATGTTGCTTATGGAAGATAACTTGAAAAGTTGAAAGCGGACAGAAGCTAGAGATGTAGTTCTATGTGCTAGATTAATTTGGTTAAGGCCCGATTCGTTGTCTTAACCTTTGATCAAGTGATAAGCATCTGATCACTTACTGGGTATGGGACCAGTAAAGCCCAGTAGATTAGTAAACTCTGTGATCAGGAATACTTCGTACCCGCGCTTGACGTGCTGGAGATTGGCAGGGGTGTAGCCTGAAAGTCACATGGTGATCAGGCCAGACGTGGGGTCCCATGTGGGGGTGCATCCCTGGGTCCGGGTAGTCGTATTCCTAATCATTGAGTTTGCTAATCGAGAGGTTGTTAGATACGACCTGGACAGTCGTATAACACTGGTGATCAGGGTACTCTCCTGCAGGATGTAACTAGATCCGGATGGCCGCAATTCTCGGTTATGAATGCACTTGATCGAGCATCGTAGTATCAATTCATGCAATGTGTATACCTTTGGTTAATATTTGATGTATGACTTAACATCCATGGTTGTTTTTACTTCCTGCTCATCATTTAGAATGGTTAGGTAATAACTTAACCCAAATAAAAGATAAAACTAAGGCATTACTCGTAGTAAGCTTTTCGGCAAAAGTTATGTTAGCCAAACACACCCCAAAAGCTAGCATGCATTCCAAAGAAAAATTTATTATATTGGTTAGTCGGGTAAGACTTGCTGAGTACCCCGTACTTAGGGTTTTCCCCTTGTGGCTATCTTTTAGAAGCTCCGCAGGAGTCTACAGAGGAGGAGACCCCAAAGTCCTAGGGTATTGTCCTGAGTCTCACAATACCCCTAGAAAAGAAGTTTTACATGCGCATCTTCTCCTGAACTGTTTTTGTTTAAATCTTAGAACTCTGTCTAACACTGCATCGCTAAATTTGTTTCAATCTATGTTCTGTAATAACTCGTACCTTTTATATGTATGTAAAAATGTAATGTTTGTTGATATTATCCCATCACGGATATCATCCTGATGTATGGCTATGAAACACGTCGTGGATCCTTCGAGGAGTCCTAGGGACACTCGACGGACTACCGGACTTATGTTGTTTTAGGTGCGTTTCAGATAATTGCTGTTCCAACAGCGATTAGGCGCACTTAAACCAGCTTAAGTTGGGCGGTTCCGCCACAGCGGCTATCATGGCCGACTTCGTAAGAGATCATATCGTCTACCGATTTGGTGTTCCCCAGACTATCACAACCGATCAGGGAACAATGTTCATGTCGGGGGAATTCGAAGAATTTACAGCCGATATGGGGATCAAATTGTTAAACTCCTCTCCATACTACGCCCAGGACAACGGCCAGGCCGAATCTTCCAACAAAGGGATAATTATGTTAATCAAAAGGAAAATTGAAGAGCAGCCAAAGAAATGGCATCTATGTTTGACTGAGGCCTTATGGGCGTACAGGATGGCTTGTCATGGGGCCACCCGTGTACGGTCACGATGCAGTACTACCGTGGGAGTCAAGGGCGGGATCGAGACGCATTTCACTCCAAGACCAGCTAGCGGCTGATGACTATTCGTCACTCATGACAAGGGAACTTGATGATTTGGCTGGCCAGCGATTGAGAGCCTTGATAAGCATTGAAGAAAATAAAAAGAAAGTAGCCAGGTGGTACGATAAGAAAGTCAAAGTCAAACAATTCTCCCCTAGGGACTTGGTTTGGAAGTTAGTGTTGCCGATTGGGTCAAAGGATCCTAAATTCGGAAAGTGGTCCCCTACATGGGAAGGGCCGTATAAAATCGGCAGATGTGCTCCGGGGAACGCTTATATTTTGGAAACAATCGAGGGAGAAGAGTTTACTAGGGCTTTGAACGGAAGGTACTTAAAAAGATACTACCCTAGTATATGGGTGGGAGCATAAAGGATTGACCGTAATACAATCGCACACAACCGATACAAAACGGTTCAAACATGTAATCGTCCAAATCGGCCGATGTATTCATTCGGTACGGACGGTGGATTACACAGCCGACAAGATACAAGTCGCCCTTAGAACAAAAATATACAATAACTAATTATTCTTTTTCTTGCGCTCTCTCTCAGTCCGACCTAGCTCTATCATGAGACGGATGTACTCTTCTTCTATTTCCTTCATTGAAGCCTCCGCTTCGACTTGACGGGGGAGAGGGTGGCTCCGGTCCACCGCCGGGCGTGACGTTCCTGCCACCGCGTCTTCAAGGGCGACTCGCGGAGGAAGCGGATGACTCCTGTCGGCTGGAGGTCGCCGGCGGCCGTTGCTCTCCAGAAAGTCCAAGACCCGACGGGCGTCGGCAGAGACATGGTCTCGAAGTTCGTCACGATGAACCTCGATTAAATCTTTATCTTCCGACGACAAAGGTTCATCAGAGTGTATAACCTCAATGGCGCGCTCAAGTCCGGGGCTAAGACGCCGAGGCTGAGAAAAGAAAGAATTAAAAAGTGATCTCCTTTAGAAAAGTTGAACGGAGAAGAAGGATGAGGTTTTCACCTGGTTAACAGAGGAAGAAGACGACGACGAAGACATGACAGAAGGTTGCGCCGATAAGGACAGGTTGAGAAAATAAGACCGAAGCCAAACTGATGCTTTCGGAAGGGGAAGTCTAGGCCGGTATTTATAAGAGAAAGAGGTGTGGAAATTTGGTAAGGGTGCGTCCCATCGGAAGTAAGAAGGGCAATAAATAAAAGGGGCGTCGCGAAGGACGGTCAAAGCAGTTATTAAATGTTCGTACAAAATAGTCAGTGCTTTACAGATTACCCAGAAGGGTATCGATAGCCGCAATCGCCCGATGCCGGATCTGATCGGCAGAGTCCAGGACCCGTTGGTCTTCATCCGCCGATCTGGGGACTTCTGACGCACTGCGGTGGAGCTTCAGGGCTTCATAGGCCAAGTGTTGCCTCTCCTGTTTCAAATCGGCAATCACGGAAGGGAGTTCTTGGAGCCTTTTCTCTTCGGCGCTGATTGCCTTGGTCACCTGCTCCATTTCCTTGGCAAGCTTTGCCCTTCAGCATTTGAGGCGGTCTATCTCACCGACGATCCCTGGGCGGGAGTCCTCCAGAAAATGGATACGCTGGTGCACCTCTTGAGCTTGACGTTTGAATGCGTCCTCCTCTTCACGAGTCTTAGCCAGCTTGGCGCGATCGGCCATGTGACGAAGGGCTCTGAAGACCGGGATCCTCATGGACTCGATGAATGCAGCCGGCGCCAAGGCTTCCTCCGCTTCTTCTGGCACTCGTCCGCTGATGTCACCGAAAAGCTGCCGAATCGGTGAGGCATCTTCTACTAATCGGCCGATGTCTCCTTGAAGAAGGGATCGAATACTAGTAAGCTTGGCTCGGACATCGTCAGGGATGGAACTCAAGGCGACTTGGCGGGAAGCGACTTCTTCGTCGTCAGAAAGGGCAACCGCGAAAGAGAAGAGGCTATTGTGAGGAGTGTCCTGTTCCTGGAAATAATAAGGAAGGAAAAATAAATCGGCTGATGGTGATAGTGAATCGGCCAAATAAAGCTTGAAAGATGTCTTACCACTTTGAAGCGAATCTCTTCAAGTTGCGTTCGGGAAGCCGTTGTTCCCTGCTCAGGGGCCTGTACCATAGGTTCATCAGAAGAGGAAGACTCCACGATGATCGGCGCGGTGCTTGGACCAGCTCCCTGAGAGAAGACCAGTGATTGAGGAGCGCTTGGCGTACCGATGACCTGTGTCAGAAGTTTGAGTAAGTATATTATGCAAATACTAGGGGAATCGGTGAAATAGTGTCGTACCTCAACGGATGGAAGCGGGGGCGCGTCGATGGCCGATTGGGTTGCTGCCGATTGTTGTGTGTCCATGGGAGTACTATGTGCAGTCTAAGATAAGAAGGATTAATATCAAAACAACAATCGGGAGGATTAAAACATAAGTTTACCTGAACAGCCTCTAACAACAATGACGCGGCGGCTGCCCCGGCTTGTGCGATGACTTGAGTGTCAATGTCTCTGGTGGCCTGAGGGGGTGGCGCGGCCGGAGTCTCTGCCGATACGAGCATGGGAAGATCCGCCGATTCTATACGGGCTCGGACTCGGCGGCTGGTCTTCTTGGTGACTCTCTTCTGGGTCTGTTTTGATCGGCCAGCAATCACATCCACGGATGGAGCATCATAGCTGATGAGAGGGTAGGAGGTGTATGGATGATGACCCTCTATTAGCCGACCACTCCGGCTGTGTGTTGGAGGAGTACGGTTCTCAGACTGAAGAAATGAAGCAAGGTATTAGTATTCAATCACGTTGAAAAAGAGTAAAAATCGGCTAAGGAAAATACCTCGGCGTTCGGGTCGATGTTAGCTGGATCTAGGAGATTGCAGTATGCCGATGCCGAATTGCAGAAGAGGAATTGTTTCCATTCGGCCCACCAAAGTTTGAATGGCTGGACAGCAAAGGGTGCTACTATCCAATTGTTCAGATCAATAGTGGTGGAATCCGGGATCCGGTCTCGTACCCGACTGTAGTCCAGACCTGTTGTGAGCCCATCTCTGAACTTGACTCGGCCAGCAAAATATACTTGAATCGGCAGCTGACCCATGCCAAGTTGGCGTGCTGTGACAGAGGGATTGTAGAACTCGTACGTGGGGGCATCCTTCCCCGAGAAGAAGTTGGCTGGCAGGATTCCTGGCTTGATTAACTCATCGGTGAGTTCTTTGTCGAATCGGCCAGTGCTCGAGTCGAAGCAGGTTGGGAGTTCAAAGATTGGGTCATCCCGCTGATAAGGAAACCAGACGGTTGCATCTTCATTAAAGCCGTTGTAAAAGCATCGGAAGTACTCGGCCACTTTTGTAGCAGAGTACGTGCAACCTGGAAAGGCTGATGTCGCTTCACCATAAGAGGTGCATCGGTGACGAGCGGTAGGATCTTCTGCCGATTCAATGTTGGGGAACATCATATGGTCCACCCTCTGCTGAGTGATCTTGCTCATATAAAGGTTCAGCCATAAATTGATGAACCACCAGGGTCCGCCTGGATTTCCAATCGGCTCCCCCTTGGATAGTTTGATGCCGATTTGGTGGAGCATGTGGTACGCCGCCCCTAGCAAGTGTTTCCCAAGGGGAACAGGGGTTCCTGCCGATAGGGCTTCAGCTAAAGCCTGGGTGTTGGTTGATGGGCCGGCTGCTCTTCCGCAAAAGAAATGTTTTTCTAACCACATCATTAAAAAGGCCGTGTGCTCCCTATTCTCAACAGACCCGGCTCTTTTGTTGCATCTGATGAATCCTTTCCACCCGCCGATTCCTCTTGTATCTAACCGATGTGACGTTGCGGCTAAGAGGCGGAAAGGTGTGTCCGGGGAGGAAATGTCAAGACCGGTCAATAAGACCACATCGGCCAGTGTGGGAGTCATAGGTCCATGCCCAAACAAGAAAGCATTGAGGGCATCAGACCAAAAGTAAGAGGCCGCTGTTACCAACGGTTCATTTCGCTCCATCTGGGACAAAGAAAGGTTGATACACTGGCCGATTTTGAGCTCGTCCCATGAGACCCTCTTCGGCTCGGCTATCCGTTGGTACCACTCCCTCCAAGTACGGGGTGAACCGCTATTTAAAGGATGCCTGAAGAGGGGTAAAAATGGAATTTTTACCGCGCCGGCGTTTCGAGTTTTTCGGGAGTAGTGGTTGTCGTGGGCGTCCGTTTCGAAAAGATTGCAATCATCAGCTGAAAGACCGCGAAACAGAACGATATTTTCATTGCGGCTGTTTTGGAGGAGAAGTTGAAAAGAATTTCGAAGTAAAAGACTATGTTTTACTCCGAAACTGGGGGGCATGTGTTGACGCCAGATTTCGTCACTAGTAGAATCGGCGCCAAGAAGAGAGGAAATTGGAAAAGTACAGTTGGGAATCGGCCGAATGGTGCTACAGTTCAAGATCGGTTGGTTGGCGCCACAGTCCAAGATCGGCCAATGCTACAGTACGAGATCGGCCGATGACTTCTGCCTCACTTAACCCTTGGGGTTCGGATCGAACGTGCCGGGTTCCCGATCGGTTGCCTTTTGCCGATGAGGAATCGACCGATTAGGAGGTTGGGATAATTGGGCCAGTATGGGCTTGGAAAAGAATAGAAGGATAAGGGGGAGATCAGCCCATGAAACGTATAGTAACCAACCTAGCACGAATCGTGCTTGTAAATATTCGTTTTCTATTTGAATTAGGGATAGAATTCTAGTCAGTTAAGGAGTCATCTGTACGGGGCTATAAATAGCTACCTTTGTAAATCTGTAATCATCAACAAATCAATACAACCAACTACTTTTTCTTCGTACTTACTTTCAAGCAGGCGACTTCGCCAAATACTTTCTCCTTTTTCACGAGTTCATACGGGTTGGCAGGACTGCATCAACTTGATCTCCGGCCGATCTTGTAAGTTCCGTTTACCGAGTAAATTCTAAGCTTTAACTTCGGGCGCATCGCTGTTGTTTCGTTTAGATTTATTCACTAGTTATCGATATTTACTAGAATCATAGGTTTTACCTGTCTTTCTAGTTTTATCACCAGTTATCCAGCTAGGAATCGGTGGTTTCGGCTTTCTTTACATTCTGCTATTAAATTCGCTTATTTTTACATATTGCCGATTAGATCTATTCCTAGTGTTGTTACTATAGCATTGTGTCGATTACTCCAGTAGTTTTCTGTCTACAAGGCTACAGTGATCGGCTGCCTCATAGCCGATTTCTTTATTACGGCAAATCGGCCGATTCGCTGATAAGCTCTCTCGAGATCGGAAAATTAGCCGATCGTGATTTCTGGACCTGACACGTATTCTTCCTTGCCAATCAACAGGTCAGATTGGCTGGCACGCTGCGCGAACCGCACCAGGGCAATCACCCGAACAGGAGTTAAGCAGATTCTCCCGGGTCGTGTGTCAGACGTTGGGGATTCGGTTGACCGATTTCTAGCGCCAACAAAACGGTAAAAGCCAAGTGATCTCCTGTCACTCGTGAGTTGTAGGAGTTGGTTGTTCCTCTTCTGTTACAACTATAAGGACAATGGACGGGGCAAGGTGTAGGGTAACTCTTTGGTGGTCGGTTGATCGCCCCGTCTATCTATGGAACTTGTTAAGGCCCGACAGTGGTGGTGTTCATGATCAAGTGTTTGAAAGTACTAATCTCATACCTAGTATGGGATGGGGAAGCCTAGTACCTGATTGAACTAGGGCGTGGCTTATACCCCTGCTGTCCCTGGAATGAGGTTCCCATGGTGCATCATGTGGGTGCAAGTGCGGCCACAGTACGGTAGAGACCGGGACTGTGGAGCATTGCATGCCAAGGGAAGTTTGGACCTGACACGCGCCTGGGAATTGATGGGGACGGCCGACACGGGAAGCGACCCTTGTGGTGCGCGGATGTCGTGAGGTTAGGTTCGCCATGCATGGTTAAGAAACTCGAATCGATTTGTCTGCCTCTCACAGTTTGAGACTGCTTGATCGCTATGTCACCCTGAGTAATAAAGGAATCCGATGATGACATGGTCTTGATGATGATGTATATACCTTTTGGTTGGTTCTATGGTTGCTTAGAATAGGTTGCAAACTTAGACCAGATAATGAACTTAGAACTTGAGCTAAAACTTGAAAGTAGGGATAGGCCCAGCGCTTTTGGCAAACAAACCCCTCAGCCAAAAAGCCTTGCATGTCTAGAAGTAGTGGAGTAGCGTACTCCCTGTCGGTTAAGTCTTGTTGAGCTTAGTAGCTCAGCCTTGTTGTGGCTCTTCCTTTTCAGGTGAAGTTGCTGCCCCTGAGCCCTCCTCTGTTGGCACTTGGCTGCCCCAACTCCCTCCGAGTGGGACGGTTGAGTGGGATCCCTCCTCGGACGGCGAGGAGAGGGATCACTGACGTCCCGGTTGGCCTCACCAGGGATGTCCGACCCCGACAAAGTAGCTTCCGCTCACTGTTTTACCTTCTGCTGTTTTCTTATAAACCTTGTAAAACTCTGATGTTGTTTTCGGAATTGATCTGAATGGTTAAGTTGGGTAACCGGTGGGCTTGTTGTATTCTCTGGAACCGCTCACCTTCATGTGAGTTTGCTATTCGGTCCTGTTCAAGTGGTTAAATCGGATGAAATCCGATGGCACTTCGTATTTATTTGGTTAAGGCATGAGTGTCGCATATCAGGCGGCTTAATCATGTTTAATCAAGCAAATCCGAAGTGGATCTGCCACAGCTGGTACTAGAGCCGGTTTTAGCAAGACAGAGAACACAATAGGCCCTAACACACTTCTTTCAAATAAAAGTTGCAAGAAACTCCTTGAAAAATCTCGTACGATCGTTAAGGATGACTTTAGTACGAGAGGCCCTAGGGGATTTTGGGGTTGTTTTTAGGTGGCTAATATTTATTTGGTTATCTTGCTAACCCTCCAGCACTTCACCACGTTTATCATACGTGTGCCGAGTTCCGCATCACGAGTATGCGAGGGTTGATAGGGAGTTCTATTCAAAGGACCCTATCATCCCGGTTGTTTCGCCCACGTTTATCATACGTGCGCAGGTTCCGTATGTTAATCCATACGAAGGTTGGTATGGTTCGATTCCAACGAGCCTATCATCACGGTTGTTCGCCACGTCTATTATACATGCGCTGATTCCGCATCACGAGTATGCGAAGGGTCATATGGTTCCATTCAAGGGGACCTATTTCCACGGTTGGGTGCTGTCCATGCAGCCTTGAACGCATGGGTGCCGTTCCTATAGTGAACGGTAATGTTTGGGGACGCTTTCGTGGGTGCTGGCACGAAAAGTTCATGTGGTTGTGTTTTTCTGCAGGTGCACTAACCGCTTTCGCTTAGGAGACGTTGCTAGAACCGACTAGTTACTATAGGGAGAGACGTACTGGTTGCCTTGCCACCGGCACTAACCACGTAATACCAAGTTTTGGCTGTTGTTTTGGTTAAACGAGGTAGGCCGTGCATGCGACATAAGCCAAAAATCTGTAAAGTCACCCTCCTCAAAAGCAACCTTGCTCGGAAAAGCTCTTCTTCGGTTCTAAGGATTTCTAGTTTCTTCCAGCTTGTTCTCAGTTAAAATCCGGATGCTTTTTCTGTCCGACCCCTGGCTCTTAGAGTTCATCTCATGTTGATTTGGTTCTTGGTTCCAGATGGCCGCCCCCGAACACGTTCTGTATCGCGCAAATGGCACCTCTCACTCGACGTGCCTGCACTTCGAGGGTTTTCCCGCTATCTTGTGGGACATCTTGAGGTGGTTCGGTTATCAGTCTCCACCTTTGTATGCGGGATGGTTGTACCTGGAGCAAGGCGTCCAAAGGTGCAATGTGCAGGTAGTAGTACCTCCCCCTCCTACACGGCCCGACTGGCCCCAATTTGGGATCTCAACGTACGGCCACACACTGGAAGACACCTGGGAGTCAGCTGCTCTACAACTCCTCACTCAATTCTGTCAGCTGCACCCGCTGGAGGTCACCCTGGACCCAATCAGCCTATTCCCTGCCAGGAACCGGTTAGACCCAGCGTGGCTTGACCGCGTCAGCAACATCGAGGTGTTGGCCACGTCCCACTCGATGGTCACCATCTCCACCAATGTCAGGTGTATGTCAGCCCTATATCGGCTGATTGAGCTTCAAGGACGGGCCATGGCTGTCCTTGCTCGGATCACCGTGGATACTCAGGGACACCTCAATGCTGCCAGAAGAGACATGGTGGGCCAAACATATCAGCTCATCCAAAGAGGCATCCACATCCACGACATGCAGGACCGAATCTCTGAGCTTGAGGGAGAAGTAGCCGATTTGGTGGATGGCATGATCGAGCTATCAGAAGAAAAGATGGAAGTAGAAATGGAGCTAGCAGTTGCTAATGCTCATCTAGACGAGCATCACGCCGAGCTCAATGACATGCATGCCCTCCAGATGCAGCTGGAAGAATAGGAAGACCCTGAGGAGGTTGAGGAAGCGTCCAGCATGGACATTGAAGAGGATGACACCCCTTCTCCAACTCACAGTGTTCCCTCGTAGATGGAAAGTTGTGGGGAACCCATTCTTTTGTTGTACTCCTCGGCCGCCTAAATTTTGGATAGTCCTGTATTAGGTTAGCCTTGAGTTGAGTATTCCTGTGTTTTAGGAACAATCTTGTAAAGATCCCAGTGAAATCAGATCCTAAGTTTGACCTTTGACTCCTTGCAAAACGTTTGGGATGCCAGACCATGTGAGTTTGTGCTGTGACCACACACGCCGTTTTCTGTGGGTCTGTCCAAGTTTAGCCGACCCCGGGTCGCAAGATCGGATGCGCCCGACCCCTCGAGGCAGTTCTCCGCCTCGCCCGACCCTTTTTGTGTGGTTCGTTTTATCGATCCCTTTTCTTGAGTTGTTCGCCTAACCCGCCCCCTTGGCCTAAGGTCAGACATAATGGAACTCCTGGAATCTGGTTAGGGTTCGCCCAAAGTCATGTGCAGAGCTGAGATGGCTGCTAACTAGAATGGCAAGAGGGAGTGTGTGTCTCCTTTATAAAGCTGTGTTGTGTGCTTGTGGCCAGAGTCGTATTTGAGGATTTAGCATGTGCGTTCCCATCTGTTGGAGTCCTTCTAAGGTTATGAATTTAATGGAACGTTAACTCTTGCAGATGGCGCATCGCACCAGATCCGGCTCTGTGCCCGGCAGCAGCGAGCAAAGACAGGATCTTTGTGGCGGATCCACTTCGGATCTACTTGGTTAAACATGATATAGCCGCCTGATACGCGACGCTCATGCCTAAGCCGAGTAAACACGAAGTGCCGTCGGATTTCCTCCGATTTAACCACTTGAACAGGACCATTTTAGCAGACCCACACGAAGGTGAGCGGTTCTAGAGAATACAACAAGTCCACCGGATTAACAACTTAACCACTTAGTTTGATTATGAAATAAACATCAGAGTTTTACAAGGTTTTTCAAGAAAGACACAGAAGGTAAAACCACTAGCGGAAGCAAAACGTCGGGGTCGGACGTCCCTGGTGAGGCCAGCCAGGACATCACTAATCCCTCTCCTCGCCGTCCGAGGAGGGATCCCACTCGACCGTCCAACCCGGAGGGAGCTGGGGCGGCCAAGTGCCAGCAGGAGAAGGGTCAAGAGCAGCAACAACACCTGAAAAACAGGAGCCACAACAAGGCTGAGCTACTAAGCTCAACAAGACTTAACCGGCAGGAGTAAAGCTACTCCACACTTCTAGACATGCAAGGCTTTTTGGCTGAGGGGTTTGTTTGCCAAAAGCACTAAGTAGAACCCTATTTTCCAATTTTAGCTCCGGTTCTAAGTTCATTATCTGGTCTAAGGTTTTGCAACCTGTTCTAGCAATCATAGAACCAACCAAAGGTATATACAACATCAACAAGACTATGTCGTCATCAGATTCCTCATTTACTCAGGGTGACATAGCGATCAAGCAGTCTCAAACTGTGAGAGGCAGACGAATCGATTCGAGTTTCCTTATCCATGCATGGCGAACCTAATCTCACGACATCCGCGCACCACAAGGGCCTCTTCCTGTGTCGGCCGTCCCCATCAATTCCCAGGCGCGTGTCAGGTCCAAACTTCCCTTGGCATGCAAGGCTCCACAGTCCCGGCCTCTACCGTACTGTGACCGCACTTGCACCCACATGATGCACCATCGGAACCTCGTTCCAGGGACAGCAGGGGTATAAGCCACGCCCTAGTTCAATCAGGTACTAGGCTTCCCCATCCCATACTAGGTATGAGATTAGTACCTTCAAACACTTGATCACGAACACCACCACTGTCGGGCATTAGCATGTTTCATAGACAGACGGGGCGACCATCCGTCCACCAAAGAGTTACCTCAACCCTGCCCCGTCCATCGTCCTTACAGTTGTAACAGAAAGGTAGGCATCCAACTCCTACAACTCGCGAGTGACAGGAAATCACTCGGCTTTTACCGTTTTCCTATTTAAGCAGCATCTACTCGGTCCAACAGCTAGTGTTCAGATCAGGGAAGCTAACTCGTGCATCTAGGGTTCCAACCAACTCCTATACGTAAATGCACAAGCATGTTTAAGGAAGGCATGCGCAAGTCTGGTAAAACAACACAGGGTTTCATGCAACCGGGGCTTGCCTTCAAGCAAGGAGGAAGAGAACTGCTCGACTTCTGGGGTGGCTTCTGCTTCAGAGGGTAGGAGCTCAGCTACACCGTCGTCTTCTGGCGCTGGGTGCAGCTCGTAGAAGCCGTCGGCGAGGTGCAGCTCTACACGAATGCAATGCATTAGTTAACATAGACGGTTATTTCAACAGCAACACTTGCAAGTCTGAGCCCAGAAACTCGCGACAAAAAGCAGGAGGGTGGGAAGGTTCAAGGGAGCTGATGGAGATCAAGAAGTAAGGGTCCGAGGAAAGGAACTTGTGCTCTGACCCTTAAACTAGAGGGTTGGGGTGCTAGGGATCCTCAGACTCAACGCTGAAGGGTTCCCAAGTTTTACACATACACCCTCGGTTTGAAGAAAAAGATTCAGCCGAGCCCTCGGGCGAGGCGGAAAAGGGTCGGCGGAACAGACAGGGTCGGGCGAGACGAAACCGGGGTCGGGTGGATAAGAGGGGTCGGGCGAAGCGGATAGGGGTCGGACGAGGCGGACCAGGGTTCGGCAGCGTACCTTCTTCTTACAAGGAACGCTTGGGGTCGGGAAGAAGCAGACTTGGGCGGAGGTGCTAAGGCTTTGAATAGCGGCTAGGTCCGGCAATGCTCCGGTGGCGGCGGTGCTTCTTGTGGATCACAAGTAAGCTCTTTCGCAGCACGGAGGAGCAAGCGGCTGGCTAGCTTGGGGAAACGGTGTGGAGCGGAGAGGAGAGTTCCTCAGGAACTTAGTGTGTGGCGCTGGGAGCTCGAGCAGGGAGCAAGAGAAATGGCGGAAAGGTAGTGATGGTGGAGGGAACTCCAGCAGGTTCGCGCATTCCCTTTTATAGCGGCTGGGAAGGGAGAAGGGAAACAGTGCGGGAGTGAGAAGGGGAGCGACGCGAAGGCCGGGGAAGAAGCAATGGAGTGCTCTGCCTGGGCGGCGATTGAGCGACGAGGGTGGTGGAGCAGGACTTCGGGGATGACGCCACCGGTCATTGGGCTCTGGCGTCAGGGCGGCGTAGGAGCGAGCATGCCGGTGGTTGAGATTTGGTGGAGGTGGGCGTCGTCGTGCGGTAGAGTTGATGGAAGTGACCGGGTTAACGACGCTAGAATTGAGGGTGCACATGTGAGAAGACAGGCAGCCGCGGGTGCGCGAGCGGGCGCAGAGCAACAGATTGTCGGGCGGCTTCTGACAGGGCGGGGAAAGGAGCTGTCGCTGCTGTGGTCAGGGTTGGCGGAGGAGGAATCGTCGGGTAGTGAAGACCAGGCGGCGCGATTGTGTCGAAGTGACGGAAAAGACGGGCGACATCGGGCTCTGCGGCCTGGATCTGGCGATGTGATGATGGGCGCGGGAGGCGAGGCGTTGCAGAAAGGTTGCAGAGGGGCTTCCGCTGCAATTGGGGAAGGGGGCGCGAGAATCCATCCGGTCGCAGGCCAGAGACGAGGCGGAGCGGCGGGCGTCGGAGAAGTTGAGCCACGCGGCGGGGAAACTCTGAAGCGGGCATGCAACTTGAGTGCGCCTGTCGCGGAAGATCTGGGGGAAAAAGATCTCGTGGGTCCACCGGTCAGATAGAACGGACGTTTTGGAAAAGACTTAGAAGGATCCGACGGTGAGATGGGTTGGCGGGGTCAGAATTGGAGACAAGCAGGGAGGGGTCGGGTCTCAGGGGTCGGGACCGGTTGGGAGGTTGAACACTTAGGCTTGGAAAGCTAAGACAGGTGATCAGGGGCTCGGATTAAGATTAACTTGGAAGATTTGGGCCGGTCGTCACAGCCTACCCCTCTTAAAAAGAATCTCGTCCCGAGATTCAGGTATCAAAGTAGGGTGTGCTTTTCTTACCTCCTTGATGAGACAGAAAACCTGGAAAGTGCTTGTTCAGATACTCGTCTGTTTCCCAGGTTGCTTCATCCTCCGTGTGGTTTCTCCAGAGGATCTTGTACATTTTGACCATTTGGCGCCGGGTATGCCTCTCTTTCTGGTCAAGAACTCGGTCTAGGTACTCGGCGTAGGTTAGGTCGGGCTCTACCTGAAGCTGCTCTAGCTCTAAGATCTCGGTTGGAACTTGGACACACTTCTTCAGTTGAGACACATGGAAAACATCGTGTATGGCCGATAGCTGTTCTGGGAGTTGGATCCGGTAAGCCACGGGTCCACAGATCTCCACAATCTCATAAGGACCAATGTAGTGGGGAGCCAACTTGCCTTTCACTCCAAACCGTTGCACTCCTTTGGTCGGGGAGACTCAAAGATACACATGATTACCAATATCAAACTGTAGGGGCCTTCTTCGCCTGTCGGAATAACTCTTTTGTCGAGATTGGGCAGCTTTGAGGTTTGCTTGAATTACCCTTACTTGCTCTTCGGCTTCTGCCACTAAGTCAGGGCCATAGATCTGTCTTTCTCCTGCTTGGGACCAGTTCAAGGGTGTCCGACATCTCTGGCCATACAAGACTTCAAATGGTGCCATCTTCAAACTGGCCTGGTAGCTGTTGTTGTAGGAGAACTCTGCCAAGGGCAAGAACTTGTCCCAATTCTTGTCATAATGGATGACACAAGCTCTCAACATGTCTTCAAGGATCTCGTTGACTCTTTTGATTTGACCATCGGTTTGAGGATGATATGTTGAGCTACGGATGAGCTTGGTGCCCATGGATGCTTGTAGCTGTTCCCAAAAGCGTGCCACAAACTGAACGCCTCAATCAGAGATGATGGTCTTGGGTACACCGTGTAGGGAAACTATGCGGTCAAGGTACAACTCTGTATACTGCTTAACTGTGTGGGTGGTGTGGACGGGGAGGAAGTGGGTGGTCTTGGTCAGGCGGTCCACTATAACCCAGATGGAGTCATGCCGCTGCAATGTAAGGGGCAGTCCAACTATGAAGTCCATGCTGATGTCCTCCCATTTCCAAGAGGGAATAGGTAGGGGCTGCAGGGTACCTGCTACCTTTAGATGGCTGGCTTTGACCCGTCGACAGGTATCACATTCTGAAACATAATGGCAATTTCCAACTTCATTCCACTCCACCAAAAGGTTTGGCAGAGATCATGGTACATCTTATTGCTGCCAGGATGGATTGAGAACTTGGAGAGATGAGCTTCATCTAAGATTTGCTTCTTAATGTCGGGGTCGGCTGGTACAACCAGTCAGTTTCCATAATACACCTTCCCAACCTTATCCTGTTGAAAATGCTTATACCCTTCATCCTTCAATGAGATCTTCCTGATGATCCGCTTTATTTCCTCATCCTCCACTTGTGCTGACCGTATTTGGTCTTCCAAAACTGAGTCAAGGGTGATGTGGCCGAGGGTTCCACGGGGGACAATTTCCAAACTGAGTTTTCCCATCTCATGACACAGAGTCTCGGTGAAAGTTGTTGCCGACAAGCAATTGCAACAGTTCTTGCAACTAAGAGCATCGGCCACCACATTGGCCTTGCCGGGATGATAGTGAACTTCCAAGTCATAGTCTTTTATCAATTCTAACCATCTTCTCTGGCGCATGTTGAGGTCGGCTTGAGTGAAGATGTACTTGAGGCTCTTGTGATCGGTGTAGATGTTGCAGTGGGTGCCCATCAGATAGTATCTCCATATCTTTAAGGCGTAAATCACTGCTGCTAGCTCAAGATCATGGGTCGGGTAGTTCAGCTCATGAGGTCGTAATGCCCGTGAGGCATAGGCAATGACTCGGTCGTCTTGCATAAGAACACACCCAAGTCCAGTGCCAGAGGCGTCACAGTACATGTCAAACGGCCTAGAAGGGTCGGGCTGAGCCAAAACTGGGGCGGCGGTCAGCAAGTGCTTCAGGGTCTTGAAAGCTTCTTCACACTTGTCGCTCCACGCGAACCTGACCTCTTTCCTTAACAACTCTGTCATCGGCTTAGCTATCTTGGAGAAATCCGGTATGAAACGCCGATAGTAGCCTGCCAGTCCAAGGAAACTTCTGATCTGGTGTACTGAGGCAGGAGGCTTCCAGTCCATAACTTCCTGTACCTTACTGGGGTCGACGGCTATACCATCCTTGGAGATAGTGTGTCCCAAAAACTTGACACTATCTAACCAGAACTCACACTTGGAGAACTTGGCATAGAGTTGGTGATCTCTCAGCCGTTGGAGAACTACATGGAGATGATCGGCATGTTCTTCTTCGCTCTTCGAGTACACGAGGATATCATCAATGAACACTACCACAAACTTGTCCAGTTCGGGCATGAACACCGAGTTCATGAGGTACATGAAATAGGCGGGTGCATTGGTGAGTCCAAAGGACATGACCAGGTACTCGTATAGTCCATATCTTGTAGAGAAGGTTGTCTTGGGTACGTCGCAGGGTCGGATCTTGATTTGGTGATAACCCGAACGAAGATCGATCTTGGAGAACACCTTTGCTCCAGCTAACTGATCAAACAAGACATCAATGCGTGGAAGTGGGTACTTGTTCTTGACGGTCACCGCATTGAGGGGTCAGTAGTCCACACACATGCGGAGACTCCCATCCTTCTTCTTCACAAACAGGGCGGGACAACCCCAAGGTGATGTGCTGGGTCGGATGAAGCCTTTTTCCAACAGATCATGCAACTGGGTCTTCAACTCAGCCAACTCAGTAGGTGGCATCCGATAGGGTGTCTTGGATATCGGTGCGGTGCCGGGGATCAACTCTATGGAAAACTCCACGTCTCTATCAGGTGGCATGCCAAGTAAGTCTTCTGGGAACATGTCAGGGTACTCACAGACAACAAGGAGGCTTTCTAGTCGGGCTCCCGATAGAGGGTACGCACAAGGGAGTGCGGACTTAGGATGTTTCAAAGATAGGGTAAAACTGCCATGGAAGGGTGAGTTGATGTGGAGAGTTTGGGCGGCTGTATCTAGGACCACATGGTGCCGGGTCATCCAATCCATCCCGAGGATGATATCTATTCCTTCCAGGTTAAGGATGATAACATTCTCCTTAAAAAGGTTTTGGCCTAGCTGAATAGGCACATTGACACTTATCCTATTAGAGGTGATCACTCCACCCGGGGTGGATATTCTATAGGACTCTTTGGTTTGGCATTCTTGTAACCCACACTTGTCACGGGTCGTTATCCCGATAAAGCTATGTGAAGCTCCCGAATCAAACAAAACCCAAGCTAAAAAACTGTGAATCAGAAAGGTACCCGTCAATATCGGCGCACCTTCGGGAAGCTCTGCTGCGTGGGTAAAGTTCAGTCGCCCTTGGCGAACTTGCACCTTGGGCCTCTTCCCTTGGTGGGGCGCTGCATTGCTCTGCCCGGGGCGCGGGCCCTGATTTCTGGGGCATTCCTTGGCAAAATGTCCTTCATTGCCGCAGGTGAAACAGCGGTTACCAGCTGCAGGACGCGGTGGTGCGGGTGGGGTCGGCCGGGGCGCCTGTGGTTGGAAGCCGGGAAAACGGGGCGCTGCTGCTGGTGGGGGTCGGGCAATCCACCTTCCCGACTGCTGGGGTCGGTCGGGAGCTTGTGGAGGAACCATCTGGAACCTTCGAGTCGGCTGGCTCGGAAATGCCACGAAGGCCTTCCTCTTCTGATCGGCTTTGAGAGCCTACATGCAATCCTCTTGGGAGATGGCTAGATTGACCAACTCATTGTAGGTGTCCACCTTGATGGGGTTCAACCTTTCTCTGAGCTCCAAGCTCAGTCCTCGGTGGAATCTGTCCCGCTTCTTCTCATCCATGTCCGCATGATAGCCTGCATAACGGCACAGATCGTTGAAAGCTTGGGCGTAGTGCAGGACATCTTGGGTTCCCTGGGTAAGAGCCAGGAACTCGTTAAGCTTGCGCTCCAGGAGACCTTCCGGGATGTGATGCGCTTTAAACGCGGTCTTGAACTCGTTCCAGCTGACCACATGGCCGGCCGGCAACATGGCATGGTAGTGGTCCCACCAGAGCCGTGCGGAGCCACGCAGTTGTTGAGCTGCGAACCGAGCCTTGTTATGGTAGGGGCATGGGGCGGTGAGAAGCTCGAACTTGGATTCGATCGTACGAACCCAGGCGTCGGTGTCGAGCGGTTCTTGTGTCTTCTGAAACAAAGGGGCTGCGTCCCCAAAAAGTCCTCACAGCGAGCAACATGCGGCTGCTGCTGAGCCCTTCCACCATGGGGCTACTGCTGTTGTCCTTGTACAAGATGCCTCAGCAGCTCGGTTTGAGTTGCTAGGATTGCCTCTAGTGGAGACGAGGGTGGGGGTGGGGGAAGATCCTGTCGTTGCTCGCTGCTGCCGGGCACAGAACCAGATCTGGTGCAATGCGCCATCTGCAAGAGTTAACGTTCCATTAATTTCATACTCTTAGAAGTACTCCAACAGGTGGAATGCATACGTTAAATTCCCCAATACAACTCTTGCCGATAATGCAACACACGTCCTCATAGGGGAGCTATACTTTTCTCATCATCACATTAGTTAGCGTCTATCTTAGCCTTGTACTTAACTTCGGGCGAATCATACCCTACCCAGACTCCTGAAATCCGAACTTAAGCCATGGGGTCAGGCTAGGCGATCCTCCCGAGAAAAGGGTCGGCAATGATCCACACTAAAAAGGGGTCGGGCGAGGCGGAGACTGCCTCGAAAGGTCGGCACACCCGATCTCGCGAACCGGGGTCGGCCAACTTGAACAGACTCATAGAAAATGGCGTGTGTGGTCGGGGCTCAACTCACTTAGTCTAACATTCCACACCTTGCAAGAGTTAAAGGTCAGACCCAGATTTGAGTTCATGGGGATCTTTATAGAGGTATCCCAACACAGGGAGTACTCGACTCAAGGCTAACCTATTACAATTCTTTCCAATATTTAGGCTGCCGAGGAGTACAACAAAAGAATGAGTCCCTTGTAACCCTTTATCTACAAATGGACACTATGAGTAGGAGAAGGGGCGCCGTCTTCTTCAATGTCCACACTGGACGCTCCCTCATCCTCCTCGGGGTCCTCTTGAGCTTCGAGATGCATATGGAGGGTGTGCATATCATCAAGCTCAGCTTGATGCTCGTCCAAGTGAGCATTGGCAACTGCCAGCTCCATCTCTATTTCCATTTTCTCTTCTGACAGCTCGATCATGCCGTCCACTAGGTCGGCTACTTCTCCTTCGAGCTCGGAGATCCTGTCTTGCATGTCATGTATCTGAATGCCCCGTTGGATAAGCTGGTAGGTTTGGCCTACCCTGTCTCTCCTGGCTGACTGGAGGTGTCCTTGAGCATCCACTGCGGTCCGGGCAAGGATGGTCATGGCTCTCCCTTAGAGCTCGATCAGTCGATAGAGGGCTGTCATGCATCTGACGTTGGTGGAGATGGTGACCATGGAGTAAGTGGTGGCCAGCACCTCGATATTTCCGACGCGGTCGAGCCACACCGGATCCAATCGGTTCCTGGCGGGGAACAGGCCGATGGGGTCTAGTGTGACCTCCAGGGGATGCAGCTGACAAAACTGGGTAAGAAGCTGGAGAGCGGCGGACTCTCAGGTGTCCTCCGGAGCAAGACCGTAGGCTGATATTCCGAAGGAGGGCCAGTCGGGCCGCATAGGAGGAGGAGGTACCACCGCCTGTACATTGCACGTCTGGATGCCCTGCACCAGGTACAGTCGTCCTGCGTACAATGGCGGGGACTGGTACTCGAACCATTTCAAAGTGTCCCACAAAATCGCGGGGAAGCCCTCGAAGTGTAGACAGGTTGACTGGAAGGTACCATCCGCTCCAAACAGAACGTGTCCGGGGACGGCCATCTGGAACCAAGAAACCAAAACCACATGAGATAGACTCCAAGGGTCAGGGGTCGGATAGAGAAGCATTCGGTTTTAACCGAGAGGAACTGGAAGAAACTAGAAATCCTTAGAACCGAAGAAGAGCTTTTCCGAGCAAGGTTGGTTTTGAGGAGAGTGACTTTACAGATTTTTGCTTATGATGCATGCGCGGCCTACCTTACTCCTAACCAAAACAACTGCCCAAAACTTGGGTCTTACGCAGTCAGTGCCGGTGGCAAGGCAACAAGTACGTCTCTCCCTATAATAGCTAGTCGGTTCTAGCAACGCTTCCTAAGCGAACACGGTTAGTGTGCCTGCAGAAAACACCACCACACGAACCTTTCATGCCCGCACCCATGAAAGCGTTCTCAAACATTACCGCTCACTATAGGAATGGCACCCATGCGTTTAAGGCTGCATGGACAGCACTCAACCGTGGAAATAGGTTCCCTTTGAATGGAACCGTATAACCCTTCGCATACTCGCGATGCGGAATCAGCACACGTGTGATAGACGTGGCGAATCAACCATGCTGATAGGTTCGTTGGAATTGAACCGTACCAACCTTCGTATGGATTACATACGGAACCTGCGCACATATGATAGACGTGGGCGAAAACAACCACGATGCTAGGGTCCTTTGAATAGAACTCCCTATCAACCTTCGCATACTCGTGATGCGGAACTCGGCACACGTATGACAAACATGGTGAAGTGCTAGAAGGGTTAGCAAGATAACCAAATAAATATTAGCCACCTAAAACAACCCCAAAATCCCCTAGGGCCTCTCGCACTAAAGTCATCCTTAACGATCGTACGAGATTTTTCAAAAAGTTTCTTGCAACTTTTATCTTTTCAAAGAAGTGTTAGGGCTTTGTTGCGTTCTCTGTATTGCTAAACCTGCTCTGGTACCAGCTGTGGCGGATCCACTTCGGATCTACTTGGTTAAACATGATATAGCCGCCTGATACGCGACGCTCATGCCTAAGCCGAGTAAACACGAAGTGCCGTCGGATTTCCTTCGATTTAACCACTTGAACAGGACCATTTTAGCAGACCCACACGAAGGTGAGCGGTTCCAGAGAATACAACAAGTCCACCGGATTAACAACTTAACCACTTAGTTTGATTATGAAATAAACATCAAAGTTTTACAAGGTTTGTCAAGAAAGACACAGAAGGTAAAACCACTAGCGGAAGCAAAACGTCGGGGTCGGACGTCCCTGGTGAGGCCAGCCGGGACATCACTGATCCCTCTCCTCACCGTCCGAGGAGGGATCCCACTCGACCGTCCAACCCGGAGGGAGCTGGGGCGGCCAAGTGCCAGCGGGAGAAGGGTCAGGAGTAGCAACAACACCTGAAAAACAGGAGCCACAACAAGGCTGAGCTACTAAGCTCAACAAGACTTAACCGGCAGGAGTAAAGCTACTCCACACTTCTAGACATGCAAGGCTTTTTGGCTGAGGGGTTTGTTTGCCAAAAGCACTAAGTAGAACCCTATTTTCCAGTTTTAGCTCCGGTTCTAAGTTCATTATCTGGTCTAAGGTTTTGCAACCTGTTCTAGCAATCATAGAACCAACCAAAGGTATATACAACATCAACAAGACTATGTCGTCATCAGATTCCTCATTTACTCAGGGTGACATAGCGATCAAGCAGTCTCAAACTGTGAGAGGCAGACGAATCGATTCGAGTTTCCTTATCCATGCATGGCGAACCTAATCTCACGACATCCGCGCACCACAAGGGCCGCTTCCTGTGTCGGCCGTCCCCATCAATTCCCAGGCGCATGTCAGGTCCAAACTTCCCTTGGCATGCAACGCTCCACAGTCCCGGCCTCTACCGTACTGTGACCGCACTTGCACCCACATGATGCACCATGGGAACCTCGTTCCAGGGACAGCAGGGGTATAAGCCACGCCCTAGTTCAATCAGGTACTAGGCTTCCCCATCCCATACTAGGTATGAGATTAGTACCTTCAAACACTTGATCACGAACACCACCACTGTCGGGCCTTAGCATGTTTCATAGACAGACGGGGCGACCATCCGTCCACCAAAGAGTTACCTCAACCCTGCCCCGTCCATCATCCTTACAGTTGTAACAGAAAGGTAGGCATCCAACTCCTACAACTCGCGAGTGACAGGAAATCACTCGGCTTTTACTGTTTTCCTATTTAAGCAGCATCTACTCGGTCCAACAGCTAGTGTTCAGATCAGGGAAGTCAACTCGTGCATCTAGGGTTCCAACCAACTCCTATACGTAAATGCACAAGCATGTTTAAGGAAGGCATGCGCAAGTCTGGTAAAACAACACAGGGTTTTCATGCAACCGGGGCTTGCCTTCAAGCAAGGAGGAAGAGAACTGCTCAACTTCTGGGGTGGCTTCTGCTTCAGAGGGCAGGAGCTCAGCTACACCGTCGTCTTCTGGCGCCGAGTGCAGCTCGTAGAAGCCGTCGGCGAGGTGCAGCTCTACACGAATGCAATGCATTAGTTAACATAGACAGTTATTTCAACAGCAACACTTGCAAGTCTGAGCCCATCAACTCGCGACAAAAAGAAGGAGGGTGGGAAGGTTCAAGGGAGCTGATGGAGATCAAGAAGTAAGGGTCCGAGGAAAGGAACTCGTGCTCTGACCCTTAAACTAGAGGGTTGGGGTGCTAGGGATCCTCAGACTCAACGCTAAAGGGTTCCCAAGTTTTACACATACACCCTCGGTTTGAAGAAAAAGATTCAGCCGAGCCCTCGGGCGAGGCGGGAAAGGGTCGGCGGAACAGACAGGGTCAGGCGAGACGAAACCGGGGTCGGGCGGATAAGAGGGGTCGGGCGAAGCGGATAGGGGTCGGATGAGGTGGACCAGGGGTCGGCAGCGTACCTTCTTCTTACAAGGAACGCTTGGGGTCGGGAAGAAGTAGACTTGGGTGGAGGTGCTAAGGCTTTGAATAGCGGCTAGGTCCGGCAATGCTCCGGCGGTGGCGGTGCTTCTTGTGGATCACAAGTAAGCTCTTTCGTAGCACGGAGGAGCAAGCGGCTGGCTAGCTTGGGGAAACGGTGTGGAGCGGAGAGGAGAGTTCCTCAGGAACTTAGTGTGTGGCGCTGGGAGCTCGAGCAGGGAGCAAGAGAAATGGCGGAAAGGCAGTGATGGCGGAGGGAACTCCGGCGGGTTCGCGCATTCCCTTTTATAGCGGCTGGGAAGGGAGAAGGGAAACAGCGCGGGAGTGAGAAGGGGAGCGGCACGAAGGCCAGGGAAGAAGCAATGGAGTGCCCTGCCTGGGCGGCGATTGAGCGACGAGGGTGGTGGAGCAGGACTTCGGGGATGACGCCAGCGGTCATTGGGCTCTGGCGTCAGGGCGGCGCAGGAGCGGGTATGCCGGTGGTTGAGATTTGGCAGAGGCGGGCGTCGTCGTGCGGTAGAGTTGATGGAAGTGACCGGGTTAACGGCGCTAGAATCGAGGGCGCACAGGTGAGAAGACAGGCAGCCGCGGGCGCGTGGGCGAGCGCGGAGCAACAGATTGTCGGGCGGCTTCTGATAGGGTGGGGAAAGGAGCTGTCGCTGCTGTGGTCAGGGTTGGCGGAGGAGGAATCGTCGGGTAGCGAAGACCAGGCGGCGCGACTGTGTCGAAGTGACGGAAAAGACGGGCGACACCGGCTCTGCGGCCTGGATCTGGCGATGTGATGATGGGCGCAGGAGGTGAGGCGTTGCAGAAAGGTTGCAGAGGGGCTTCCACTGCAATTGGGGAAGGGGGCGTGAGAATCCATCCAGTCACGGGCCAGAGACGAGGCGGAGCGGCGGTCGTCGGAGAAGTTGAGCCACGCAGCGGGGAAACTCTGAAGCGGGCATGCAACTCGAGTGCGCCTGTCGCGGAAGATCTGGGGGGGGGAAGATCTCGTGGGTCCACCGGTCAGATAGAACGGACGTTTTGGGAAAGACTTAGAAGGATCCGACGGTGAGTCGGGTTGGCGGGGTCGGAACTGGAGACAAGCGGGGAGGGGTCGGGTCTCAGGGGTCGGGACCGGTCGGGAGCTTGAACACTTAGGCTTGGAAAGCTAAGACAGGTGATCAGGGGCTCGGATTAAGATTAACTTGGAAGATTTGGGCCGGTCGTCACAATCTTCCCCCAACCCCACCCCCGTCTCCACTGGAGGCGATCTTAGCGGCTCAAACCGAGCTGCTGAGGCATTTGGTACAGGGGCAACAACAGCAGCAGCCCCATAGGGGAAGGGCTCAGCAGGAACCTCATGTTGCTCGTTATGAAGACTTCTTGGGGACGCAACCCCCATTGTTCCAGAAGACCCAAGACCCGCTCGACGTAGACGCCTGGGTTCGCACCATCAAATCCAAGTTCGAGCTTCTCACCGCCCAGTGCCCCGACCACAACAAAGCCCGGTTTGCAGCTCAGCAGCTACGTGGTTCCGCCCAGCTCTGGTGGGATCACTACCATGCCATGTTGCCGGCTGACCATATCGTCAGCTGGAATGAGTTCAAGATAGCGTTCAGAGGGCATCACATCCCGGATGGTCTCCTGGAGCGCAAGCTCAATGAGTTCCTGGCTCTTACCCAGGGAAACAGAGACGTCCTGCACTACGCCCAAGCTTTTAATGACCTGTGCCGTTATGCCAGCTATCATGCGGACACAGATGAGAAGAAGCGGGACAGATTCCGCAGAGGTCTAAGTCTAGAGCTGAGAGAGAGATTGAACCCCATCAAGGTGGGCACCTACAACGAGTTGGTCAATTTGGCCATCTCCCAAGAGGATTGCATGCAGGCTCTCAAAGCCGACCAGAAGAGGAAGGCCTCCGTGGCATTTCCGAGCCAGCCTGCTCGAAGGTTCCGGATGGTTCCTCCATAGGCGCCCGGCCGACCCCAGCAGTCGGGAAGATGGATCGCCCGACCCCCGCCAGCGACAGCGCCTCATTTTCCTTGTTTCCAACCACAGGCGCCCCGGTTGACTCTACAGTCACCACCGCGTCCTGCAACGGGTAACCGCTGCTTCACCTGTGGTGATGTGGGGCACTTCGCCAAGGACTGCCCCAGAAATCAAAGCCAGCACCCCGGGCAGAGCAATGCAATGCTCAACAAAGGGAAGAGGCCCAAGATGCAAGTTCGCCAAGGTCGACTAAACTTCACCCACGCAGCAGAGCTTCCTGAAGGTGCGCCGATAATGACGGATACCTTTCTGATTCACAGTTTTTCAGCTTTGGTTTTGTTTGACTCAGGAGCTTCACATAGTTTTATCGGAAGAAAGACCCGTGAAAGTGTGGGTTACAAGAATGCCAAACCCGAGGGTCCTTTAGGATATCCACCCCGGGTGGAATAATCACATCTGATAGGATGAGTGTCAATGTGCCTATCCAGCTAGGCCAAAACCTTTTTAAGGAGAATCTTGTTATCCTTGACCTAAAAGGATTAGATATCATCCTTGGGATGGATTGGATGACTAGGCACCAAGTGGTTCTAGACCCAGCTGCCCGAACCCTCCACATCAACTCACCTTTTCATGGCAGTTCTACCCTATCTTTGAAATATCCTAAGACCGCACTTCCCTATGCGTACCCTCTATCGGAAACCCGGCTAGAAAGCCTCCCTGTTGTCTGTGAGTACCCGGATGTGTTCCCAAAGGACTTGCCCGGCATGCCACCCGATAGAGATGTGGAGTTTTCCATAGAGTTGATCCCCGGTACCGCTCCAATATCCAAGAGACTCTATCGGATGCCACTAGCCGAGCTGGCCGAGTTGAAGACCCAGTTGCATGATCTGTTGGAAAAGGGTTTCATCCGACCCAGTGCATCATCCTGGGGTTGCCCGACCCTGTTTGTGAAGAAGAAGGACGGCAGTCTACGCATGTGTGTAGACTACCGACCTCTTAATGCGGTGACTATCAAGAACAAGTACCCACTCCCCCGCATTGATGTCTTGTTTGATCAGTTAGCTGGAGCTAGAGTGTTCTCCAAGATTGATCTTCATTCAGGTTATCACCAGATCAAGATCCGACCATGTGACATCCCTAAGACTGCCTTCTCCACAAGATATGGACTCTACGAGTACCTGGTCATGTCTTTTGGACTCACCAATGCACCCGCATAATTCATGTATCTCATGAACTCAGTGTTCATGCCCGAGTTGGACAAGTTTGTAGCGGTGTTCATTGATGATATCCTGGTGTACTCGAAGAGCGAAGAAGAACATGCCAACCATCTTCGTGTAGTTCTCCAACGGCTGAGAGATCACCAGCTCTATGCCAAGTTCTCCAAGTGCGGATTTTGGTTAGATAGTGTCAAGTTCTTGGGACACACTATCTCTAGGAATGGCATAGCCGTCGACCCTAGCAAGGTACAAGAAGTCATAGACTAGAAGCCCCCTGCCTCAGTGCACCAGATCCGAAGTTTCCTTGGACTAGCAGGCTACTATCGGCGTTTCATACCGGACTTCTCCAAGATAGCTAAGCTGATGACTGAGCTGCTGAAGAAAGAGGCCAAATTTGTATGGAACAACAAGTGTGAAGAAGCCTTCAAGACCCTGAAGCACTTGCTGACCTCAGCCCCGGTTTTGGCTCAACCCGACCCCTCTAGGCTGTTTACCGTGTACTGTGACGCCTCTGGCACTGGACTTGGGTGTGTTCTTATGCAAGACAACCGAGTCATTGCCTATGCCTCATGGGCGTTACGACCTCATGAGCTGAACTACCCGACCCATGATCTTGAGTTGGAAGTAGTGATCCATGCCTTAAAGATATGGAGACACTATCTGATGGGCACCCACTGTAATATCTACACCGACCACAAGAGCCTCAAGTACATCTTCACCCAAGCCAACCTCAACATGCGCCAAAGGAGATGGTTAGAGTTGATAAAGGACTATGATTTGGAAGTGCACTATCACACCAGCAAGGCCAATGTGGTGGCCGATGCTCTTAGCCGCAAGACCTCTTGCAACTGCTTGTCGGCAACAACCTTCACCAAGACTTTGTGTCACGAGATGGGAAAACTCAATTTGGAAATTGTTTCCCATGGAACCCTTGGCCACATCGCCCTTGAGTCTGTTTTGGAACACCAAATAAGGTCAGCACAAGTAGAGGATGAGGAAGTAAGGCGGATCACAAGGAAGATTTCCTTGGAGGATGAAGGATATAAGCAGTTTCGGCAGGATGAGACTGGGAAAGTGTATTATGGAAACCGACTGGTAGTCCCAGCCGACCCCATTTTGAGGAAGCAAATCCTAGATGAAGCCCACCTCTCTAAGTTCTCACTCCATCCTGGTAGCAAAAAGATGTACCATGACCTCCATCAAACCTTCTGGTGGAGTGGAATAAAGCCGGAAATTGCCCGGTATATTTCAGAATGTGACACCTGCCAACGCGTCAAGGCCAGTCATCTGAAGGTAGCAAGTACCCTGCAGCCCCTACCTATTCCCTCTTGGAAATGGGAAGATATCAGCATGGATTTCATTGTTGGACTGCCCCTTTCATCGCAGCGACATGATTCCATTTGGGTTATAGTGGACCGTCTGACCAAAACCGCCCACTTCCTTCATGTCCACACCACCCACACGGTCAAGCAGTATGCAGAGTTATATCTTGATCGCATAGTTTCCCTACACGGTGTGCCTAAGACCATCATCTCTGATCGAGGAGTTCAGTTTGTAGCACGCTTTTGGGAACAACTACAAGCATCCATGGGCACCAAACTCATCCGTAGCTCAACCTATCATCCTCAAACTGATGGTCAAACCAAAAGGGTAAATCAGATCCTTGAAGACATGTTAAGAGCTTGTGTCATCCACTATGACAAGAATTGGGACAAGTGCTTGCCATTGACGGAGTTCTCCTACAACAATAGCTACCAAGCCAGTTTGAAGATGGCACCGTTTTGAGCATTGTATGGGTGAAGGTGCCGGAATTGGTCCCAAGCTGGAGAGAGGCAAATTTATGGTCCTGACTTAGTGCTAGAGGCCGAAGAGCAAGTGAAGGTAATCCAAGCAAATCTCAAGGCTGCCCAATCCCGACAGAAGAGTTACTCCGACAGGAGAAGAAGGCCCCTACAGTTTGACATTGATGATCATGTATATCTTCGGGTCTCCCCGACCAAAGGAGTGCAACGGTTTGGAGTAAAAGGGAAATTGGCTCCCCGTTACATTGGCCCATATGAAATTGTGGAAATTTGTGGACCAGTTGCCTATCGGATCCAACTCCCAGAACAGCTCTCGGCCATACATGATGTTTTCCATGTGTCTCAACTGAAGAAATGTGTCCAAGTCCCAACTGAGATCTTAGAACAGGATCAGCTTCAGATCGAGCCTGACCTAACCTATGCAGAGTACCCGGCCAAGGTCCTTGACCAGAAGGAGAGGCGCACCCGACGCCAAGTGGTTAAAATGTACAAGATCCTCTGGAGAAACCACACAGAGGATGAAGCAACGTGGGAAACATAAGAGTACTTGAACAAACTTTTTCAAGGTTTCCTCCTCAACCAAGGAGGTAAGGACTACATGCCCCCACCGGTTACTTCTACATCTGAATCTCGGGACGAGATTCTTTTTAAGGGGGGTAGGCTGTAACGACCTCGGTTAAAAAACCTTCACGTTAATCTTAAGATGAGTCCCTGATCGTCCCTGATCCCCTGTCTCAGTTTTACCAAGTCTAAGTGCTCAACCTCCAGCTCGGTCCCGACCCCTGTTATCCGACCCCTCATCGTTTTCCCCAATTCCGACCCCGCCGACCCCAACACACCTGCCGGATCTTTCTAAGTCCTCCCACAACACCTCCCTTCGATCTGATCGGTGGACCCACGAGATCTTTCTCCCAGATCTCCCGCGACAGACGCACTCAAGTTGCATGACCGCTTCAGAGTCCCCTTGCCGCGTGGCTCAACTTCTCCGACGCCCGCCGCTCCGCATCGTCGCCGGCCACGACCGGATGGATTCTCACGCCCCCTTCCCCAATCGCAGCGGAAGCTCCTCTGCTACCCTTTCTGCAGCACCTCGCCGCCCGCGCCCATCATCACATCGCTAGATCCCGGCTGCAGAGCTCGATGCCGTCCATCTTTTCCGTCGCCCCTCCACAGTCGCGCCACCCCGATCCTCGCTACGTGACGATTCCTCCTCCGCCAACCCAGACCACGGCAGCGACAGCTCCTTTCCCGCCCTGTCAGAGCTCCGCCCCCGACAATCTGTTGCTCCGTGCTCGCCCGCGCGACCGTAACCGCCTGTCTTCTTGACTGTGCGCCCTTGTTTCTAGCGCCGTTCCCGCGGTCACTTCCATTAGATCCACCGCACGACGACGCCCGCCTTCGCCAAATCTCAACCACCGGCAAAACCACGCCTGCGCCGCCCTGTCATCGGTGCCCAATGACCGCCGGTGTCATCCCCAAAGTTCTGCTCCACCGTCCTCGTTGCTCAATCGCCGCCCCGACAGCGCACTCCATTGTTTCTTCCCCGGCCTTCGCGCCACTTTCCCCTTCTCTCTTCCGCGCAGCTATAAAAGGGAATGCCGGAGCCCCACCGGAGTTCCCCTTTGCCATCGCTACCCTCCCACTTTGCTCCCGGTTCGTACTCACAGCGCCACCTCCTAAGTCCTGAGGAACCCTCCTCTCCGCTCAAACACCACCTTCCCCAATCCACCCAGCCACTTGCTCATCCGCGTTGCGCAAACGCTTGCTTGTGGTTCACAAGAAGCACCGCCGCCGCCGGAGCACCACCGGACCTCGCCGCTGCCCAAGCCTTAGTATTCCCGCCCAAGTCTGTTCTTTCCCGACCCCAAGCTCCATTTGTAAGACGAAGGTAAGCTGCCGAACCTTTGTCCGTCTCGTCCGACCCCTCCTATCCACCCAACCCTATCTGTTCCGCCGACCTTTCTCCGCCTCGCCCGAGGGCTCAGCTGTATCTTTTTCCATGAACCGAGGGTATATGTGTAAAACTTGGGGACTTTTCAGCGTTAAGTCTGAGGACCCCTAGCACATCTATTCCTCTAGATTAAGGGTCTGATCATAAGTTCCTTCCCATCCGACCCTTATATCTTGATCTCCACCAACTCAAGCGAACCTTCCCACCCTCCCGCAACTTGCCGCAAGTTTCTAGGCTCAAACTTGCAAGTGTTGCTGTTGAAATAACCGTCTAAGTGCTAACCCATGCATTGCATTCGTGTAGAGCTGCGTCTCGCCGACGGCTTCTACGAGCTGCACCCGGTGCACAAGGATGAAGCTGCAGCAGAGCTCCCGCCTCCAGAAGCCGAAGCCATCCAAGCAGAAGAGCAGTTTCCCTCCTCCTTGTTCGAAGGCAAGCCCCGGATGCATGAATCCCCCTTTGTTTTACCAAACTTGCGCATGCCTTCTTTATCATGCTTGTGCATTTACATATAGGAGTTGTTTGGAACCATAGATGCATGACTTAGATCCCTTGATCTGATCACTAGCTGTTGGACCGAGTAGATGCTTTTCTTAAATAGGAAATGGTAAGCCGAGTGATCTCCTGTCACTCGCGAGTTGTAGGAGTTGGTTGTTCCTCTTCTGTTACAACTATAAGGACGATGGACGGGGCAAGGTGTAGGGTAACTCTTTGGTGGTCGGTTGATCGCCCCGTCTATCTATGAAACTTGTTAAGGCCCGACAGTGGTGGTGTTCGTGATCAAGTGTTTGAAAGTACTAATCTCATACCTAGTATGGGATGGGGAAGCCTAGTACCTAATTGAACTAGGGCGTGGCTTATACCCCTGCTGTCCCTGGAACGAGGTTCCCATGGTGCATCATGTGGGTGCAAGTGTGGCCACAGTACGATAGAGACCGGGACTCTGGAGCATTGCATGCCAAGGGAAGTTTGGACCTGACACGCGCCTGGGAATTGATGGGGACGGCCGACACGGGAAGCGACCCTTGTGGTGCGCGGATGTCGTGAGGTTAGGTTCGCCATGCATGGTTAAGAAACTCGAATCGATTCATCTGCCTATCACAGTTTGAGACTGCTTGATCGCTATGTCACCCTGAGTAATAAAGGAATCTGATGATGACATAGTCTTGATGATGATGTATATACCTTTTGGTTGGTTCTATGGTTGCTTAGAATAGGTTGCAAACTTAGACTAGATAATGAACTTAGAACCTGAGCTAAAACTTGAAAGTAGGGATACGCCCAACGCTTTTGGCAAACAAACCCCTCAGCCAAAAAGCCTTGCATGTCTAGAAGTAGTGGAGTAGCGTACTCCCTGTCGGTTAAGTCTTGTTGAGGTTAGTAGCTCAGCCTTGTTGTGGCTCTTCCTTTTCAGGTGAAGTTGCTACCCCTGAGCCCTCCTCTGTTGGCACTTGGCCGCCCCAACTCCCTCCGGGTGGGACGGTTGAGTGGGATCCCTCCTCGGACGGTGAGGAGAGGGATCACTGACGTCCCGGTTGGCCTCACCAGGGATGTCCGACCCCGACGAAGTAGCTTCCGCTCGCTGTTTTACCTTTTGCTGTTTTCTTATAAACCTTGTAAACTCTGATGTTGTTTTCGGAATTGATCTGAATGGTTAAGTTGGGTAACCGGTGGGCTTGTTGTATTCTCTGGAACCTCTCACCTTCGTGTGAGTTTGCTATTCGGTCCTGTTCAAGTGGTTAAATCGGATGAAATCCGACGGCACTTCGTATTTGTTTGGTTAAGGCATGAGTGTCGCATATTAGGCGGCTTAATCATGTTTAATCAAGCAAATACGAAGTGGATCCGCCACAAATAGACTACAACAGCCTTCGCAGAGTTATGCAAGAATTACCAGAACCTCCCGCCAACAACAATAGCAATAACAACAATAAGGACAAAGGCAAGGGCAAGATGGATGAAACTGAAGATGGCAAAGACAAGTTCCAGACAGCATCTAAGACCATCAATGTCATCTTCAGAGGAATTCCAGGCACTACCTCCAAGCGATCCAATAAATTAGTACTCAGAGAAATCATGGCTATAGAACCAGCCACCCCTACACCCCTCAAATGGTCTGAGGTACCCATTGCCTTCAGCAGAAAGGATCAATGGACCAACTTCTCAGAACCCGAGCGTTTCCCTCTAGTACTAGACCTATTTATCGCAGGCTCAAGACTAACCAAAGTACTCATCGACGATGGCAGTGGACTCAACGTCATTTTCGCCAAGACTCTAAGCAAGATGGGCCTCGACATCACCAACATGCTTACCTCAACGGATTCTCCCTTCTATGGAATCATCCCAGGCAACGCAACCATTCCACTAGGGCAAGTTATCTTACTTATCACTTTCGGTACCAAAGAGCATTACCGCACAGAGTACATCAAGTTCGAGGTGGCCGACTTCGAGACTTCTTACCATGCCATCCTCGGAAGACCAGCTCTGGCCAAGTTCATGGCCATCCCTCACTACGTGTACTTGCTACTAAAAATTCCTGGGCATAAAGGAGAACTATCTCTTCGAGGATATCTACGATGATCATATGAGTGCAACACGGAAGCTATTGAGATAGCCGTGACTACTCAAGTTCCTAGCTCCATGCAACAAGTGTTCACCGCATCAAAGAAGCTTACCCCGGCAGAACTCGAAATCCCAGAAAACAAGCCGGGAGCTACTAAAATCAAGCCAGCAAACAACAAAGATTTCAAAACCATCAACCTCGAAACTGGTGATTCATCTAAAACAGCCCTAATCGGAACAGGGCTCGATCCTAAATAGGAAAGCGTGCTCATCGGTTTCCTTTGGGCAAACCGAGACATCTTCACGTGGAAACCAGTTGACATGCCAGGTGTGCCTAAAGAACTGATCGAACATTTACTCAATGTCGATCCCAAAGCTACTCCAAAAAGACAACGACTACGAAGATTCGCTCAAGATAGAAGAGATGCAATTAAAAAAGAACTAGCCAAATTACTCGCAGCAGGGTTTATAATGGAAGTTTTCCACCCTAATTGGCTAGCAAATCCTATTTTAGTTTGAAAGAAGAACAACAACGAGTGGAGGATGTGTGTCAACTACACAGACCTCAACAAACATTGCCCCAAAGATCCCTTTGGGCTTCCCAGAATCGACCAAGTAGTCGACTCCACAGCCAGGTGCGCACTACTCTATTTTCTTGATTGTTACTCGGGATATCATCAAATAGCTCTCAAGGAAGAAGAACAACCCAAGACCGCGTTCATCACCCCTTTCAGAGCATTCTGCTACAAGACAATGTCCTTTGGGTTGAAGAACGCAGGTGCAACATATCAACGTGCAATCCAAATGTGCATTGAGAAACAACTACACCGAAATGTGGAAGCCTACGTGAACGATGTAGTAGTCAAAACCAGAAATCCAGATGATTTAATCGCAGACTTAGAAGAAACTTTCATAAGCATGCGAGCGTTCCGATGGAAACTCAATCCTACCAAGTGCATTTTCGGCGTACCATCAGGGAAACTACTCGGGTTCATCATCAGTCATCGAGGCATCGAAGCAAACCTTGAGAAAATCTCCGCCATTACTACCATGCAAGCTCAATCTGGCATAAAAGACGTTCAGAAACTCACAAGCTGCATGGCGGCTAAACAGATTCATATCAAGACTTGGATAACGAGGTTTACCTTTCTTCAAATTACTCAAACAACAAGACAAATTTCAATGGACAGAGGAGGCAGACAAAGCTTTGTTACAACTGAAAGATTTCCTGTCAAAGCCACCAATCCTCACAACTCCAACTCCATACGAAGATTTGCTCTTGTACATCGCTGCAACAACTCATGTTGTCAGCACAACAATAGTAGTCGAAAGGTCTGAACTAGGCCACATCTACAAAGTCCAGATACCAGTATACCTTGTCAATGAAGTACTCTCGGATTCCAAGTCTCAGCACCCACAACTCCAAAAGCTACTCTACGCCATACTACTCACTTTGCAGAAACTCCAACACTACTTCCAGGAACACAACATATCCGTCATCACTGACTTCCCGCTCGGCGAAAATCTCCAAAATCGGGATGCCACGGGCAGAATCTCAAGGTGGGCAGTAGAACTCGGAGCATTGGCCTTTGGATTCAAACTCAGAACAGCAATTAAATCCCAAGCTCTAGTCAATTTCATGGCTGAGTGGAGGGAAAATCAATTGCCTACACCAATAGAACACCCTAAACACTGGGACATGTACTTCGATGGATCTCTTAAGCTCGAGGAAGCTGGTGCAAGAGTACTCTTAATATCCCTAAAAGGCGAACAACTCAAGTACGTTCTTCAAATCTTTTGGGAAGCATCAAATAATGAAGCCGAATACAAAGCACTTCTACACAGTTTTTGCCTAGCAATTTCACTAGGCATCAAAATATTACTAGTCTATGGTGACTCATTAGTAGTCATCAACCAAGTCAACGACGAGTGGGATCAAAACAAAGAAAACATGGACGCATACTGCAGGGAAGTCCACAAACTAGAGAACAAGTTCTCAGGCCTCGAATTTCACCACGTGGTCTGCGACAACAATGTTGTTGCTAATGTTTTATCTAAAATGGGTTCAACACGCGCGGAAGTCCCAGCAGGCATCTTTGTTCACGAACTTCACAAGCTGTCCATAACAGAACAAGCAACTCCAGCAACCACTAGCAAGGGTCCAACAAGCAAGAAGATCATGATGATCGAGGTAGACTAGAGGAGTCCTTTTATCGACTACATTAAAGAGCACAAACTACCTTCCGACAAGACGCAGGCAGAACAAGTCTCACGGCGAGGCAAAAGCTACACTCTAGTTGGAGATAAACTCTATAGAAGAGGAGCATCCTCGGGAGTACTAATGAAGTACGTTACTCGCGAATACGACAAAGATATCTTGGAGGAAAGACACAAAGGAATTTGCGACAACCACGCATCCTCAAGAACAATAGTAGGCAAAGCCATTAGAGTGGGATTTTATTGGCCAACTGCGCTGGCAGATGCAGCGGAACTAGTCCGCAGATGTCAAGGCTGCCAATTTTTTGCCAAGCAACAACATGTTCCTGCTTATAAATTCATCAGCATACCTCCAACATGGCCTTTCGCATGCTGGGGGCTCGACATGATTGGTCCTCTCCCAACAACCCCAGGAGGATACAATCGAGTACTTGTCGTCATTGATAAGTTCACCAAATGGATCGAAGTGAAACCGGTCACCTGCTCCAAGGCTGACAGGGTTCTAGACTTCCTGGATGAAATAGTTCACCACTATGGTTTCCCAAATAGGATCATCACAGATCTAGGTTCAAACTTCAACAATCACGAGTTTTGGGAATACTGCGAGAACAACGAAATTGATGTTCGTTATGTCTCTGTCGCTCACCCAAGAGCCAATGGCCAGCTTGAGCGTGCCAACGGCATGATACTTGAAGCTCTCAAGAAAAGGCTGCACGACATCGATAACACCAAAGGAGGCAAGTGGCTCAAAGAATTACCCAACGTTCTCTGGGGACTACATACTCAACCATGCAAGCCCACTGGGCAATCACCCTACTTCCTTGTCTACGTGTCAGAAGCCATACTTCCTACTAACATCATGTGGGAATCCCCTGTGATCGAACAATACGACGAAGGAATAGTAAAGGAAACAAGGCGCTTAGACCTCGACAGCTTGGAAGAATCATGATGTGCAGCACTCGTACAGTCAACAAGATACCTTGAAGGACTTCCCTGTTATCATGATCGCAATGTCAAAGAACGTTCTTTCAACATTGGCGACATGGCCCTCAAGCGCATTCAAGACACAACGGGGCTACACAAACTTAACTCACCATGGGAAGGGCCTTACATCGTGTCCAAAGTCATAGGACCAGGATCGTACAGGCTGCAGCAACTCTCCGGCAAAGAAATCGCAAATTCATGGAACATTGAGCACCTATGCCATTACTACCCATAGTCAACTGACTACGCGGCACTGTACTCAGCTCACAGGCCTCAATCTTTCATTTTTCAACTAATGAATTTCTTACTGGCAACTACCCACTACTCATCTTTACCTACAAACTAGCAACTCACAAAGACGAGTCAGCTGCAGCCTAAGCTACTCAGATCTACAAGCCTCTACGCTCTGATTTCGACTTTTCAACAAGTCTAGTGGCTCGCAAAAGCGGGTCAGCAGCAACTTGAGCTACTCAGCTCTATGAGCCTGCACGCTCTGATTTCGACTTGTTTTCAACAAGTCTAGCGGCTCGCCAAGGCGGGTTAGCTACAACTCGAGCCACTCAGCCCTACGAGCCCCTGCGCTCTGACCTCCACTTGTTTCACACAAGCATCTTGAGCTGTACAGCTCCACAAGCTCTAGCGCTTTGACTTGTCAAACACAAGTATATACGAGCTCTCCACAACTTATATAGTGGCCTTAAGAATCAGTCTTTTGCAACAAGCAGATAGAGAGTACACAAAAAATACTCATCTTCTTTCTTATACGCAACTTTCGTATTAACAAAATTTTGCAGGATTACAATAGTTGACTCTACTTTAAGAAGTTAGGGTGTTCAGAGTACAACACAAGTGTACAACAACGACTAGAAGCAACTGCCTACTGGCAGTTACAACAGAAGTCACAGGCTTTTATTATATCACAAGGATACACTTGAGCCTGGTGATTACTCGCAATCCACAAAAAAGAACCGCCAAGAAGCGAGGAGTGCACGCAAGGAAGTTGCGCTCTAGTCAGTTGTGCCCTTTTCCAACCCTCGGCGGTGGCATAGACGGAGACTGGAGCTTCACACACTCCAGTTCTGCTGCCCTTCATCAACACCCTCTCCCTCTTACAAGTACTCGGAACTGGACTTCAAGCACACGTCGTGTACTTGAGTCTCGTCCCGAGACGTTGCAGGCAGAGTGAGCAGTCAGCACCACGCCTCCATCCTCGACCAGACAACTGGATAAAGACTATGAAGCTCATCATCCTTTACCTGCAAGCTCCAACATGGTTACTACCAGAGAGTAGGAGAAAAGATCGAGCACACGGCATATCCTCCTACGAGGATTCTTCTAGCATCGCAGTTATCTCTCCTAGCGAGGAGATTTGTGGAGGGAATGTGGAACCTCACTACGAGGAATCTTCTAGCACCAAGCCGCTAAATTGGAAACTTGATACTATCAAAGAGAAGTAGCCTAAGATCAACCATCGCTATACTCAGATCCACATCTCAAGCAATGGCAGTCGGGGGGCTATTTATAGCTGGAAGGCCAAGCAGAATAAGCGCACCTGTGACTCCACAGTAACTCGAATTGTCCTACTCAAGGACAACATCCACAAGAAAGCCTGCCTGAGCAGAATCAAAATTCACACATGCACCATTCAGAATACAAACTGCCAAGTCCTTTATAGTACACTCGTGTGTCATTGCAACTTTTTACAACAATAATGCAATGCTCACTACGATCACATGCGCGCTCTCCACAACCATCTGCAGCAATTGGGGCCTACATGGACGACTACTCACAAGACTAAACAGTAGAGATCCACAAGCAAGAACTCATGTATACAATAGTCAAACACCCCAAGAGAAACAGCAGATACTTGTTCAGATGCATTAAGTCTATCAGTAAAATTACAAGTCTTTGCAGCAACTAAAGACTACTCTACATTGACAAAACCCGCTACATGATTGGCGAACGGCTCTAGTTCCTCCAAATACCGTGGATATGTTTCATCGCTACAATCTCCGACAATACCGTCAGCAACCAGCGCCAAATTTTCCTTTGGATAAAACGACTTCACAATCGCCAACACCTGTTTGCAAACAGACTTGGCCATATTGGTGATCAAAGCCAGTGCATCCCTCAATCTTGCAATTAAGGGACGGGACTCCACTCTTTCTTCAGGAGGCTCTATTACATCAACCAAAGCCTGCGTTGCGTCAAATAATTCTTTAAGATCTTGCTCCTTCTTCTGCAAAGTAGTTGCATGACTTCTGACAGCAAGCATAGCTTCGGCCAACATAACAACAAAGTTCCATCACCGACCCCTCTCTTTTTCGCAGTTCTCCCTCGGCTTTGCTAGCTGAGTTGTGAGCTGTTTAACCTCATCAACGGCGTGACTATGTGCATTCCTCCAGTCCAAAACTTGGCTACTAAGTCTGGCTTCTTGACCCTTTAGCTCTACAAGGAATGAAGACAATGCAGTTAGAAAGATTGAGAGAATACAAGAATTTTGATCAACAAAATACGAGTACAAGTACTCACCCTCCAGTTTCTGCTACAAAGATTTGTTGCGCGTTGCCAGACGACTCCTCTTGACTTCAAAATCATTCCTTTCAATTCGAAAGGACTCAACGACATCTGATATTTCTTCAACAAATCAGCAGTGCGCCGGTGCTCCTCAGTGATATCTTTTTCCAATTGCGCCACACGGCGCACAGCCTCACTCTGTTCTTGGACAGTTTGGATATTCTTGCGGGATCTTTCATATAAATCCTGCAACAATCGTATAATTAGTACTCTTCACGAGTGCAATTGGCACCAGGCTACGTAATTAAACTCTCAAATCAAGTATCTGAGTATAAACCACCATCTGTTGGTGCAAGTTTACAAAGCCCGATATCGGCGGCAGCTTTTCAGGGGTTTGTCAAAAATTTCAACCTTCTGTGGTAGCTTCGGAGCTTCGGTTGCCACATTTGGTATAAGGATTAGTTGCTGGGAAAAATAAACCCCAGCCTCTAAAACATCCTTCTTCGATACATGATTAGCAACTGCCATAACTTGTTCCCCAGATGTCCTGACACCTTGCGAGACTACCACAGCCCCCTTTTCGATGCTGGCCACTGTTGTAGTCGTTGCAATTTCAGCTGCAGGAGAAGGTTCATCATTAACATCCGTGGAGGCTGGCAACGCCGGATCCTCAAGCAAAGATATAACATCCCGCAGTATGGCAGCTGCAAGATTTACTACACCTGTTTGTGTCGGCTCTTCGATTGTCAAATCAACAACGGGTACCGCAGCAGAGTTAGCGCCCAATGGATTTTCAACCTGTTTTGAGTTCCTCTCTTTGAGAACAATATCCTCAGAAGTCCTGACACCAAACATGATTCAAGTGAAAACTAATCGAAGTAGGTAATCACACCATTGCAATAGATTACTTGGTGGATCGGGGAGGAACACGTCGATGTTCCTTCAGCACGGGGGATGGCTGAACACTCTATAACAACTCTACCTTGATTAGGTGTAGTTAAACTTAAGAAACTCATTAGTCACAAAGTAGAGGAAGTGAAAGGTCCAAATTGCCCCTAAAAAGCTCTTTTTGGAGTTAAATAGGAAACTTGAGATTTTATATACAAACATGAATTTTTGCCCAAATAGGAGTTATAATTTTTTAATTTCAAACAACTTTTATTAATAAAACTTTGGCTAATTTGGAGTGGGAGGAGGTCAAAAACAAGAATCAAATCAGGAGTACATCAAAATCCTGCAAATAACCTGTCCTGGAATTCATGGTTTTCCTCAACTTTGCAACCTGTTATCTCACAATCCTATATCTAAACTCGAGTCAAACCACTAATAGAAGTTGTAGTGCTACGAGTGTGTTACAACTTTGTTATACAGACCCAAGTCTAATTCACAACCAAACTTGTTCAAAATCTTGGTCAAAGTCGCTCAGAACGGTCAAACTAGCACAAATGTTTTTCTGCGCTAAGTCTGGAAGAACACCCAAAGTGCGCATCTTGGCAAGCCCGTTCCTCCTAAAATTTGAACTAAACTTGAGAAAAGTCCTTACTATGAGTTGGAGTCCTAAGATCAAAGAACAATTCCTTAGATTACATCTTGGCATGATTCAAATGGGAAGCTACTCAAACTTTGTGCCAAAGTTGGCCAAAATGCTGAAAAATGGCAAAACCAAAATCTGTCTAAGTCCTAGGAGGCCGGAGTTCTGCCAAACTTTGCAAATCCATAAGTTCAAATCCATTTCAATTTTAAGAAAACTCCTTTTGTAAAGTTTGGAGCTGGACGTTAGGTCTACATATTTTACTTTTGGAGTTTCATGACTTCTTTTGAAAAGTTTGCAGCAAAAGGCCCCCAAAACCAGTCCTTTTGGACTGCCCCGACGTGCACCCCGCCCAGCGCGCGCCCGCACATTTGCCCGTGCGCCACCCGCCGCATGGCCGCCGTCCACCGACGAGCTCACCGTCGCCCAACTGGCGACCGCGACACGACAACTCGTGCGCCCGGCTGCCCAGTAGGCGAGCGCGCTTATCCCGCTCTCTGGCGCTGCGCATCCACTTTATCCCATCCCGAGCTAGCTCCGCCCACCGGAGGATGCCACGCCGCCACCTCAAACCGGCCAAGATCCGCACGCCTATCGACGCCCGGATAGTGACCGCACGAGCGCCTCGCTCCGCCAACCCACGGCCACAGCAAAGCCGCGCTTGCACGCTCCGAATCACCCTAGGCCAATGACCGAGGGATCCTATCCCGCAGTCTCCGCACCCTGGCCAATGGTGCCACCACCAATGGAGCTCCGGCCCACAGCCCACAGCACCCTCTGATCTTATCCGCCCACGCCTGGATCCCCGCCTCGACCCGTTGCTCCCCCAGCCCTATAAAAGGACTTATGGCGCCGCCTACACCACCCTCTGCCACCTCTAGCGCCACCGCTCCCCTGTTTTCCTTGCACCACCGCTCAGGTCTCCCGTGGAGCCCCCACCTCCGCGCCGCCCCGCACCTCGCTGACATCACTGCTCGCTCTGCCGCATCACCGAGAACGTCCTCGAGCTGCCTGTTACCCTCCCGGAGTACTATCGGCGCCGGAACACCTCGAGGATCGCTGCCGCAACCCACTCCTCGTCCCCATGGCATTCCATCTTCTCCAAGCCCTCTCTGATGCCCTAACCGCTACCAAGCGACCCTGGGTGAGCACGTGCTTCTCACCGATAGCTTCTTGCCCTGGCCCGAGCCTTGCATCGTCGGAATCGGGTGAAGATCGCCGCCGGCCGCCGCCAGGGGCCTCCCTGTGTCTTTTATCTTTTTCCAGGGGCCTTAGCGCAAGAACTAGGGACCCCTACGCGATTAAACCTTAGATGCAAGGGTTAAATTGTGTTGGCGCTAGAAATCGGTCAACCGAATCCCAGCGTCCAACACACGACCCGGGAGAATCTGCTTAACTCCTGTTCGGGTGATTGCCCTGGTGCGGTTCGCGCGGCGTGCCAGCCAATCTGACCTGTTGATTGGCAAGGAAGAATACGTGTCAGGTCCAGAAATCACGATCGGCTAAGTTTCCGATCTCGAGACAGCTTATCAGCAAATCGGCCGATTTGTTGTAATAAAGAAATCGGCTATAGGCAAGCCGATCACTGTAGCCTTGTAGACGGAAAATTACTAGAGTAATCGATACAAAGCTATGATAACAACACCAGGAATAGATCTAATCGGCAATAGATGAATTTAATAGCAGAAAGTGAATGAAGCCGAAACTACCGATTCCTAGCTGGATAACTGGTGATAAAACTAGAACAACAGGCAAAAACCCTATGATTCTAGTAAATATCGATAACTAGTGAATAAATCTAAATGAAACAACAGCGATACACCCGAAGTTAAAGCTTAGATATTACTCGATAAGCGGAACTTACAGAATCGGCCGGAGATCAAGATGATGCAGCCCTGCCAACCCGCACGAACTCATGAAAAAGAGGAAAGTAGTGGCGAAGTCGCCTGCTTGAAAGTAAGTACGAGGAAAAAGTAGTTTGTTGTATTGATTTAATGATGATTACAGATTTACAAAGGTAGCTATTTATAGCCCCGTACAGATAACTTCTTAACCGACTAGAATTCTATCCCTAATTCAAACAGAAAATGAATATCTACAAGCACGATTCGTGCCAGGTTGGTTACTCCACGCTTCATGGGCTAACCTCCCCCTCATCCTTTTATTCCTTTCCAAGCCCATACAGGCCCAACTAACACATCCTCCTAATCGGCTGATTCCTTATCGGCGAAAGGCAACCGTTTAGGACTCCGGCACGTTAGACCCGGAGCGAGACAGAAGTCATCGGCCGATCTCGCACTGTAGCACCATTCGACCGATTCCCAAGTGTGCTTCTCCGATTCCCTCTCTTCTTGGCGCCGATTTTACTAGTGACGAAATCTGGCGTCAACACATGCCCCCCAGTTTCGGAGTAAAACATAATCTTTTACTTCGAAATTCTTTATAATCTCCCCTCTGAACGGCCGCAATGAAAATATCCTTCCGTTTCGCGGTCTTCCAGCTGATGATTGCAATCTTTTCGAAATGGGCGCCCACGACAGCCACTACTCCCGAAAAACTCGAAACGCCGGCGCGGTGAAAATTCCGTTTTTACCCTCCTTCAGGCATCCTTTAAATAGCGCTTCACCCCGCACTTCATCTTCAAGCTCACGTCTCTCTCTCCCAGCACGCGCGCCCTCTTCTTTCTTCAGCATCTTTCCCTTGCCGCCGAAGCCTTCTAGCGCCATCCTCCTGTTACTTTTCCCCTTCTCTTCCAATGGCGGCTCCTTCCGGCAGCTCTCCAGCGCGCGACGTTCCAGAAGTAGCGCCTTCGGCGGTAGTGGCGACGGCCGTTGCTCCATCCACAGAAGAAGGAGCTTCATCGGAGATCCCAATGGCGATCCCCATCGCGGCCCCATCGTCCGCATCTGCACCGGCAACCACGCCGATTACTCAGAACTTCATCCCAGAGGTAAATACCGAATCCTTCTTCTATCGGCAATGCATTTACTTTTAGATCTGTTTCTTACTTTTTTACACTCCCCTTTCCTTTTTTAGGCAGTTAGGCATCGCATTACCATCCATCTTACGGGAAATCCCGACCTTGTTTGTCTCGGACCTATGGGGAACCCAGATCCAATAGAGCTTATCAATTTGGAAACCCACAGGATACCCTTCAAACTGTCCGATATGGACTTAGATCAATGGTTGGGTACTTTTAGGTCCTGGCCGAATGAAACCCCAGGTTGGAGGGAGTGGTACCAACGGGTAGCCGCGTCAAAGAGCGTCTCATGGGAGGAGCTCAAAATCGGCCAGTGCATCAACCTATCCTTGTCCCAGATGGAGAAAAATGAGCCGTTGGTAATAGCGGCTTCTTATTTTTGGTCTGATGCACTTAATGCCTTCTTATTTGGGCACGGACCCATGACCCCAACATTGGCCAATGTGGTCCTGTTGACCGGCCTTGACATTTCTTCCCCGGACACACCCTTCCACCTTCTAGCCGCAACATCACATCGGCTGGACACAAGAGGAATCGGCGGGTGGAAGGGGTTCATCAAAAGTAATAAAAGAACCGGGACTGTTGAGAATAGGGAGCACACGGCCTTCTTGATGATGTGGTTAGAAAAACATTTCTTTTGCGGAAGAGCCGCCGGCCCGTCAACCAATACCCAGGCCTTAGCTGAAGCACTGTCCAGAGGAAACCATGTCCCTCTTGGGAAACATCTGCTAGGGGCGGCGTACCACATGCTCCATCAAATCGGCATCAGACTATCCAAGGGAGAGCCGATCGGAAATCCAGGCGGACCCTGGTGGTTCATCAACTTGTGGCTGAACCTTTACATGAGCGAGATCACTCAGCAGAGGGTGGACCGTATGATGTTCCCCAACATCGAATCGGCAGAAGACCCTACCGAACGTCGCCGATGCATGTCCTTTGGTGAAGCGGCATCAGCTTTCCCAGGTTGCACGTATTCTGCTATAAAGGTAGCCGAGTACTTTCGATGCTTCTATAACGGCTTTAATGAAGATGCAACCATTTGGTTTCCTTATCAGCGGGATGACCCGATCTTTGAACTCCCAACCTGCTTTGATTCGACCACTAGCTGATTTGATGAAGAGCTCTATGATGAGTTAATCAAGCCAGGAATCTTGCCAGCCAACTTCTTCTCGGGGAAGGATGCCCCTACGTATGAGTTCTACAACCCTTCCGTTGCAGCACGTCAATTCGGCATGGGTCAGCTGCCGATTCAAGTGTATTTTGCTGGCCGAATCAAATTTAGAGATGAACTCACATCTGGTCTGGATTACAGTCAGTTACGAGACCGGATTCCGGACTCCAGTACCATTGACCTGAACAACTGGCTAGTAGCTCCCTTTGCTGTCCAGCCGTTCAAACTCTGGTGGGCCGACTGGAAGCAATTTCTCTTCTGCAATTCGGTATCGGCATACTGTAACCTCTTGGACCCAGCCAACATCGACCCGAACGCCGAGGTATTTTCCTTAGCCGATTTTTACTCCTCTTAACGTGATTGAATGCTAATGGTTCTACTTATTTTTTCAGGCCGAGAATCGCACGCCCCCAACACACAGCCGGAGTGGTCGGATAATAGAGCATCATCATCCATACACCACTTATCCTCTCATCGGCTATGATGCTCCGTCTGTAGACGTGATTGCCGGCCGATCGAAACAAGTCCAGAAGACGATCACCAAGAAGACCAGTCGCCGAGTCCGAGCTCGTATAGAATCGGCAGATCCTCCTGTGCTCGTATCGGCAGAAACTCCGGCCGCACCACCCTCTCAGGTCATCCAAGATGCCGAAACCCAAGCCGTCGCACAAGCTGGGGCAGCCGCCGCATCATTGTTATTAGAGGCCGTTCAGGTAAACCTAAGTTTTATTCTTCCCGTTTGTTGTTCTGATATTAACCCTTCTTATCTTTAGACTGCACAGAGCACTCCTATGGAAATACAACAATCGGCAGCAACCCAATCGGCCATCGGCGCGCCCCCGCTTCCATCCATTGAGGTATAGCACTATTTTACCGATTTTCCTTGGTATTTGCATAATGTACTTACTCAATCCTCTGACACAGGCCATCGGCACACCAAACGCTCCTCAACCACCGGTCTTTTCTCAGGGAGCTGGTCCAAGCACCGCGCCGATCGTTGTGGAGTCTTCTTCTTCTGATGAACCCATGGCGCAGGCCCCTGAGCAAGGCGTGATGGCTTCCCAAAGGCAACATGAAGAAATTCGCTTCAAAGCGGTAAGTTATGTTCCGGCTTTACTCAGCCGATTTGCTTTTACTCCCAGCCGATTCATTCTTCCTTTTTATTATCTCCAGGAACAAGACACCCCCGACAACAGCCTCTTTTCTTTTGCGGTCGCCCTCTCCGACGATGAAGAAGTTGCTTCTCGCCAAGTTGCCTTGAGCTCCGTTCCTGATGACGTCCGAGCCAAACTTGCTAGTATCCGATCCCTCCTTCAAGGGGACATCGGCCGACTAGTAGAAGACGCTTCACCGATTCGGCAGCTCTTCAGTGACGTCAGCGGACGAGTACCAGAAGAGGCGGAGGAGGCGCTGGCGCCGGCGGCCTTCATCGAGTCTATGAGGATCCCGGTCTTCAGAGCCCTTCGTCACATGGCCGATCGTGCCAAGCTAGCCAAGACTCGTGAAGAAGAGGACGCGTTCAAGCGTCAAGCTCAAGAGGCGCATCGGCGTATCCATTTTCTGGAGGACTCCCGCCCGGGGATCATCGGTGAGATAGACCGCCTCAAACGTCGGAGGGCGGAGCTCGCCAAGGAGATGGAGCAAGTGACCAAGGCAATCAGTGCCGAAGAGAAAAGGCTCCAAGAACTCCCGTCTGTCATTGCCGATTAGAAGCGAGAGAGGTAGCACCTGGCCCACGAGGCCTTGAAGCTCCACCGCAGTGCATCAGAAGTCCCCGGATCGGCGGATGACGACCAACGGGTCCTAGACTCTGCCGAACAGATCCGGCGTCGGGCAATCACGGCTATCGATACCCTTCTGGGTAATTTGTAAAACACTGATTGTTTTGTACGAACATTTACTATCTGCTTTGACCGTCCTTCGCGATGCCCTTCCTATTTATTGCCTTTCTTATTTCCAATGGGACGTAGCCTTACCAAATTTCCACGCATCTTTCTCCTATAAATACCGGCCTAGGCACTTCCTTCCAAACGTACCAGTTTGGCTTTCGGTTTTCATTTCTTTACTCCTCTCGTCGGTGCGGCTTTCCGTCATGTCTTCGTCGGCTTCTTCTTCTTCTGTCAACCAGGTGAAATCTTGATCTTGATTTCCCTTTCTGTTTTTAGATCCTAGGAAGAAGATGTCCCTTCTTATTCCTTCTTTGTTTCAGCCTCAGCGTCTTAGCCCTGAGCTCGTATGCGCCATTGAGCTCATTCACTCTGAGGACCCATTGACGTCAGAGGATAAGGAGCTGATCATGGCTCATCGTGACGAACTTCGAGACCACGTCACTGCGGAGGCTCGTGTGGTCTTGGATTTCGTGGAGAGTGATAGTAGCCGCCGATCTCCAACCGTCAGGAGCCATCGTTGTGACGAACCTCGAGACGATGTCACCACGGCGGCTCGTGCGGTCTTGGACTTTGTGGAGAGCAATGGTAGCCGGCGACCTCCCACCGACAGGAGCCATCTGCTTCCTCCGCGAGTCGTTCTCAAAGACGCGGCGGTAGGAACTTCGCGCCCGCCCATGGATCGGAGTCATCTCCTCCCTCGTCAAGTTGAAGCGGAAGCTTCAATGAAAGAAATAGAAGAAGAATACCTCCGCATCATGAACGAGTTGGACCGAACTGGGAGGGAGCGCAAGAAGAAGAATAATTAGTTATTTGTATTTTTTGTTCTAAGGGCGACTAGTGTTTTGTCGGCCGTGTAACCCATCGCCCGTACCGAATGAATACAATCGGCCGATTTGGACGACTATGTGTTTGAACCGTTTTGTATCGGCTATGTGTGATCGTGTTACAGTTAATTCCTTATGCTCCGACCCATATACTGGGGTAGTATCTTTTTAAGTACCTTCCGTTCAGAGCTCTGGTAAATTCTTCTCCTTCTATTGTTTCCAAAATGTAAGCATTCCCTGGAGCGCATCTGCCGATTTTGTACGGCCCTTCCCATGTAGGGGACCATTTTCCGAATTTAGGATCTTTCGACCCAATCGGCAATACTAACTTCCACACCAAGTCCCCAGGGGAGAATTGTTTGACTTTGACCTTCTTATCGTACCACCTGGCTACTTTCTTTTTGTTTTCTTCAATGCTTATCAGAGCTTTCAATCGTTGGCCAGCCAAATCATCAAGTTCCCTTTTCATAAGTGATGAGTAGTCATCGGCCGTTAACTGGTCCTGGAGCGAAATACGCCTCGATCCCGCCCTCGATTCCCATGGTAGTACTGCATCGTGACCGTACACCAACTGGTAGGGAGATAACTTGGTAGCCCCATGACAAGCCATCCTGTACGCCCATAGGGCCTCAGTCAAACTAGATGCCACTTCTTTGGCTGTTCCTCGATTTTCCTTTTGATTAACTTGATTATCCCTTTGTTGGAGGATTCTGCCTGACCATTGGCTTGGGCGTAATATGGAGAAGAATTTAACAATTTGATTCCCATATCGGTTGTAAATTCCTCAAACTCCCCCGATGTGAACATTGTTCCTTGATCGGTTGTTATAGTCTGAGGGATGCCGAATCGGTAGACGATGTGATCCCTTACGAAGTCGGCCATGATAGCCGATGTCACGGCTCTTAACGGAATTGCCTCTACCCATTTGGTAAAGTAATCAGTAGCCACCAGAATAAATTTGTGCCCTTTGCTTGACGGTGGGTAAATTTGGCCGATAAGGTCTATTCCCCATCCCCTGAACGGCCACGGCTTGATAATGGGATTCATAGCCGATGCGGGTACACGCTGGACATTCCCGAACCTTTGACAATCCTGGCACCCCTTATAATATTTGAAACAGTCTTCGAGGATAGTTAGCCAGTAGTACCCATTATTCCTGATCATCCACTTCATCTTATGGGCCGATTGGTGTGCTCCACACCTTCATGGATTTCTCCCATCAGAGTCTTGGCCTCCTCTGTTCCAAGGCATTTAAGGAGAACACCATCGATCGTTCGGTAGAATAGGTCGTCTTCGAGCAGTACGTATTTAGTAGCATGAAAATGTACTCGTCGTTCCACCTTTTTAGACGGATCTTTCAGGTAGTCGGCAATTTCTTTTCGCCAGTCATCGGCCGCAAGTTCTAGAGCCATAGCGCCCAGAATTGGCCGATATCTAGATGCGTGCTGGGCGAGCTTGTTGGCACCCTCGTTGTGATCCCTTGGGATGTGTTCGATTACTGCCGATCTAAATTATTTTAAGAGCTGTAAACAATCTTCGTAATAAATTCTTAACACATCGTCCTTGCACTCGGATCTTTCGGTCAGCTGATCTACTATAAGCATGGAATCCCCGTAGACTTCAACAGACTCGGCCTTGATCTCTCTTAATAGTTGTAACCCCTTCAATACAGCTCGGTATTCTGCTTGATTGTTAGTAGCGGTAGCTTCTATCGGCAGAGAAAAATCATACCTTGCCCCCCGAGGCGATATGAGAACAATGCCGATTCCTGATCCGACCCCACATGACGACCCATCAAAATATAAAGTCCAAGGTGTCGGCTCTACGAGGGCAATCTCTGGTCCGCAGTGTTGGGCGACGAAATCGGCCATGACCTGACCCTTGACGGCTTTTGCCGATTCATACCGTAGGTCAAACTCTGACAATGCTAAGATCCATTTGCCGATTCGTCCTTTCAAGATCGGCAGTGATAGCATGTACTTCACTACATCCTCTTTGCATACGACCACGCATTCTGCCGACAGTAAATAGTGCCTGAGTTTAGTGCATGAGAAGTAAAGACATAGGCACAACTGCTCCACTGGAGGATATCTTGTTTCAGCGTCCAGAAGTCTTCTACTGACATAATAAATCACCCGTTCCTTGCCTTCGAACTCCTGGACTAGAGCCGACCCAATAGCTTTTTCATCGGCTGATAAGTATAGTTTGAACAGCTTACCAGTCTGAGGAGGAACCAATACTGGTGGCGAGACCAAGTATTGCTTGATATCTTCCAGTGCTTTGCGCTGCTCTTCTCCCCATATAAATTCCTGGTCAGGCTTTAACTTCAACAGTGGTGTGAATGCCTGAATCCGCCCAGATAGATTAGATATGAATCTTCTGATGAAATTCACCTTGCCGATTAAAGACTGCAGTTCGGTTTTGTTCTGCGGGGCCACGACTTTGTTGATGGCCGCTATGGTCTTCCGATTGATCTCTATCCCTCGTTCGTGCACCATGAATCCTAAGAACTGTCCGGCGGATACGCTGAAAGCACATTTATTGGGGTTCATCTTAAGCCCGTGTTTCTTGGTGCACTCTAGCACTTTTCGCAAATCGGCCAGATGCTCTTCATGTCCTTTGGACTTGACTACGACGTCATCGATGTAGATCTCCACCAGAATGCCAATGAGCTTGTGAAATATGTAATTCATGGCTCTCTGATACGTAGCGCCAGCGTTCTTCAAGCCAAAAGTCATCACCACCCACTCGAACAAGCCAAGGTGGCCTGGACATCTGTAGGCCGTTTTGGGTATGTCCTCTTCGGCCATAAGTATTTGATTGTACCCAGTGTTTCCGTCCATGAAGCTAATAATCTTGTGCCCCGCGGCAGCGTCGATCAGTACATCGGCCGTCGGCATGGGGTAACCATCCATCGGTGTGGCCTGATTAAGATTCCTGAAACCAACGCAAATGCGTAGCTTTCCATTCTTCTTGTACACTGGTACAATGTTGGAGATCCGCTCGGCATAACGACATTGCCGAATAAATTTTGCTTCGATTAGCCGAGTTATTTCAGCTTTTATGTCTGGTAGAATCTTGGGATTGCAGCGCCGTGCGGGCTGTTGGTACGGCCGATACCCTGGTTTTATGGGTAGCCGATGTTCAACAATAGATCGGTCTAAACCGGGCATCTCATGATACTCCCAAGCAAAACAATCCTTAAATTCCTTTAACAAATTTGTCAATTTACACTTGTATTCTGGGTCTAAATTTGCACTAATATAAGTCGGCCTTGGTTTGGTACCATTGCCTAAATCTATCATTTCTAATGAATCGGCCGACGTGAAACCGTGCCCTAGCTTCCTATCTTCTCGTGCGAACTGATCCATCTATTCTGAGTCTTCGGAGCCGACTGCTCGGATCGGCTGTAGGCCAAAATCGGTGACCTTCAGGAAATCGGTCTCCCATACTCTGCCGGATATGCACCTGACGGTTTCGCAGCTCCACTGCTGTGTGTCGGCTGTCGCGATGCTGTATGCGGAATCAGCTTTGACTACCTCGATGTTATCGCCGACCCATTGTACGAGACATTGATGCATTGTTGACGGAATACAGCAATTTGCATGTATCCAATCCTGGCCGAGTAGCATGTTGTAGGATCCCTTGCCATTAATAATAAAGAAGGTGGTAGGAAGGGTCTTACTGCCGATGGTGAGGTCGACGCAGAGAGCGCCGCGAGCAGTTGACACGTTGCCCTCGAAGTCCTTGAGCATCATGTCTGTCTTGGTCAAGTCGCCGTCGCTTTTTCCAAGCTTCCGGAGCACGGCGTATGGCATGATGTTGACTGCAGCTCCTCCATCCACCATCAATCTAGTGAGGGGGCGGCCGTCAACATGCCGTTTAAGGAACAGCGCCTTCATGTGTTGTCGTTCGTCATCTTCGGGCTTCTCGAACGTGGCAATCATTGGCTCCAAAGCCAACTGTGCCGTCTGTTCTTCTATCACCGACACATCCTGTTGATCGGTGGGAGTCATGAATTCCATCGGCAGTATGAAAACCATGCCGATCTCGGCTGCCGATTCGTCACCCGCCGATCCGTCATCCCCTTTATTGTTTCTTTTGGGGCGCCAGACCCGAGGCCTTCCTTCCTTCTTGTCCGTCGTGCTCTGTTGTTCCTCTTCTTGCTGTTCCCATTGGCGGAGACGTTGGATTCTTCGTTTTTGAGACTTGGTCAATCCATCGGGACACCACCTGGGGTTTATTGGTCTTCCCCCTGACTTGGCGCGTTCCCACTCTGGTTCGCGTCCTAACGGGTTTTTGTCTGTCACCCGAGCATCGGCCATCTCCTCGAGCCGGCTGTGAACGTTGGCCTTGTTCTCTGACCGGTCATGCCGATCAGTCCTGCCCCCCTGCCTGTCATGGCGTCTGTCTTCCGACCGATCATACCGGTCACTTCTGCCCCCCAGCCGATCACGCACGGGAGGGCGTTGGTCATCTTGGTTGTGCCAATTCCTGCTGATCGGTTCTGGCCTTCCGTCTCTGGAGCGAGACCTGTTGAACGGCCGATTGCCACGATATGGACCGTTGCATTCTGGGCAATTATCGGTCGAAGGTAGCCTAAGGTTGTTTTCCCAACAGTGGATGAAGAAAGGGCACCTCCAGTGATCTTCGTGCCGTCGCATTGCTTCTTCCCGGGAGCTTGAGCGTTCATGCTGACGTTGATACTTCTGGAGCAGGAACTGGGAAGTAATGCGTGGCTCTTCCGATTCGCCATCGTCATCCTCCATCCGCCGCTTCCCCTTGACATCTTCAGGCGTAGCTTGATTTCTGGGGTCAATGGCGCCACTCTTTTTAACCGATTCAGACGTCAGCACTTTTGTTTGGAGTGAATTCTTTCCCGTATCAACCATGTTGGTGGGGAAAGGGTGCTGGTCGATCTTCATTGGCTTGGCCGATTTTGTCAGCACTTCAAATTTAAGTCTGCCCTGCTCAATGGCCGACTGTATCTGTTGCCTGAAGATTTTGCACTCATTAGTATCATGGGATGTGGCATTGTGCCACTTGCAGTATTTCATCTTTTTTAGTTGTTCGGCAGAAGGTATTGTATGGTACGGCGAGAGTTTAATCTGTCCTTCCTGGAGGAGAAGGTCGAATATTTTATCGGCCTTCGTCGTGTCAATACCGAACACCTCCGGCTCCTTTTTGCCGAATGGGCATGATATCGGCTTTTTTCCCTTGATCCACTCCGCAAGTCCGACTTCAACGTCTTCCTCGTCCTCTAACTCTTCCAGGAACGCCACTTTCTTCTGAAAATTCCGTCGTGGATCGAAGGAACGCACTTCCTGTCCAGACAATCGGTGGACAATCTGGCTCAAACTCTCCAACTCCTGTGAGGCGTATTTTTCTTTGATGTGAGGCAGAAGGCCTTGAAAAGCTATATCGGCCAACTGTGCGTCGTTTAGAGCCAGGGAATAGCACTTGTTCCTAATTTCCCAAAACCTCTGTACATATGAGGATATCGGCTCATCACTTCTTTGCCTGAGGCTGGTCAAATCGGACAGTTTCATCTCATGCACCCCGGCATAGAAGTATTTGTGGAACTGTCTTTCTAAATCGGCCCATGTGATAATCGAATTTGGCGGCAATGTCGTGAACCATTGAAAGGCCGAACCAGACAGAGATGAAGAGAACAATCGTACCCGTAGGGCATCCTGCGTAGCTGCCTTCCCACATTGGATGATGAATCTGTTCACGTGCTCTACGGTCGAAGTGTCATCCATCCCCGAAAACTTAGTGAAGTCAGGAACTTTATACCAATGGGGAAACGGCAATAGGTCATATGTAGACGGGTATGGTGTTCTGTAGGTGTAAGTTTGTACTTTCGGCTTTAAGCCGAATTGTTCTTGCATCACCTCCGCAATACGTGCAGACCAATCTGGCTGTTGCTGGTGAACCGTTGGCTGAGGTATTGGCACGTGTTGGTAAACCGGAGGCGGAATAAACGGAGGCTGATTGAAAGCAAGTGGTATCTGAGTGAAAGCCGGCTGTGTAGTAAAGGTCGGCTGTTTGAATGAACCACTCGTTTCATCATATAGCATGAGCTCTGCTGTCTTGTTGACCTCCGGAGCGACAGGCTGGTATGGTGGTACGGTCGGCCAAATGGCCGCCTGGAAGGATGCCTGGAATGGAGGGTTTCCTTGACTGGCCGATTGATTCTGACCGGCCATGGCTGAAGGTGCCCCCCAGGGTGATGGGCTAACTGGAGGGAATGGTGTAGAAGACAGTTGGATGGAGTTATACCCCATAGGAGCTGATGATGAGGAAGCACCTAAACCCCCGACAGAAAATTGAATCGGCTGTGAAGCCGAATTTGAATAATTCTGGTTTGGTGGAATCGGCTGAAAATATGCCGGTCCCCTGTACCCTTGAGGTATCCCACCAGCGAAGGAGTTGACAACAGCGTTGTGCACCATATTTGAAAGTACCGGGGATTGATCAACGAAGGCGTGATAAATAGACTGTTGAATCATATCGGACATTTTGTCCGAATCCTCAAAAATTGTGATCTGGCGGGGAGCAGGGAATGGATTCTTCTTGATAGTCTCCTCGCTTCTGGAGCGACTGAAAGATTTTAGGCAACCTTTCCGGAACTGCGTCGTATACTTATCTAATTCTTCCTTCTGGTCGTCCTTCAGATCTGCTTCCGTCACCTCAATGACGTTATCTTCGGAGACTTCAGCAGCTTTCGACATGATGGCGGTTGTACTGGTCCCACCAGGCATGCCAAAAGTGTGTTGGCGCTAGAAATTGGTCAACCGAATCCCAGCATCCGACACACGACCCGGGAGAATCTGCTTAACTCCTGTTCGGGTGATTGCCCTGGTGCGGTTCGCGCGGCGTGCCAGCCAATCTGACCTGTTGATTGGCAAGGAAGAATACGTGTTAGGTCCAGAAATCACGATCGGCTAAGTTTCCGATCTCGAGAGAGCTTATCAGCGAATCGACCGATTTGCTGTAATAAAGAAATCGGCTATAGGCAAGCCGATCACTGTAGCCTTGTAGACGGAAAATTACTAGAGTAATCGATACAAAGCTATGATAACAACACCAGGAATAGATCTAATCGGCAATAGATGAATTTAATAGCAGAAAGTGAATGAAGCCGAAACTACCGATTCCTAGCTGGATAACTGGTGATAAAACTAGAACAACAGGCAAAAACCCTATGATTCTAGTAAATATCGATAACTAGTGAATAAATCTAAACGAAACAACAGCGATACGCCCGAAGTTAAAGCTTAGATATTACTCGATAAGCGGAACTTACAGAATCGGCCGGAGATCAAGATGATGCAGCCCTGCCAACCCGCACGAACTCGTGAAAAAGAGGAAAGTAGTGGCGAAGTCGCCTGCTTGAAAGTAAGTACGAGGAAAAAGTAGTTTGTTGTATTGATTTGTTGATGATTATAGATTTACAAAGGTAGCTATTTATAGCCCCGTACAGATAACTTCTTAACCGACTAGAATTCTATCCCTAATTCAAACAGAAAACGAATATCTACAAGCACGATTCGTGCCAGGTTGGTTACTCCACGCTTCATGGGCTAACCTCCCCCTCATCCTTTTATTCCTTTCCAAGCCCATACAGGCCCAACTAACCCATCCTCCTAATCGGCCGATTCCTTATCGGCGAAAGGCAACCGTTTAGGACTCCGGCACGTTCGACCCGGAGCGAGGCAGAAGTCATCGGCCGATCTCGCACTGTAGCACCATTCGATCGATTCCCAACTGTGCTTCTCCGATTCCCTCTCTTCTTGGCGCCGATTTTACTAGTGACGAAATCTGGCATCAACAAATTGTAAGTCATTTCCGGTTAATTGTTTTAATTCAGCAGAAATTAGATTAAACTTTGTAAATACACCATAAATCATAGAAAAATCAAAAAAATGCCAAACCACTTTTGTTGGACTCAGTGAACTGTCTAGTTTCATACAAAAATAATCTTGCCCATGTTACTATTGGAAATAATACCCTATAGTTTTATTTCTTGCTTAGACCTTTTAAATCATAGTAAATCAAAGAAAAATGCTAAAAAGGTAAATCCAACTCTGTGGTATATGTTTATGAGTATGGAAGCTTGGAAAAATATTGAAGACCCTGGAGTAGAACTTTAACTCACTATTTTCGCTTTATATTTGAAACCTAGGGTTAAATCTTACTTTTTGCATAAGTTTTAATCTAGAGCTGAGAAAAATATGAAACCACTTGGAGTAGCTTAGTTTTGAAGTGTAGTTCACAGGGAAAATATGAAACCTTGGTTGAAGATTGACGAAACCCACCTTCCTTTTTAGAGCAAGATAAATAGGAGTAAAATATGGGAAATAGATGTACTTCTCTAAAAATCATGAAAAATTCACCTAAGTCTCTATAACACACCTTTAACCCATTGTTAAAGTTTCACCCTCAGAATCACTGTAGGTTTTGAGATAAAAATGGTTAAGTGCATGCTACCCTAGGTAATAAAATAATTTTAATTCTTTTTGTGCTAATCCAATGGATCCCAATTTTTACAGTAACTCATTGATGACATAAGTGAGGTACTACTAATTTCTCAGTGTCATACATTATTGTTTGTTTGTGGAAACAAATTTTGGATGAGGAATCGGTTTAATTGAATAAAGAAATGTAAATCCTAGTAAACTGAATTGGTAATTTTTGGAAGAGGTACAAAAAACTATTCAGAAATAAATGACTTTCCAAATGAACCTCGAACAATCCGTAAAGTGACCCCACCTTCCTTGTGAAACTCTAAGTTGTAAGAATCTTAAATATGTACACAATCACCATCAAAGTCAACCCCGAGTTTTAAACCACAACCCACCTTACTCCATGAAGATAATGAAACTTAGAACCTTGTTTAGGTGAATATGGTCAAAATGCAACTTTCATTTCAGCAATAAGTCATGTCTTGAATCCTTCATGTGAAAGCATGGAAAGTTTGAACTCTCTGAAGTGCATTACGTGTAGAAGCTAATATCGCCGACGGAATCTACGAGCTCCACCCTACGCTGGAAGAGGAATCCGCTGTAGAGCTACATCACGTGAAAGTTGAGCCTGAGCTAGATCAAGGCCACGAGGACCTGCTAACTTTTTCTGAACCTGAAGGCAAGCCCCGGTGCATGCATCCATGTTTTAAATTTATGCAATATGTTGATGCTTATGATTGTGCATTTACGTTTGTAGGAGTTGCTTGAAACCGTAGATGTATGAACTTAGTACCTTTGAATCTAAACACTAGTTGTTAAGGTCGAGTAGTTGCTATGCTAAATAGGACTCGGTAAAAGTCGAGTGATTGCTTGTCACTCGCGAGTTATAGGAGTTGTTGTTTACTCATTCTACAACTATAAGGATGACGGACAGGATCGGGAATGGCTCCGATGTGGTGGTTTGCCCCATCTGTCTAGTAATGAACTTGCTAAGGTCGAAACGTGTCAGCGTTCGTGATCAATAGTTTGAAAGTACTAATCTCATAGGGATAGAGAAGACTAGTACCTGCTTGAACTCAGGTGGGGCTTATATTCCTGCTATCCTTGGAACGTCATTCCAAGGGTGCATCATGTGGGTGCAAGTGCAGTCACAGTATGGCAAGAGGCAAGAACTATGGAGCATTGCATGCCAAAGGAAGTCTGGACCTGACACGTGCCTAAGGGATCAATGGGGACGGCTGACAAGTGAAGCAACCCTTCATGGTGCGCAGATGTTGTGGGATTAGGTTTACCATGCATGGTTAATAAATTCGAATCAATTCTTCTACCTTTGACAGTTAGGGACTGCTTGATCGCTATTCTGCACTGAGTAAAGATGGAACATGATGATGATATTAATCTTAATGCTTGGTCTTTAATTGTTTGGAAACAATGCTTGCTTATTATAAGTTGCTAATCTAGACTAGTTAATGAACTTAGAACTTGAGCTAAAATATTGAAAGTAAGGACCAACTCTAGGTGCTTTTGGCAAAAACAAACCCACAGCCAAAAAGCCTTTCATGACTAGGAGTCGGTGAAGTAAGTTATCACCTATCGGGTCAATCTTGCTGAGTACTAGTTGCTTAGCCTTGCTTGTGGCTATATTTTCAGGTAGTGCTGAGTACAAGGAAATGGTTGCCAATTTGACTTCGCCGACCCAACTCCCTCCGAGTTGGTCGATCGAGTGGAAACCAGCCTCAGACAGCATGGATTGTTGAAATGGATATCATGGTTGGCTTCACCATGGTATTTTGTATCGTCGTGTAGCTTCTTCTTGTTTTACTTCTTCGATTTTTATATCCTTGCAAACTCTGTTTGAATTTTGAAAACTCTGATATAATAAACTGTTGAACTATATTAATCTGAGGGGAATGTTGTAATCTCTGTGCCACCCACCTTCGTGTGAGCAATGCTTCTCGATCCTGAGTAAGTGGTTTATCGGATGAAATCCAACGTATGACCAAGTTGACTTGCTTAAAGTGCATGATCCCGTGTCAGGCGACATAAGTGCATTTTAGTCAGGTTAATTTGGGTGATTTCGCCACACACTTGGAGCTGGCTCATTAGCCGGTACGAGTGGTAATTCCTTAATGTTTTCTCCAAGACCTAAAAGAACCATCTCAGAGATAACATACGCACGACTACTACCGGTACTCGCGTACTCACCGCTAGCAGGGACTTTGGGCAAGGCAGCGCCAGAAATTGCCTTAGGCATTTTCACAGCTTTACTTATAGCAGTTTCTGACAGATCACCCACCCCGCCACTCGAAACTTCAAGTTCAGCAGCCTCAGCAGATGTTTCCAAAAAAATCACGCTGGCAACCGCATCTTTCGCTATTGTGACTACATCTTCAGTGGTAGTCTTGGCAGCTCCGTACGTCGCGTCCGCGCCCTCCTCAAGGTCTTCATCCACATCGTCAACAACCTGCAAGCACATAACAAATCAATTAGACTACTCAAAGAAGTTATATAAAGTACTCATACTCCAGAAAGGTAACAACTGGTGGTGGAGCTTTGAACGTCTCCAAATGCTTGTTGAACGACCATATTTGTACCACAGACCGTCTCTTTTTCGACATTGGAGCCTGGACCTCTTCTCCACCAGCATCTTCTCCTGAACACTTTGGAGTATCGGCCCCAATTTGATACCCTTTAAAAACTCAAGACTGCACAAAAGTTTCATCAGACAACTCAGAGTCAGACGACACTATAATTGAATCACCAAATAGCTCAGAGTCCTCATCATCCTCCTCCTCTTCTGAGGAATCATCAGGCAAGCGCACATAGTACACAGATCTCGTGTTTTTTGCAACATCATCATCAGGAGGACGAGGAGGAGAAAAGTATAAAAGGACATCCTCCTGTATAAGGAATTACTGTTTGGCAAATATGATGACTACTAATTATGGGTACTCAAAAGGAAAGCAAGTTACCTCTCTGGGTTTATACCAATTGTCAAATTCTTAAATAGACTCTTCAATCTCGTGCACTCCCTAGAAATTCTTGAAAAATTTGCACAACAATTCTTCAACCGCTTCATCAGATATATCATTAGCAAACATTCATGAAGAATCATCAAAACCTGAGTATTCATAGCCCCAGGTTTGGTGCAACTGCAATGGTTGCACTCTTCTTTTCAAAAAGTTGGCGGCCACATTAACCCCGGTCAGCCCTGCCTTCTTCAAACTTGCGATCCTCTACAACAACTCGGCCACCTGATGACTATCCTCGATGCTAGGCTCTTCGAGCCACTTGCTCGAGTACTTCGGCCGATACCCGGTGATCACTGGCATTGGAGGATCATGGTTCTCAATATAAAACCACTTTTCCCTCCAGGCGCCATGGGATGCCAGAATCTCATACTCCAAGTACAGATCAGAGTCCCTCAGCTGAAACCCCGCACCTCCGAGTACTACCATCTTATCTTGACTGGGTTGGGGCTTGCAGCGGAAGAGCTTACGGAACAAATGAAAATGGGGCTGTATCCCCAAATATGCTTCACTAAGATGCACAAAAATTGTGATATGCAATATCCCATTGGGGTTCAGATGAACAAGCTGAAGGTCATAAAAGTTGAGGATACCTCTGAAGAACTCCGATGTAGGAATAGCAAGTCCTCTCTCCACAAAATGAACCCAAATTACTGTCTCTTTTGGATGGGCCTCAAAATTCTAGGGATTGCCATAAGCGCATCACCAATTAACGACTGCCTCCTCCTGCAACAGTTTTGCATCTACCAACTATTGGATGGCCTCCTTTCTCATGGTGGACATCTTCCAAGCACAAGCTTGATTCGGCAGGGCAGTCTGATCGGTAGGCCCACATTTGGGTGGGGGAAGCTGCGGCTCCTTCCCTTTCTTGGATTCCTTCATCGATCCCTTCGCGGCCTTTCCTTTGGAAATTTTCTTCCCCATCTTCTTCACACGCATCACCATGGGGTGCACAAGGGGAAGAAGAGAAAGCTACTTGAGATCGCTAGTTTTGGCTAATGGCGGCAACGGCACAAGCGGCAGCGCTAGGGTTTTTTCAAGATGGAGAATGAATAGATGAGAATGGCCCGAAGTGTAAACCACGGGGCCTATTGCCCCTATCTTTTATAACAGAACAACGGATCTAAAATGGCCCCGAGAATCTGAAACTAGATCCAGTAATATCGCAACAGTCTGATACTCTCAACATTTATCGCGAGATTGAAGTCCAACGGTCACATTGATCATGATTGACCCCTTCATCGCCTGAACGTAGTTGATCAAAGTGCTCGGGGGCTGCATACACCTTGCCCGTCGAACATAATTTTATTTTTCTTTAGGGATTAAGGAAAGCCGAAGCAAATTCAGTTTGACCCTCAGCCTGATTCTTCGATTAAACTTAAGACTCGGGGGCTACTCCATATGGAGTGCAATTTTCATCGCACTTCCATATAAAAGACTTGAAGACAGACTACTCAAAACAGATGGGGCAGGAGTACCTTCCAGTCGCATGATAGAATTCAAGTACTCGAAAGGCTAACCATGATAGAGGTACTCAACAAACACCGAAGACTAGTCGAGCAATGTCAGCTGAGTACTCGGAACCCTTTCATTTGACTACAAAGTACTCGGGGGCTTGTCGACCATACATGCCCGGACCCACCAGAAGGTCTGTATGGACCCACTCAAGGGAACATACTTGAGACGTATTAGGACATGAAGACTACGCTACAGGGCAATGTAGACTACATGGAACTCCTGAAGGGTTAGTCGGAATACAGGGGAACTACCCTACCAAGTTAGAGTAGGGCTCTATAGCCTTGTCCGACTAGTATTCTTGTACTCAAAAGCTACCCTGTAACCTTGCTCCCCGGATATATAAGGGTGGGCAGGGACCCCCTCAGAAGAAGTCCAATCGAATACAAATATACAACACACAGGACGTAGGGTATTACGCGATCTAGCGGCTCGAACCTATCTAAATTGTATCCCTGCGTCACCATCGATTCCTTGATTTTGGCGACACCCACCAACCAAAACACTATCTCGGGTACTCCCTTGATAGGTTGCCAGGTTAAAACACCGATAGCTGGCGCGCTAGGTAGGGGTGATCGTCGAGATCATCAGGCGAGCTTGAAGGACCTCACCATCAAAATCATTGTGCTGCTGCGTCTTTTGAAGTTCGACATCAATCGATCAGCAGCTGCAATCTACACACAACAGATCCAATTGACGGAGGTAACAACCATATTGGAGTCGCCGAATCATGACTGGTTTCTGCCTTATCCTACAGTATGTTTCCAAGTTGACTCGATCAATTGGATTCCGAATCGAAGTCAATCGCAGAGCAAGCGAGAATCACTCCTCAACGAATCCATCTCCAAAAGCTGCTACAACGCGGAATGGCGGAAGCATAATCGAGACGGAGTACAGCAATCGAGCCAGAGTCCTATCGGGAAACAGTTTTGGTACTCAAATTCAAAGCTGGCACAAGCAGTCAAGCACCAATCTCGTTGAGTTTTCCACCTGCAAAGCTGACGTGCTCCACCAGCAAAGACCATAATCAATATATTATTATATTTTCTAGTGTCGCTGCTACCAGAAGCTTTTGCACCACACAAAGAGCAAGTTGACAAAGCACAAATTTGGAGACAAATGGAGCATCAAGCTGTGCTGCTAGGAAATAAGTGAGCTTAGCTATGTGCACACAAAAAAAAACACATCAGAAGGTTGCATGCTCCTTGCTATTCATACACAGAACTGTACACACGCATCGACTCATCGGCCACTACATCGACTACTCGTTAGCGACTACTTCAACTACTCTTCTCGACTACTTCGACGGGCGACTCACCAACGACTACTCCAACTGTGTCGTGATGCTCGCCGATGACTACTCCAACTACGTCGTGACGCTCGCCGATGACTACTCCGACTACGTCGTGATGCTCACCGACGACTACTCCGACTACGTCGTGACGCTCGCCGATGACTACTCCGACTATATCGTGATGCTCGTCGACGACTACCCCGACTACGTCGTGACGCTCGCCAACAACTACTCCGACTCCTCGTCTCGGCTAGAAAATTAGTCGGGCAAACCTCACACCGTCAACGACTAGTCCGAATCTATTCCGACTAGTTGGCTTCATCAACAACCGCCGCGGTTTCATCGACGACCGCCACGGCTTCGTCGTGAATCATCCATGAATCAAGCTCAGTCACTTTTCTAATTATTTTTTGGCTTGTCTTCCGCATGCAGGGCAACTCGCCGACTACCTGTTTGTGTACGTCTTTCAACGGGCATTACCCTCCAAAGCTACACTTCGCCGACTACTTGCCGAACTCTTGCGCACAACATGCGCTCTACTCGCCGGAGGACAGGAAACTCTTGCGCGCAATCGTGCTCTCTTTTTGTCGCAACAATGACTACTCTCTTTTTGTCTTCTCTTAAGGTCACTATTCTTCTCAAGCAGAACACGCCCTAACTCATGAAAGCCTTGGGTGCACCTGCCACGCCTAAATGCTAGCACACGCACACGTGCAAACAGCAATGCCCGTACGCGTATACGAGACAAAGATCTCACACACGTAGTGGCTACAGCTAAACAGGGACTGAGAGCCTAAGTGTATTAGGCTAACTACTCGGGAAGAATATGACCGAAACAAGAGATTGACACACAATATTTATATTGATCACTGAATAAATTTCAACAGTTTCAATATCCTACAAAAATGCTACATAATGTATGCATCTTTTCTTTCAGATCGAGCTTCGGTAACGACGCTAAGCCTACCTCCAAAGGCATAGACTAGTTCTCAGGCTCGGGGGCTAAGCGCCAATCACTACTCGGAATATGTCCAATGGCTCAGCTAGCTTCCAAGCTCGGGGGCTAAGCGTCAATAACTACTCGACATGGCTCCTACGGTTCACCTGGCACATGAGCTCGGGGGCTGGACGCCGCAAGACTACTCGGATGATGACTTGAGTGAAGATTCAAGATCCTTGAGTTGATTATTCAATCAATTCAAGGCTCGGGGGCTGATAAGCTACACCCAAGATTTTTTCAAACCGAAAGAAGAAGATTCAAGATTTTGACCCTCAGCCTGATTCTACGATTCAACCTAAGGCTCGGGGGCTACTCCATATGGAGTGCGACTTTCGCCGCCCTCCATACATGAAGACTACAATATCAAGTTGATCACAGCTTTGAGCACACCATAGCCTGATAGTGACTTTGAGAAACTTTGAAGATTCAGCATGATAAAGTACTCGAAGACTACCAAGATTACTTGGCAAAGGCCTTAAAAGTACTCGAAGACGGCTGCATTTGGCTATGAAGTGCTCAAGGGCTTGTCGGGGATAGGTCCCTAGTACCCACAAGGAAGGAAGAAGGTGAACTCCTATTAGGATTCCCCTATAATCCGACTAGGACTCATACCATGTACTCCTACTAGGACTCCTCCTTGTAATTCGACTAGTTCTCCCGCCCCCTGGAGTATATAAAGGAGGGTGAGGGTACCTAGATCGGCAGAACCACAACAGAGGACAAAATCCTCACACCACAACACCCAAGCGCAGGGCGCAATATACAACACCCCAAACAGGACGTAGGGTATTACACCACTCTGGCGGCCCCAACCTGTATAAATTCATATCTTGTGTCCTCGCTTTTATCTTCGAGTTCCAGGTCCGACGATCCCCAACCGACCAATCGACTACTTCGGGTACCCCCGTGGTAGGTTGCCAAGTATAAAACACTGACAACAGCAACCATCGTCTCCTCAAGTACTTGTTGCTCGAGGGCTGGCACCACGACATCAGTCAAAGACAATATTACTTTCTGCATCAACGCTGCTACAAAAGACACAGCACCTGGACTACTTGTCGTCGCAGGTTGATTTTCCGGCTGTGTACTTGCTTGGGCCAGGGCAACATCCTGGACTGAGAGGCTACTGCCATCGGTCAAGGGCCTAGAGCTAGGCCCTCCAAGGTCCAGATGAGAGGATTTCCTGAGCAAGACAAAACTTTAGCGACAAAAAGCTATAATAAATACTCAAAAGGAGAGAAAAGATTGCTTTGACGATCTCCTCAACTTCAGCATGGGTTCACCAAACAATCGCAGTGGCTTGACAAATGGAGATGGCACTTTCAACGGGGCCTGCACATCCACAAGAGAATCTTGGCCAGCCTTGAGCTACGCCTCTGCTGTTTGAGTTGTCTCTACGACATTAAGGTTTACCACCTGTGGATCATCCTGAACTACATCTTGAGGCTCTGGAGCATCATCAATCTCAATCACCTCATCGGTGATTGGCACCTTGCTTTGAGTAGCCACAGCAGTCGCCTTCTCCATTTCGACCACCTCTTCAAGTACCTACAAACCACTAGTGTCATCCTGAGTAGACACTGTGGTGATACTGGAAACAACTTTTGGGAGTACATGATACTTAGGAGCTTATCCTTCCTCATAAGTAATTACTATGGGAGGCACATCTTCCATGGGTACAGACTTATTCACGACCCGTTTTGCAATAACGAATCACTTCTTCTTCGGTGGTGGAGGAATCACAGCTTCAAGCTCATCAGCAGCCGAGCATTTCCTTGCTCCGGAGGAAGACCCAACCTTAGCAGATGGTTGAGCCTTGACTTCATCTATGGCTTCACAACTAGTACCACTGGAGGACTCGACTACCTCCTCCTCCTAGTCATCACCTATCATGACTTCCGTGTAAACACGCGAGGAGCAGCTTCACAGGATTCTTGGGATCCGAAAGGAGGAGGAGCGGAGAAATACAAATCAACATCTTTCTACAAAGAAAGACAATTTAGCAAACCCAACAACTTCAAATAAAGTACTCAGTGGCTATGGTCACGGGTACTTATAGGCTTTGGCAAGTTGGCGGCACTGAATTCCCGCAGAATAGTAGGGATCTCGTCCACATTTTTGAACATCCGTTTGAGCCTCGCCATGACTTCATCAATGCTAATCTCTTCAGCAGAGAATCTGGAGGGATTGTCCAGGCTGGTGTATTGATAGCCATAGTGGCACCTTTGTTGCAGGGGCTGAATGCATCGCTTCATAAAGTTGAACGCCACTACGATTCTGGTAAGGCCCTCTTGTTTCAACTACGCTATTCTACCCATCAGCTCGGGTAGTTGGACACAATTAGTGGTGGTTCCATGAGGGGTGATGCGTTGTCAGCTTGGGTAGTTTCGGATCATGGTTGCAAATGTAGCACCACTTTTCCTTCCACTCGATATTGGAGTCTATCAACTCGTAATTCAGATATTGGCCACTTGCTGTCTCCCGCATTTGCATTTCAGCACGTCCTACCAACAACGTGTGTTCCCTCGAGGGTTGTGGCTTCATATAGAAAAATTTCTGGAATAATTGAAAATGCGGCCTGATCCCCAGAAAAGCTTCGCAAAAATGTATGAAGATCGCAATGTGGAAGATTCCATTGGGGTTCGGATGAACCAACTCCAAGTTATAGAAATCCAGCAAGCCTTGAAAGAAATTAGAAGTTGGCAATGCGAGACCCCGCTCAAGCTCAATAAAGTGAGCAAATATTACCGTCTCATCGAGATAGGTCTCCAAAGGGCAAGCGTTGCCATATGTAGATCGATAGTTGATGAAGTCCTGATCTTGGAGTAAATTGGCAGCTACGAGCGCCTTGATATCCTCCTTTAGAGTTGACCGTTTCCAGGCACAGACGGGATTTGGCAGTACGGTCTAGTCGGTTTTTCCGTATTTGGGCACCGGCAACTGCGGCCCTTTCTACTTATCAGATGTCTTCTTCTTCTCGCCTTCGGCTGATTTGGACGCAGTAGCTTTCCTACCCATCCTTGATGTCATGAGCTTCTTTTATCGCATACGCTCGGGGGCTACTTGGTGGGGGGGACGGCGGCACTAGTGTTCAGAAATCGAACAGTGACGGCGGTGCTAGGGCTAAAGTGTGGAAGTTGGAAAAGCAAATGGCAAGGGTAAAACAGATGGGATAACTTCCTCCATTATTTATAATAGTGGAACGGTAAAAATTGCGCAAATAAAGGGATTTTGATTTAAAGGATCCCCAAAAATTTGGACACTTGATTGGCAGTGACCTTTATTTCAGGAGGAGATAAGATCTTCTTGCAGAGATGGTCACGTTGACCAAAGGTTGACCCTTATACTGACCAAACTAGTCGGCTAAAGTCTCGAGGGTTGTGTGCCACGTGTCCATCGATAAAAAGTTTTGCTCCGGGTTTTAAGGGGAAAGTGATGCGAATTATAGATTGACTCTTAGGCTGATTCTTCGATTCAACCTAAGGCTCGGGGGTGACTCCATATGAAGTGCGACACTTCCATATAAAATTCAACATTGAAGGATATGAGGCTGAGTTAAATGAGGCATGAGCACATTCTAGCCACATGGTAGATTTTGGTACCTTTGAAGATTTAACCAGATGAAATACTCGAAGAGCACCAAAAACTAGTCGGTGAAATCTACAAAAGTACTCGGAACTATTGCATTTGACTAAAAAGTACTCAGGGACTTGTCATACATACATATAAGGTTTGGACAGTCCTAAATATGGTGCATGACGGCGTAGTCTACATGGAAAGACATGAACTAGTCGACGATTGGAAAGTACTCGTTGTAATAAGAGTAGAACTCTTCTAGTCGTATCCCACTAGTATTCTTAGAACCAACCGACCTGTAACCCTGCCCCCGACAATATAAGGTGAGGTAGGACCCCCTCCAAAGCAATTCAATCCAACCCACACACAGGACGTAGGGTATTACACAATCTAGCGGTTCGAATATGTCTAAATCGTGTGTCTACGTTTACCTTCAAGTTCCTGATCTCGACGAGCCCCACTAACCAAAATACTATCTTGAGCATCCCCTCAGTAGGTTGTCGGGTCCTCCCCAAGCTCGAGCACACGCTATGCGGAGGCGAAGCTTGAGGCCAACCTAAGAAATTAATCCAAACACATAGTGAAATTGATGCTTTTGTTAGTTAATCTCTGATGAAAAATACTCTCGTGAAGGAAAGTTTCTAAACTACGGGGCCATACCCCTTTGGCCACAATGAAGCTCCGCCAGTGACGCTGTACATAGGCACATCCCATTGGGATCAATCGTGCTAGGAAAGGATGGACACATGTGGCTTCCGGTGTACGTACATAGCTTGCCGATGAGCTGGTTAGCATCACCTGTTCCACTTCCACCTCTAGGCTCTCGTGGGCTAAGCAAACTTTATGTTGGCTAACCCGATAGGCGTATACCGCTTGCAAATAATTTTACTACTAATATAAACACATAGCAGGTAAATTGGAAAGAAATATAGATAACATAATCCACAAACAAGAACCAGTCATGGTTGCGTAATAATCTAGATCGAAGGGTCAGAAAATTCAATAAAGCAAAAGCAAATCCTAAGCTAACTGATGAAGAGAAAAATCTCCATTTATAAAGCATCTCAGATTGATGCATTGTAATTCTGATTCTTTTTAGAACTATTGTGAAGGGGGAACTAGATGCTAAATTTTCTATTTAATCAACGGAAAGTTGCAACTACAAGCCTAGAGCATTTATATTTTAAAAACAACTTTTTTAAATTCTAACGTATTATAAGTTTTTAGATCCCTCAATTAATTTGATTATTTCACATGGCTCTCATTGGTTCCCCAACATGGATTTGGGTGGTCCATATCATGGAGTATTGTATGCTTTAGTTTAAGGAAGAATTGGTTATGCATATCACCCAAATATTCTTCTTCTTCTTTTTTTGAAAACCGCCAACTGCTTTGCTGTCTGGCATATATTAATAGAGAGGATAGTCAGAATTTTATAAAATTACATGGAGAAGAAAAAAGAAGAAAAAGAGAAAGAGAGAGTCCATAAGAACTACTCTCCCGGAATAATCTCCCTCAGGTTTTTTGCGCCAGCTATACACCACATTCTCGCTTGATCTTTGATCTTCGCAATTAAAGAAGTTACACTGGAGTATCCTCTTCTGAAGATTCTTGCGTTTCGCTCGTTCCAAATCTTCCAAGCCACAAGAAGTTGCACGGGCTGGTGCTTCGGGAGCTTTCCCTACATCTGTCCACCAATCCGAGACCAATTGAAATCGTACCCAGTTCGTCGATGCCAGGAAGTTCCCAGCTGTCCAATCTCTCATTGCAAGCCAAATCCTCTTGCTGTAGCGGCATTGTACAAGTAAATTGACCGCCGATTCATTTGTGCAGTGGCATAGGGGACACACGCTGGTTAGGCCATCCTCCAGTCTCTAATCAGTCTGCTGTCCAAAGCCGGTTCTGAAAAGCCAACCATGCAAAAAAAAAACTTGCACTTAGGTGGTGCCATGCTTTCCAAATGAGAGTGTGAAGTTCAATTCTGGTTGATCCGAGAAATTGTACCATCCCCGAATGCTGCAGTTGGAGAGGAGCAGCGTGTCGCCTTCAGTGGCGGAGGGAGGGGGCCAGGGGGGCTGGCACCTCCTGACACGCTATTAATCCTCTAGACTCTGATATAAATATACATGTACGTATTAGCAATTCAGCCCCTGCCTCCTCCCGTACATTTCAAATGTTAATTATTTTTAGGCTCAATAAGAAGCAGCCTATTTAAGCCTATCTAGCTGCTGCTCGCCTTCTCCCTTCATTATTGTTTGGAATACGAAGCATCAAGCATCGTGACTCTGTCCGTTCGACTGGTCGTCTTCGGTCTTCTCCTTCGCCAGTTCGCCGGACACCGCGGCCGCACGACGCTAGTACTGCCGGACTGGCCACTGGGAGACCGGACGTGAGAGTTGAGACGTTGCGCGACACCGCCACGGCCACGCCACCGCCGCTATCCAAATTGACACCGCCGTTGGTAATCCATAATCATAAATCATTATATGTAATTTTATTGAGAAGGAGTTGGCTGCATCAATCAGTACTGATGATATTATTACAGCGTACGATCTTGCTGCTAGTCGTAGAGCTAAATTTAAGTTGATAGATATGTAATTTTATTTTGGTTAAGACTTGTAAAACATGCTATTATTATATGTGACTAAAACTAGCTCACATGACTATCAGTTCTACTTTGCTCCATTGCCCCTTACCTCAAATCCTAGATCCGCCCCTGGTCGCCTTCGTCCACCTCTTCATAGGCTGTGCCAGCCACCTTGGAGGGGGAGAATGCAGAGCAGCAGCATTTATGTTGATGTTAAACTGGTTCAACGCGTCCATAACATCGTTGATGGACGCGGGCTCTATGTTGACTGCAGCAGGTGCAGAGCGGGCTTCGTTCCTGGCGCCCATCACCCCAAGAGGTGCCGCTGGAGCGTCGGAGATGCGCAGGCGATCAATCCAAATTGCACAACTTGAGGATATAATCCTCAGCATTGGCCATCCAAAGTTCTTCCTCAAATATTCTTCATTTAGAAATATAACATTAAATCCTCTTGGTACACTTTAATACCTGCAGAAGATCATTCTATTTTGAAAAAATAGTCCATCAACCAGTGATCCAAAGGGCTAGTAATTCTAGGAAATATAATTGTTAAAAATTCATGGATATATTTCGGACCCATAGCTTATCAAAACATCTTATATTTGCCCATTCCCTCATTTTTTTCATATATATTCTAAATAATACTTCCTCCGTCCAAATTGTAGGTCGTTTAGGTTCATAACTTTTGCTATGCATCTAAATATACATTACGTCTAGATACATTAAAAACTATGTATTTAGAAATGCTAAAATGACCTACAATTTAAAATGGAAGGAGTATTTATATGTGCATTTTCATGCTTTTATTTGGTTGTGAACTTGTGATGTACTTTAGGGGCGTTTTCTTCCACTAACTTATTTTTAGCAAGTATCACATCGAATGTTTAGATACTAATTAGGAGTATTAAACGTAGACTATTTACAAAACCCATTACATAAGACGAATCTAAACGGCGAGACGAATCTATTAAGCCTAATTAATTCATCATTAGCAAATGTTTACTGTAGCAATAACATTGTCAAATCATGA
>NC_028456.1:8572550-8739631 GCF_000263155.2 Setaria italica | reverse complement strand
GATATTTCGTCTCGCCGTTTAGATTCGTCTTATGTAATGGGTTTTGTAAATAGTCTACGTTTAATACTCCTAATTAGTATCTAAACATTTGATGTGACGGGTGCTAAAAATAAGTCACCGGAAGAAAACGGGGCCTTTATTTGGTTACCAATTACTCCATATATGCTTTCCACCCATATAAGCATTTCATTTTTTTTAATCGTGCATTCACATGTATTGTGTATATATGTATATGGTTCAAACCTTAGCTTGAGCTATGTATTTAATATATATGTAAATAGGTATGGTCATCAATTAGATGCAAATTTAGACGTTATTTTAGGTTATTTTAATAATGATGAGTGGGTAATTTTAATGTAAATTTAGAGGTTTGTTGTTCATAATAGTGTAGATGGATAATTTAGACGAAGATTAGTGAATTACTTTAGACTATTTTCTTAGAGACGTAGGTGAATGATTTAAAATATGGATCTACAAGGTTATCAGACTATTTTATAATTATAGAGATAGGAATATTTTCAAATAACGTAACAGATCAAGTCATGATTATTATGAATGATAATTAGAATCCACCAAATTATCAGTTCTTAGGGTATTACTTTAGCTAGCTACATATGGAGACTCTACCATTGACCTCGTCAACATCAGCTGGTTGCACCATCTAATGGAGCCAGGCAAGGGCAAAGGGGTTTCGCCTCGAGGTGTGCTATGCAGTGAAGGCGGTATGTACCAAAGGTAGAGGGGAATCGGGTCTACAAGAGAAGAGAAAGAGCGTTTGCATGAAGAAACAGCGGAGCCATTTTAGAATCTTTTTCGCTCTTTTTTAAGTCAATCTCAGTGCAATGTTTCATTGCACAGTTACCTAGATTAGGAATTAGGTATTATAGGGATGAAACTCCTCTCTCATCTGATAAAACTGTCCCGCCTCTCTCATCTTAATAATCATGCTAAATCAGCAAAATTACTAATGTACCATATAATTTAATGCTTATGAAACTTCCTATGAAACCCTATTGGGACTGGTCTTAAGGAAACTACGTCAATCAAAATTTACAATGATTAGTTACAAATTAAAAGGATGAAAGTCCAACTAGAGAAAAGGTACAGACGGAGGGGAGAAACCTTGCATGAATACAAGTAGAGAAAAATTAGAATATTTCGGTGTCAAATAACCAATACTTAGTTCAATGTTTTTTTCTGGAACATGTAAGAAGACTACTTAATTTAATGTGGATGGCTACAATTTCAATTCCGGAGGAATAAATGAAAAAATGAGGGTAATGATAGCACCACTAGTGAGAAAACGAGGAAAAGATGGTTTGCGACACCGGTAGGATCCATGCGAATTACTGATACCTAAGGCGCCGTGTATTGGTGGCTTGGAATCAAAGTTTTAAATCTCTAACTATAGTACCGCTATACCCTCTTTTGTTGTTTGAGACAGTGTATAACTATTTGTGGTCATATACAATTTAGTTGTTATTATAGCCCGCTATATATACATCCTCATTTAACTATGCTATTAACTGCTGGAGGGGGTATTTGGTAACACTCCACTCAAAAAGCACTGCTCCCCTCCACCAACTCCATCCTTTTGTAGCTTCACTCCACCAACTCCGCAAAAACATGGAGTTGTCGTACGTGTTTGGCTGATTGTAGTGCTCCAACTCCAGAAACCTGAGGACTTGTTGTGAATAGTCTATTTTATCCTTTGTGAATGGTCCCACATGTCAGTCTCTCCGCAGGTAAGCGAAAGCGCTTTCCCATCCGTGCAAAGTCCACGCACCGTCTCATCCGCATCCATCCAGGCCCGATTCCTCGCCTCAATCGTCTTCACTAGCTTGGGCACTAGCCAGTAGCCCATGTTGCTCTCTCGCCTCAGATCACATTACTTGCCAGCCCATGGCCGCCAACAGCCACTTCAAGATCTTCGCGGCCGCCTACGGCTTCGGCCAGCCGCTCAAGGATGCCGTCTCGTAACGAGAATGAAGATTCCACCGCATATTACTCATCTCGTGTGCGACCGCGCCCTGCCCTCGGGAGGAAACCACGCAGCAAGAAAAGAGAAACCCGCAAGCCGCCCCGCCCCCGTGCAGGCGCAGGTCGTCGTTACTGTCAAATTCGTCGGCGGTTGCGGCGGCGGAGGCCGAAGGGGTTGGCCAGGCCGCGGGGGCACGCCCAGTCTGGTGGGATTCTGCGCCCCTTGCCCAACCTCCGGCGACACACCCTGGCCGGAGGACATCCAGCGATTCCTCGACACCGCACCGGACGAGATGGCAGCTATCCCCGAGGCCGAGGTGCCCCCCAACTCTGCCTGCGCCATCTGCTACCTCAGGAACAGGATGGAATTCGAGCCGGTGGGGATTATGCCCGGGGGCGAGATGTGGATCATGCGGGAGAACGGCACGGGGCGCGGAGGCGGCGCCCGTAGCCATTTTCGAGATTGGGGCCGGTGGCGGCGAGGAGGTGGTGACAGGAGGATGGGAGGGGGCGACGGGAGAATAACATTGTTTTGTTTTGTTTCGCGAAGCGGTACGTGTGTAATTAGTGGCATGGTGGGTAATTACCTACAGCTCCATGAGGAGGTCTAAAGCTGGAGTTTTTGGAGCACCCCTTGAGGTACTTCACAAAAAATGTGGATCTGACCCCTAGCTCCACCTTTTTTCTGGAGCTGGAGTTGGTGGAGCTAGACGTGTTTGGCTGTGAGTTTTTTAAAATTGGTGGACTGGAGCTAATTTTCCTGAAGTGGAGTGCTGCCAAACATCCTCTAAATCTTCCAACCGTCAATTTGAAACACTGCTTGGATTGTGTCTTCTGTGGTAAGGAGAACCACTTGATGTTGCCGAGAGTACTTTGACAACCCGACACAACTATCAAATTTTTCGTTTGCAAAAACAGGTTCTACCTCGTGCAAAGCTATGCATTAGCAAAGCGCTAATAAGTCCTGGTTTCTCACCTTGCCTGTCCTGTATGAAATTCTTACTAAGCGCGACACAAAGCATTCCGGTAGCTTCTTAATTAGTTCTCAGAAATTATCACTGCTTATCTTGTCGGTATGCGTAGCTCCAAAGAAAATGACCCAAATCTGTCTGTCTAATTTACTAAACTGATCAGCAGATGGCAACAAATTACGTGCATAAAAAAAGGCAGATGGCTACAAGTGCGAGAACCATGGAGGCTCTCTATTTTCATTGTTCTGCTCGAGCACATCGGTACAGACAAGGAGCTGACCTCCCAAAGATGCTGCTGAGATGCCAATGGTAAGAGCTCAACATGTCACTTTCGTACAACAACGAGGACGGAATGTGCTGCAGTGCACTTGCACAAAAAGTTTGGAGCTTCTCCGTAGCACAAGTTGAATTAAAGGAAATGTTATGCACAGCTAGCTTCTCTGACATGGACAGAAGTGGCATGTTTATGGAAAAGGGCAACGCTACAACTGTGCGCTTGATGACGTATCGGTTAGCAATAATCTCGTGTGGTTGTACATAGCCACGCACAGTTTATGGATTATTAATGGCTGGTACAGCGTCATTTTCTTTCACGTGTAGCAACTCAATTGTCACGTCCCTGAGTCTCTGATGCAGCGGTGCTTTAGAAGACTGCCTCCCAAGTTGGAGACTGGTCCGAAAAAGACGTGGCCGGTTTACACAGTAGGTCTCCATGTGTGCGCAACTGGGCTGTTTTGGGCATGACCAACAAGACGACAACATGGTTCTTTTAGTGCATATATTCATCAAGGAACTGCGTGTTTGTTCCTGCTTCTCTCAGCCATGCTCGGATTATAATCCACTAATCGAAGATTTTTCTCACTTCTCGTTTTTCACTTCTTGTATTTCAAATCTCTAAAACGGCTTACCACATAAGCGAGAATTCAGTAAAATAAATAAAGCGTTTGGTGGGATTCTCGCTTATTTTAATTTCACCAATAAGCTGCTTATAAGCGGAAATAAACAGGCCTAAGAGAAGCTCTTTTACACAATTTGGTGCATTTGCTCTCAATGCCGCACAATGCTCTGTTCTTTTAGCTAATTGCGCAAGTGCATGAGCTACTCTATTGCACTATTTTATAACATTGCTAACCTTAAACATTGGGAGCAGTTGCATGGCTGCCTTTGTCTCTCTAACAATATATGAAGTTCTGGATCTATCTTCAACTGAAGATCGCAGGGAGGCAATCATACTAAAACGGTCTGGCTCAAGAATTGTTGGTTGTCTCACCCCTTCCGCTGCTAGTTGTACTCCTCCTCGACGAGTTAGAGCTGATGGAGAACTCACCATGTTAAGAGGACAACATCATTGTGATCTCTAATAATTCAACCCATCCTGGCCTCACCTGACTCCTAAAAAGCACCATCCACATTTATTTTGACCCACCCCTTCATGTGTTGGTTGCCATGTTTCCTTTAGCCTTTCTTCTTGCTGCATCCTCCTTGTTCTCTTCTGTTCTGACGATAACAAGGTTCTAACAGTCATGTGGCTTATAAAGATGGCAACTTATTTCTAAGAAGGATGGAAACATGCAAGGCAAAGATGCAAAGTATGTACAACAAAAGTGGTATCTCTTGGATCCTAGAAGAAAAATTGTGTACAGTGGGAGCCCGTATGAGTAACTTTAAATTCAAAAATAGAGATATCTAACTCTCTTCTTAAATATATGATGTTTACTCGTTTAGGACAAACAAATTAGTCCAAAACATCAGATAAACAGAGGGAGTATAAACTTGAGTGTTGTTTGGTCCAAAAATTGCATCACAAATTTGATCACAGCGCAAATGGTTACGAAGTAAATGATTCCTCTTTTTTGTTGGTTTCAAGCAGAGATGAGCTCTCGCCCCTCGTTTAGTCGCCACCACGGCCGTGCTGCGCCCCTTTCCATAATCCAGAATGCATTCCGGACCATGAGGCCCGCCCTGACCTCCTCTCGTCCCCTCTACCGACCACTCTGGCTCTGTGTGTTGCACGACAACTTGTCAGAAAGCAGAGGTAACAGAGGAGCAGCAAGTGACGTTGGCACGGACGATGCCATGAATAGGGGTGCCAGGCAGGCGTGGAAGCAATCTCGCTACGAGGGGTATCAGTTATTCAATTACCGCCATACATTACTCAAAAAAAATTACCGCCATACATGAGGGGTATCAGTTAACGCCGGATTTATAGAAGCACAAGACTTGATTACAAAAGAGTTTTATTACGACCTAAATTTAACGGGATTAACTTGCGCCACGATTGGATAGCACTGAAAATTGCAGAACTTTAAACAGCACCGTAATTCTTGAACATTTGGAAATATAAATGAAGCACGGCACCAAATAGTTAGGCGGTAGTCGATGCTAATTGAAGGGCAGAGTACACCCAGGGCGGACGGTTGCTCTTGGATTCACCGATGCAGACCAGAGCTTGGATTTCTACGGCATTTCTAAAATACGTGGGCTTTTTTTTTCTTTAATTGACAGTCACATTCTTCCCCGGCTCTTTCACAAGTTGCTTGGCTGCGCATGCTTGATAAAGTTAGGTAAGTAGTGATTTTTTCTCTAAGCCACTTAGTCGTGCCAAACTTTTCAGTTGGGTCTCACGCCATGCACAAGCATGAAGCGTTTGCAGGTAGTTGTGCTGTTGTGGTACAAATTATTCACTATGAGCGACAGACAGGGAAAGAGGACTGGAGGAGGGTTAATTTGGGAGAACATGCCACTCTCATGGGATGGGATATTATGATGTTTGCTTTAAAGAATCATCTCATCTTATATGGGGTGTGGCCCGTTACAGCCTTTACAGGTCCATCACATGAATTTTGATGGAACAACGTCATTCTTAATACTTATACTACTCACATGTTTGTGACTAATGACATGGTAATGGATCAAACATATTCGATTCCCTGTACCAAACAAAAATACAATTAGTAAGAAGACAATGGATCATCTTATTTCTCAAACCGAACAAAGATTGCGAATTCTCCCTTCCTGATCCTAATCAAGGTCTCTGTTAGAAAAATGTTGAAATCAAACTCTCTATGTTTTAGAAGACATGCTAGTATAGGAAAATCTTACAGCTGAGTTCACATTTAAAATTAGTCTATACTATATTAGTTCATAGCTAATATGGTATATTTTGCAAGAAAACAAGTCAAAATATGATTTTGCAGACTAGCCCAAAATAAGAAAAAGGATTGCCTTGTCCATTTAAAGAGGCACGCACTTTAGTTTGTACTAGGAATCTTCAAGAGCTTTTAAAAAGCACAGTAAAAGGCTCAACTAAACTCACAAAATGACTTGTTGACTGTTGTTCTCCGGCAATCCCCTTCCCTATCTGCCAATTGGATGACGCTAGTCTTGTCCGATTTCAAGAATAAATAACCAGGCCAAAAAGGACTAGTTCAAATGCGACACAACCCGCAAATGCCCTGGAGAAGCTGAAGCCACAGGCAAGAAAGCACCAACAATTTGTCCTTGAGATGTCCTGCGTCCTGCTCCTGCCCAACCAAAAGAAAGCGCCAACAGTTTCTCCTAAACATACACCCAGAAGAAGGTGCAGGTGGCAATGCCATGGCCGCGCAGGCATATTCGTACGGCCAGCAGCAGTGGAAACAGAACGTGGTGCCAGGCCGCCAGGCGTACCGAGTCAAGGTCTCACGCTGAACCTTGGGCCATTTGGTCCACGGAGCAGTATGGCCTTTTACTGTGTGCAAGAATGTCCATATGGACGGCGGCCATTCGGTTTACTGGTCATGTTGCGCAAGCGCAAGTCAAACAAAGCAGAAAAGAAGGTTTAACAAATTGACACGGCATGTAGTTTTCACACGTAGCTTTAGTCCCAACTGGGCCAAATCTCTCTAAAAATCATTTGGGATAAAATTTTCGAGACAAAATAGGGTACTTTAGTCCCGGGTCATCCACCCGGACTAAAGGCCCCCTCTAGTCCCAGTTGGTGTTATCAACCGGGACTAAAAAAATTCGAAAAAAATAAAAAAAGCCCGCCGGCCGCACACCCGCCGGCCGGCCGCCCCGCTCCACCCGCCTGCCCTCGCCCGCCCGCCGCTGCTCGGCCGCTACCCTGCCCTCACCTCGATGCCGCTCCTCATTGCCAGTGAGGGGCGAGCAGAGGGGGAAGGGGAGGGGAGCAGAGGGGGAGGGGGTGACGGCAGCACCGAGATGGGGAGGAAGGGAGCGAGCGGCGCCAACGCAGTGAGGAGAGGGAGGAGGATGAGGAGAGGAAAAGAATGGGAGGAGGATGAGGATGAGGAGAGGATGAGGAGATAAGTATAGAGAGGAGCCTGGGAGAATGGGAGGAGGATGAGGACGGGCCGGCGGCGCCCGCTGCCTTGACCCGCGCGACGGACCCTTTTGTCCTGGTTGAAATTTCCAACCGGGACTAAAGGACCCTTTTGTCACGGTTGGTAATTCCAACCGGAAATAAATCTTTTATCCCGGTTGGTAATTCTAACCGGAAATAATCTTTGCAATTATAAGGTCCTAGAAACCTTCAACATGCTAAGAGCCTAGAGCTAGAACTTCTACCCAGACGCCAAGATGCAGCTCCTCATGGCATCTGATGTGGTCCCCAGATTGGACATAGCCCAAGAACACAGAGCACTCACTGTGGAGGAAACAAACCTCCGCCAAAAACTAAAGCGACGAATCCTCGGCCTTGCGGTCATCGAAAGGGCAAGGAGAAAACAAGCATCACGCATCAAGAACCTCAAATTGGGTGATGCCAACACGAAATATTTCCACAAGAAGATAAATAGTAGGAGGAAAAAAACCACATTCAGAGGCTTAAAGAAGGTACACTTTGGGCATTCAAACATGAGGAGAAAGTCAAGCTAGTCCAAGACCACTTCGTTAGAATGATGAGTTCCTCAGACGAGCGAATGCAAGATATTAATTGGGAGAGCTTGAACCTTCCCAGGCTAGACCTCCACACTCTAGACGAGTCTTTCACCGAGACGGAAATTAAACAAGCAATAGACGAGCTGCCCTCTAACAAGGCACCTGGACTAGATGGGTTCACAGGGTCTTTTTCAAATCCTATTGGGAGATAATAAAGACCGATTTAAGTGAGGCCATGAATGCGTTCTACAACTTACGTTGCATGAGTCTACCTTTAATCAACACGGCAAACATAGTGTTACTAGCAAAAAAGGAGGGTGCCAAATCAGTTAGTGACTTTAGGCCGATAAGCTTAATACATTCCTTCGTCAAGATCATTACCAAGGTCCTTGCCATGTGGTTAGCGCCTCACATGAAAGACATCATATCACAATCTCAATAGGCATTCATAAAGAAAAGGAGCATCCATGATAATTTTTTGACAGTTTGCAACATGGCGAGGTGTTTCCACTGCTTGAGAATTCTGAATCTTTTTCTCAAACTCGACATTGCAAAAGCTTTCGACTCGGTCTGGTGGGACTATCTACTATCTTTGCTAGAGTGTCTGGGTTTCCCAACTTGTTGGCGTGATTGGATGGCCTCGTTGTTTTACACCTCATCGTCCCGGGTGCTTTTGAACGAGATCCCCAACAGCCTCATTTGACACCATCGAGGTCTACGGCAAGGAGATCCCCTATCACCACTCCTATTCATTATTGCAATTAAGCCACTGCACACCCTCCTAGAGCTAGCCACTAGACGAGGTTTCATTAGCAAGCTAAGGGGCACGTGCCTAAATTTCTGAACCTCCATGTATGCCGACGACACCGCTATCTTTTTAAACCCGACCAGTGAGGATATTACTGCGCTAGCTGATCTTCTGACCAGATTTGGAGAAGCATCGAGTTTGAAAACAACTTCGAGAAATCAAGTGTGGTGCTAATAAGATGCGAGGGTGCGAATCGGAAGGCATTATGGGGGACCTCCCGGTGACAAGAGCTTCTTTCCCGATTCGGTACCTGGGACTTCCACTTACAACGACAAGATTAAAGCGAGTCGATTTCTAGCACGTTGTTGACAAGGCAGTTGGTAAACTCACTGTTTGGAATGCAAGGAACATGACCATGGCAGCACGTTTAGCACTGATGAAATCGGTACTAACTTCGCAGGCGGTATACCTCCTATCAGCGCTAGAAGCGCCCAAATAAGTGATGGAGGACATTGGATCCAAGCAAAAGAAATTTTTCTAGGTAGGGGCGGCGGCCATAACCGGTGGAAAATGCAAAGTAAATTGGGTACGATCCGCCAGGCTGACTAGGCTAGGGGGTGTGGGTATCCTAAACATCACGAAGTTCACAAGAGGGTTAAGGCTCAGATGGTTATGGCAAGAGTGGAAAGCGGAGGACAAGCTTTGGGTGGGATCCAAAGTTCCCTGTAATAACATGGATAAAAAACTCTTTGCTGCATGCACAACCATCGATATAGGAGATGGTGTGAAAATTTCCTTCTAGAACAGTGGCTGGGCGCAGGGGCAACGACCAAGGGACATAGCACCGCGCATTTACTTGGTCTCTAGGAAAAAGAATAGGAGCCTATGGGAAGCTTTATGCAACAGAAACTGGATTAAGGACATCAACATACAGCACAATGCCTTCTCCGTGCAACACTTCCAGGAGTTCGTCCTTCTATGGAAATTTGTCTAGTAAGTGGTGCTTCGGCCCAGTATGCGCGACGAGATCACATGGAAATTCAGTACCGACGGCACCTACTCCACCAAATCTGCTCACAATGCACAGTTCATTGGTTCGGCGTACACCAATTTTGACGTGCTAATTTGGAAGGTATGGGCTCCTAGAGATCTTTTCCTAACTCGCGATTCAAAACCAACTTTGGACGATAGAATTATTGCAGAAGCGGGGATGGCCAAATCAAATCAACTGCCTGCTATGCCACAACACACATGAGTCAGCAATGCATCTGTTCGTCGAATGCAGGTTCACCCGAAGACTATGGGCCATGGTGGCCGATTGGGTAGGTACTCTAGCAATTCAGCCGATGGCTTGGGAGCAAGCAGACACATTAGATTACTGGTGGATGGCGAGGGCCGCAACAAGTTGCTACTCAAGGCAAGGCATGCATTCTCTGATCATGCTCACTTCATGTATAGTGTGGAGGGAGAGGAATTTGAGAATTTTTAATAACAGGGAATCCACAATCAACATGATCTCTACAAGACTTAAAGATGAGGCCGCGATGTGGATCATGGCAGGGGCAAAGCATCTCTCCGCTCTTCTGGTGCATTGTTGATACGTTTTTCTCTCTAAAGTGTAATTAATAGTTGTCTTCTCCTTTTTCACCTTTTGGTGTTTGGTATTTTTTCAGTCTGGAACTCCTTCTTTTTAATATAATTGGCAGCTCTCTTGCCCGGTTCGTTTTGAAAAAAAAAACTTATAAGGTCTGATGAGGACATCACCTGCTCGAATACAACCATGTTGGCAAATTTTGATTCAAAGGTGAAATAATTCTTTATCATGATTGTATTTGATACATTTGATGAATTGATGTTGCACCATGATCTGTGTTTATTGTCATTTTCAGAAATACATACGTGGATCAAAAAGAGTGTTAAACACACATAGAAGGTATGGAGGACCGAAGAAGTTAATTGGGAGCCAAGTCCAAGTATTCCCAACGTCCTCCACCAGGCCACCACGTCACTTTTGGCCTAAGGAAAGAAAGAGATAAAAAATCCAACATGTTTCGAGGCTAGATTTGGACTATGGCACTGCGCCAAATTGTCACAGCTGCCACGACTTCATCTGAACTCCGTTTTGGACGTTCAAGTACTTCATGGAATTCTTATGAAGTCTATTTTCATATGGATCTAGACTCATATCTCTATCTTTTCTGAGGCGGCCACAATGATCAAATTACTACTAAGAGGTTTTTCTATCCAAGGTGCCGCGTCACCTTATTTTGGCCCAATGGGCCGTGTATCAAATTGGATCCATTAAGGACGCATCCTAGGGTTGTGGGACGACCCCGGTTTTGTTTAGATGTAAATTTAGCCATTGCTATTTCCTTGTAGACGCGTGTGTTGACTAGACCATCCGTTCTACTCCATTCAGAACCCTAAATTTGTGATTTTTGATTGGTTTTTATCTCCATATTTGCAATTGAGTTGCTTGTTCTACTTGTTTCTCGATTGCTTGCAGGAATTACCCTAGTAGTTTGGTTGATCGTGCTTCACAAGATCGCGATGACTATTGGAGGTGGTGTATCGGTTGCTAAGGCGTAGCATCCTTGGATGGTTGTAGTCGGGCCGTGAACGTTGTCTCTATCCCCAAATCGAGTTATCCATATTCTCTCATTGAAAGATTGGGATTCAACCCCACGGGTTCATATCAAGAGCCTAATGCAAAGACCAGACAAAAAAAAGGTCATAGCCCTGGCTATCTCCACGATGAGATGATATTGTTGAAAACAATAAATACGCACTTAGAGCAACAAAATCTCAGATTTTGATTCAAGTTTTGCTAATTCAACTAAGATTTGTGAAAAGTAACTTATAGATTTCTAGAACTTAATAGTACTGTATCTAGAAGTTGCCACTGATAGCTCTATTTGTATTTGCATAGAGAACTACCATTTTGTAATTTGTTGGATATTCTTTTAAGCATGAGTATTTGGTGGCTTGACATATAGGTGAGTATAAATAATGTCTCGAGTTTATATTAATCGTCGCGGATCAATAATCCAAGGCTTATGTCGAATAATGTGTCTCGAGTTCATATTAATCATGTTTGATGTCGAATAATGTGTCTCGAGTTCATATTAATCATGTTTGTCTCATTACTAACAAATAGTTAGATTAGTCATCTCAAAATTCAGTGGCAGTAAAATCATGTACTTCTCACCCCCTCTCAAATTCAAATCTTTAACTAAGGCAACAATATGGTACCCTTTACTCATGCATCCACATTTTCACAACAGTAGTTGCTCTTATAGCAACACATGAATAATTTCTTTAAATAGTGTATGATCGGTCAATTTGTTGTTGCTGCACATTTTTTAGACATTTATTAAATTTTTGGCTATTTAAATTTGTGTTTCCGCTAACTAGTTCCTCTAGACAATCTAGAAAAGGAATAAATGCATTCAAAAATCCATCTCAATTTTATCCAGAGGAAAAAAAACCCTCATCGTATTCATATAATCTACTCATGTATCTGATGTTCCTTTTTTTGATAAAAATATCTCATGTTCATTTTAGTTTCTGTCTAGGCAATAAAATGTGGAAGTCAGATTAATTAAGGGGGTTTTACTTGTTTCCACCTGTTTTCATAATCGTACTATTATTGAATCTATCATATATTTTTTTATCTATGGGTCAATTTCTCATTATTCAACCATGTTATAGAATCTGATAGTATGTTATGAGAGCTATTACTAATTATAATTTTTGGTACCTCTGAGGTTATTGTTTTTGAAATCAATATTCTCCATTGATGAACCACTGGTCCAGTGAGATCATGAAGCACCCAAACATTTACAGAAGTCTGGAAAGGATTCAATGATATAATGGATCGGTTCAGATCCTATGATATATTGCAACCACCAAACCATGATGTCGTTTTACCATGCCTTCTTCTAAATCTAAACCGATCAAATGTAACTTTTAAAAAACCCCGATGAAATGCAATTATATTGCTCCCACTGCTATACTATACTACTAATCTCTACCTACATAATTGATTGCGCATACCAGTTTCTAGCTAGAAGAAATCCTGACAGCAAAACTCAGAGAGCGAGAGGCCAAGGCCAAAAACCATGTCACGATCAGGGCAAGTGTGCTCAGCTCAACCACTCAGCTTAATAGTGGCTGAAATCCCTGTTACCCCCGTCGCTGCCGAGCCTGCCGTCAAACCGTCCAAGTCCCAAGCCATGGGGACAAGCCAAGAGAGCAGCGCCCCCAGCAACCAAAACCCCTGGCCGGAATCGCCTCCCCATCCAGCCCCGTCCGATCTGGCCCACCCTATCCACCAGGCCGCATCCGGGCCCTCCACTTGCCCCGCACCATATCCCCATCTCCGCCCGGCTCTGTCACGTGCCATTCCGCTCCACCGCGGCGGACTGGCGGAGTCCCCGATGCCGATGCGGGCCACGAAATTATTATTATAGGCCGCACACCCCCCATCCCCCCGTCACCCCCGCCCTCCTGGCTCGCCCCCACCCCTCGGGATATCCGCCTCGCCTCGCCTCCACTCCACCCGGCGCCTCCTCTCCCCTCCTCTGCTCCGCCCCGCCGCCGCAAGGATCCAAACCCCGCGCGTCGCCTTCTCCGCCGCCTCCCTCTTTCTCCCCGAGGTACGAGCTCGCCTGCCGTTCCCGCTATTTATTCGTTCGTCCCGTCGCCAGCGCCGCCCCCTCTGTCGCAGCCGCAGCGGAGCTCGCCAGATCCGCTCGCCGCAAGCCGATCTGCGCCACCGCCGGTGAGGCCGCGCGCCGTCATTGCTCTTCTGGTTGCCGGCGGGATGGGGGTTGGTTTGTCTGGCTGGGTAGAGGGTTTAAGGCTGGGCTGGCTTCGTCAGTACTGGCAGGGGTTTTGCCCGGCTGGGCTGAATTCTATGAATTCCGTACGGGAATGGGAGGCTGACTGGAGTGGGTGATGGATTCGGGTTCTACAGTTGTTTCGAGCTGCTGCGCTGGCGAAATGTAGGTTGTCTCTGGTTGCATGATGGATGGGTAGCCTCTGGCTGGCTCTGCTATTGTCTAGCATTAGCATTGCTGGCTGTGGTTCAGTCGGTGATGCCCGATTGCCCATGCACATGCTAGATTGCTAGCTGCCGTTCTGTCTGTGTCTTCACTAGGAGTGGAGGTTTAAGGTGTAGTATCAGTAGTCTCATGAATTAGGGTTTAAGCCCTCCTGTTTCCATGTGGGCAGGTAAGGTATGCGCTTGGCTTTGTTACTTGTTAGTTTTGAGCTGTGTGTCATCGTTTCCGTTCTGGGTAGCCGGTACTGCTGCCATTTGATGGTTCCGTATCTTTTTCTCTTTCCCTGGTTATTTAATATCCACATGTAATCCGTGCCCACTTTTGTTTGACATATTCTTAAGTTTTTTTGCATGTTAAATCTAAAAAATATGGTGTTGTTGCATCAGTATGTTGTGCATGAGAATGGGGCTTACCTGTACTTTTGGAGGGAAAAAAAAGCAATCTGCTCTGATGAGATGGAATCATCATTTAGTATGAAAAATTGATGTACCTTCTCCGGAAGGAATACCTCAAATCAACGACTTGCTGAATGCCTTATGATCCCTCCCCGGTTCCATGAAGATCTTTACATGCTTTTCCAGCCCTTCTCCCTCATAAAAGAGAAAAAGATAAGTTTGGTTATTCATAGGAAGGAGGAAAAAACCCTGTTGCCATTTTGGGACCTTAAAGCTTGTTGTATCCTCATTATTTCCCCCTGCCCAGGTTGAGGTTTCCTTGCCACCTCAAATCCCACCCTGCCCCAAATTTTCACTGAATAGACAACCTACTTATTGGGCTCTGCATGTCAAAGGGATTGAATAAAGATATCTACCATTAGGTAGCCTCCATACAATTCAAATGAGTGATGAGTAAACAGCAGCTTACTCAGGGTCGCCAATAGAAAAGGGTGCCAGCAAGCTGTGACGTAGAAATAGGACCTTTGTGTCTTTGGACATGTTTTACTAGTAAATAGTTTTCTGAAACAGAGGTTGCCAATAAACTAGATTAGATCTTAACATAATAGGTACCCATAGCCTTCACAATGAGAGGGTGTCTAAAACATCACTAAAAACTATGGAATGGTTCCAGGTGCTGAATAAATCGTGGCTTTCTTATTTCTGAACAAGTGAACAGGTTTTATTGGGAATGACCTATAAACCATAATCCTTCTTTTCATTTCTTAGATATTCAAACTTCCTAGGAGTGTTCTGCTAGAGCTCTTATGAAGTTGTTGTGCATTGAGTTAACAAATAACTTTCTCATTTGCTTCTGTCAGATTTCCCAGGAGTTTTTGCTCTCTTTTAATGGCACTTTGCCTTTGAGAAAATATTTAATTGTGCTGTCTGGGCTACGGAACGACAATGTCGCAACTTGGATTAGCTGCAGCTGCCTCAAAGGCGCTGCCACTACTTCCTAATCGCCATAGAACTTCAGCTGGAACTACATTCCCATCACCTGTATCATCGCGGCCCTCAAACCGAAGGAAAAGCCGCACTCGTTCACTTCGTGATGGAGGAGATGGGGTATCAGATGCCAAAAAGCACAACCAGTCTGTCCGTCAAGGTACTGTGAGATTTTATTTTCCGATTCAAGTAAAATTTTGCTTTGATCTATATATGAAAGAATTTTTTCTTGGCTGATGTTATTTAACATTGTAATGTTGAAACCTCAATATGTATGACATAGAAAGTGGTAGCTGTGGAACTTGTTCTGATAAAACAGTATTGCAGCAAGCCTATAATCTTTTCATTTTCTGGTAATTGAGAGTAACTTTTAAATATTCATATGATGTTCTCGTAACTGCATTTATACACATATCTGTAAAAGAAAAAGTATTTTGCAAGATAACATATGCAGTACATCAAATTACATATATCTGAACCTTTATTTTCCTTACGTATTCATTCCTGTTGAAACAAACTTTTACATTTTTTTGTCAGTGAAATATGCAAAGAAAATTAGATTGTAGTTGTTAGGTAGTAATGTAGATGTGCTCAGTTCGAATGTTTGTCTGCATGTAGGTCTTGCTGGCATCATCGACCTCCCAAATGAGGCAACATCGGAAGTGGATATTTCTCAGTAAGAACTTAAACATTTTACAGTTGTATTATGTGTTTATTTTGGAAAAATATTCTGCAGCTTATTGCTAGTTTCCTCAATGCTACTTATCTTAATGTTGCTCTGTGGTGAAATATTGTAGTTTCGTACACCTCAGTGTATCATAGTAAATGATTCAAAATATGGTGCTGTCTTGTTGCAGTTTGTACCACAGCCATAGACCTGTTTCTGTATCTGTTATTTGGGGCATAATGAATACTACGCTCACTTACATGATGTGGTTACAGCTTATTTCACAGAACTACTTCCAGTATTGCTGGACAGCGGACACTTATGAAATCATATCTGCATACATCTTTTTCAGACTTTTGTTCTATGTAAATGCTTCACTTAACTGGACGTATATGATAGATACAAAGCCTATTTGAACCTTGTTGATTTATGACGACCATGCATATTGTAAGTGTTCTGAACACAGGAGTAATCCTTTCCTTTGGTCCTTTTGCAGTGGATCCGAGGATCCCAGGGGGCCAACCGATTCATATCAAATGAATGGGATTGTAAATGAAGCACATAATGGCAGACATGCCTCAGTGTCCAAGGTTGTTGAATTTTGTGCGGCGCTAGGTGGCAAAACACCAATTCACAGTATACTAGTGGCCAACAATGGAATGGCAGCAGCAAAGTTCATGAGGAGTGTCCGGACATGGGCTAATGATACTTTTGGATCGGAGAAGGCGATTCAGCTCATAGCTATGGCAACTCCAGAAGACATGAGGATAAATGCAGAACACATTAGAATTGCTGATCAATTTGTAGAGGTGCCTGGTGGAACAAACAATAACAACTATGCAAATGTTCAACTCATAGTGGAGGTTAGCCCTGCTAATCATTTGGTTTACTACTGTTCTGCTATTTCTTTTCTTTCTTGGTAACCATTGGCATATTTAAGTAGAGAAATTCGTATTTCTCCAGCTCAGCTACTTCGGAAGTCTAATTGTTACCATTAAAACTATGGATGGACTTTTGATATTGTAGGTAGCAGAAAGAATAGGTGTTTCTGCTGTTTGGCCTGGTTGGGGTCATGCTTCTGAGAATCCTGAACTTCCAGATGCATTGACCGCAAAAGGAATTGTTTTCCTTGGGCCACCTGCGGCATCAATGAATGCATTGGGAGATAAGGTCGGTTCAGCTCTCATTGCTCAAGCAGCTGGGGTCCCGACCCTTTCGTGGAGTGGATCACATGTGAGTCTCACTCTCTCTTTGACAACTATCTTCTGATCTCACCTCTATTCATTTTCATATAATAATTACACTACATTTAGGTTGAAGTTCCATTAGAGTGCTGCTTAGATGCGATACCTGAGGAAATGTATAGAAAAGCTTGTGTTACTACCACAGAAGAAGCTGTTGCGAGTTGTCAGGTGGTTGGTTATCCTGCCATGATTAAGGCATCCTGGGGAGGTGGTGGTAAAGGAATAAGAAAGGTTCGTTATTTTATGTGGTAACCATCTATGGAGATTGTGCACACTGGAGTTGAGCGTGGAGAGCTAACCACCTACTTGTCATGATTAACTTAATCTCCCTGGTAGGTTCATAATGACGATGAGGTTAGAGCACTGTTTAAGCAAGTACAAGGTGAAGTCCCTGGCTCCCCAATATTTATCATGAGGCTTGCATCCCAGGTTAGTTTTTATTCTGGAAGTTATATTCCACCCCTTTTTGTTGTCGAGTTATTGATGTATGTTCTGGAAGCTTCATCTGATACATTATTGACTAATGAACCAATGGCCATCATTTATGGAGACCAACATATATATGAAAAGTTAATTAATGGGCATTGTTGAAAGAGACAACAGCTGAGTGGATACCATACTGTTTTTAGGATCTAGAAATCATTGTGTTCTGGATGAGACACTGCACTTGCTGGAGTTGGACTAAGCTTTTCTTAGTTTTGAATAACATGTTGTACATGAACCATTTATGTCAATTTACAGTCAGTATCATGGAAAGGTTGGGATAATGGCTGGAGAGACGCAACACATCTTGTTTCCCAACACTTTGTGGGGAAGATGTTGACCCTTTTTCTGAAACTATCTTTTGGACTACCTTGTACACTTGTGTTAGGTTTTAAAGATCCTTACTTTATATTTGATTCTAAATCTTGTTGTCTATTGTAGAGTCGTCATCTTGAAGTTCAGTTGCTTTGTGATCAATATGGCAATGTGGCAGCACTTCACAGTCGTGATTGCAGTGTGCAACGGCGACACCAAAAGGTTTGCCCCCCACCCCCACCTACCCACACACACAATTATAGAACCATGCATTTTGTTCTGCATTCTATTTCTCACTTGTAGTTCCGTTCATATTTTTTTATAACAGATTATTGAGGAAGGCCCAGTTACTGTTGCTCCTCGTGAGACAGTTAAAGCGCTTGAGCAGGCAGCAAGGAGGCTTGCTAAGGCTGTGGGTTATGTTGGTGCTGCTACTGTTGAATACCTTTACAGCATGGAGACTGGGGAATACTATTTTCTGGAGCTTAATCCCAGATTACAGGTTTGCTCCCTTTAACATCATTATTGATTAATTAACCTGCTGGGAATCCTTTACAATGCTGAATGATATACGTTCAGGTCGAGCATCCAGTCACTGAGTGGATTGCTGAAGTAAATCTTCCTGCAGCTCAAGTTGCAGTTGGAATGGGCATACCTCTTTGGCAGATTCCAGGTAATTACCAATTTACCAACTTATTTAGTTCCTTATTATTTTAATCTCTAAATTGTACCCTTATGATAGAAATCAGACGTTTCTATGGAATGGACTATGGAGGAGGATATGACATTTGGAGGAAAACAGCAGCTCTTGCCACACCATTTAATTTTGATGAAGTAGATTCTCAATGGCCAAAGGGCCATTGTGTAGCAGTTAGAATTACTAGCGAGGATCCAGATGATGGTTTCAAACCTACTGGTGGGAAAGTGAAGGTGAGGTTTTGTAATGCCAGATATATTGGTCAAATAGATCAAGTTTGGTTAAATGACCAGGTCCTGATTTTTTTTCAGGAGATAAGTTTTAAAAGCAAGCCTAATGTTTGGGCCTACTTCTCAGTAAAGGTAATTTGTTTGCCATGTTAATCTTGCACATAATTTTGTATTGTGCAGATAATTTGGATGGTACTGTTTGTTAACCATTCATCGTTTCATTTAGTTAAACAAACAATTTGCACTCTGATCCCCATTTAATCTGTTTTCAGTCTGGTGGAGGCATTCATGAATTTGCTGATTCTCAGTTTGGTATGTGCAAAGCTAGCGGATATTCTTTGTAAATTTGTTTTGGACTTTTGGTCCTCATTGTCAAATGATTGCTTGTTTCATTACAGGGCATGTTTTTGCATATGGGCTCTCTAGATCAGCAGCAATAACGAACATGGCTCTTGCATTAAAAGAGATTCAAATTCGTGGAGAAATTCATTCAAATGTTGATTACACAGTTGATCTCTTAAATGTGAGAAACATTAAGCACCTTTTAAGCCTCCTTTTCTTTTTGTTGGTTTTATACTATCATTGTTTTTGTTTTTCCATTACGCCTAAACCTGTGGTGCTATTTCCCTATATTAATCCAGGCTTCAGACTTCAGAGAAAATAAGATTCATACTGGCTGGCTTGATACCAGAATAGCTATGCGTGTTCAAGCTGAGAGGCCCCCATGGTATATTTCAGTGGTTGGAGGAGCTCTATATGTAAGATGAAGAAACAACACCACTCTGCTAGCACTTTTCTCTAATTTAAATCGTGAAAAACATACCAATGTATGGTCTAATTTAAATCATTGTTACATCTTACAGAAAACAGTAACTGCCAATGCAGCCACTGTTTCTGATTATGTCAGTTATCTCACCAAGGGCCAGATTCCACCAAAGGTATGTTTTTGTGGGATACAATGGATATTTTTTGAGGTGAAGAATGGTTGACCAATAATTCTTATATGCAGCATATATCCCTTGTCAGTTCAACAGTTAATCTGAATATCGAAGGGAGCAAATACACAGTAAGTGTGATATTCCATAAGAAAATCTATTTTAGCTACAATAAAGTTAGACATTCTGAGTTTTGTCCGCATTGTGTTGTAGGTTGAAACTGTAAGGACTGGACATGGTAGCTACAGATTACGAATGAATGATTCAGCAATTGAAGCGAATGTACAATCTTTATGTGATGGAGGCCTCTTAATGCAGGTAACTTGTTCCTTCTTTTATGCTTTATTAATAACTCTGATAAATGGTTTCAAAGTTAGTGGCGGTTCTGATTGTTGAACTGTAATGGCTTCAGTTGGATGGAAATAGCCATGTAATTTACGCGGAAGAAGAAGCTGGTGGTACACGACTTCTGATTGATGGAAAGACATGCTTGTTACAGGTGCACACTCTTTTTCCCTATATATTCTTGGTGTCTGATTGGGAAACTTCTGCCAGATTTGTCTGTATCTTTCATTACTGCATTTGGTTCTTATTGTTTGCTTTCTACAGGAGACATCACATAAGAAATTTGTGACTAATCCTTGTGAATTTAAAACACTTGATTCTGTTGGAATTTAACTACAACACCTGACTTAAAAATCACTGTAATCAGGGGTGATTGAAAATCGAGAAGAGACCTTTTTAAGATTGTAAGATTTTGGCCATACTACACTATGCCCCAAGTAGCTGATGACTTTGCGTTTTTGCAGAATGATCATGATCCATCAAAGTTATTAGCTGAGACACCCTGCAAACTTCTTCGGTTCTTGGTTGCTGATGGTGCTCATGTTGATGCTGATGTACCATATGCGGAAGTTGAGGTTATGAAAATGTGCATGCCTCTCTTGTCGCCTGCTTCTGGTGTCATTCATGTTATGATGTCTGAGGGCCAGGCATTGCAGGTTATATTCGTACATCTGCCCTCCTTGCATTGTGCTTGCATCACATAATCATTACATGTAACATTTCTGAACTTATATTCTGTTCTAGGCTGGTGATCTTATAGCAAGGCTGGATCTTGATGACCCTTCTGCTGTGAAAAGAGCTGAACCATTTCATGGAATATTTCCACAAATGGACCTTCCTGTTGCTGCCTCTAGCCAAGTACACAAAAGATATGATGCAAGTTTGAATGCTGCTCGAATGGTCCTTGCAGGATACGAGCATAATATCAATGAAGTAAATATTCCATCTTATTGTGATAATCTTCCATTTCTTTTCCTTTTTTTATCATGTGTTTCTTTATAGTATGTTTTGTGCACTCCCTCCATCCCAAAAAGAGTGTTATTCTAGGTTTGTCCTTGTCAAACTATCTTAAGTTTGACCAAGATTATATTAAAAAAGTACCAATATTTATGAGACCAAATAAGTATAATTAGGTTCATCATGAAATATGCTTTTGGGACAGAGAGAGTTAGCTTTTATGAGTTAAGGGCTAGCCAGTCTTCCATTTTTTGGTTCTGCTTACTTTTGTTCCAAAATTTGTATAATCTATGGAAAATTCTAATGGTCAGTATATGCTAATCATGCTCATGTTAGTTCAACTGCAAATTTATCTGCTACGTAAATAATTTTCTTTCTTTAAGCAGTTCTATCTTCTAGTTTCATAATTTTCAGACACATTTCTTTAATTGAAGTTATTGTATTTCGGTGTCTATCTCATGAAGTCCTTAGCATTTACTTATCACATATTGATTGATTCATTTTAAACTCTGCTTCTTTTCAGGTTGTACAAGATTTGGTATGCTGCCTGGATGATCCCGAGCTTCCCTTCCTACAGTGGGATGAACTTATGTCAGTTCTAGCAACTAGGCTTCCAAGAAATCTTAAGAGTGAGGTATGAAACAATTGGCAAGATATAGCCAATCTGGCTTAAAGGAAAGATGATTCATTTTACTAGATAATCTTAATTTTGTACATATTGGTTTATGTTGATGACAGGAAAATGTGGTGTCACCAGAGTAAAACTATGATATTTTGTAACACTAGTTTGCACTGTGTTGTGTGCATTAAACTCTGTAGCTTGCCGTAGTTTATCATGCAGTTAGAGGATAGAATTGTATTCATGTGCAAAAATTCAAAATATTTCACTTTAGCATTTCACCAGATAGAAGCTGAATTTTCAGTAAGTTTTGTTTTGATTTCTGGGTTGCAGTTCTTCTGATATTTCCTTACATAACCCTATTTCATTCTATCTCTGATATTTCTATCTTTTATTATGCAGTTAGAGGATAAATACATGGAATACAAGTTGAACTTTTACCATGGGAAAAACAAGGACTTCCCGTCCAAGCTGCTGAGAGACATCATTGAGGTCAGTTTTAGGTTTCTTTTGTGGCATTGCTTTTTAAACTGTTTGCCCACTTTAACTCTTTTTTTTTTAGGCAAATCTTGCATATGGTTCAGAGAAGGAAAAAGCTACGAATGAGAGGCTTATTGAGCCTCTTATGAGCCTACTTAAGTCATATGAGGGTGGGAGAGAAAGCCATGCTCATTTTGTTGTCAAGTCCCTTTTCAAGGAGTACCTTGCTGTGGAAGAACTTTTCAGTGATGGGATTCAGGTTATCTTACATATCCAAACTGAACATATCAGCACTAAGAAAAGCACAAAAATGTTCGCTCCTTTCCATTCTCCTAGTTAGGAGCACATTTTAACAAATGGCGTGCATATTGAGCTGAAAACATTTGCATGGCTTCAGATTCAATTTACTGGATACAATCTGACTTATTATTATTTTTTAATTATGCCTTTACAGTCTGATGTGATTGAAACCCTGCGTCATCAGCACAGTAAAGACTTGCAGAAGGTTGTAGACATTGTGTTGTCTCACCAGGTAATTTCTTGATGGTCTGATAACTGTGCTTATGACACTGAAACAATCTTTGTTATTGATAGCGTGATTTTGTTCATAGGGTGTGAGGAACAAAGCTAAGCTTGTAACAGCACTTATGGAAAAGCTGGTTTATCCAAATCCTGCTGCTTACAGGGATCTGTTGGTTCGCTTTTCTTCACTCAATCATAAAAGATATTATAAGGTGCAGGAACTTGAAATAACCTAGATATTCCTGCTATTATTTTCTTTGATTTTTATTCTAACTAATTCTATGCATCTTGATAAACACAGTTGGCCCTTAAAGCAAGCGAACTTCTTGAACAAACTAAACTAAGTGAACTCCGTGCAAGCATCGCAAGAAGCCTTTCTGATCTGGGGATGCATAAGGGAGAAATGACTATTGAAGATAGCATGGAAGATTTAGTCTCTGCCCCATTACCTGTCGAAGATGCACTTATTTCTTTGTTTGATTACAGTGATCCAACTGTTCAGCAGAAAGTGATCGAGACATACATATCTCGATTGTATCAGGTATTATATCAACTAACTTGATATCTTTCATAGTCCCACTGAGCACATCTGGTATGATCATCTTTTTCATATATATATATAACACACACACACACAAAGAAGTGTCCTAATGACATGATATGATCATCTTTTCATTTCACAAAGAGAAATATTGAGAAACGGGATACTGATGATTGGCTAAAATTAATTGGGTGTGAAAGTTGTGATCTTCCAACTTGTACTATATGTATAGTAAAACATGTTGGCTAACCTGCCAATAATATTTTTTCAGCCTCTTCTTGTGAAAGATAGCATCCAAGTGAAATTTAAGGAATCTGGTGCCTTTGCTTTATGGGAATTTTCTGAAGGGCATGTTGATACTAAAAATGGACAAGGGACCGTTCTTGGTCGAACAAGATGGGGTGCCATGGTAGCTGTCAAATCAGTTGAATCTGCACGAACAGCCATTGTAGCTGCATTAAAGGATTCGGCACAGCATGCCAGCTCTGAGGGCAACATGATGCACATTGCCTTATTGAGTGCTGAAAATGAAAATAATATCAGGTCTGCTCATGTGCAATATCAGGTCCAATGGAATTTTTGTCTGTGATCTGTGTAACTCTGTGTAACCTAGTCCATTTCTTTCAGCAGTGATGATCAAGCTCAACATAGGATGGAAAAACTTAACAAGATACTCAAGGATACTAGTGTCGCAAATGATCTTCGAGCTGCTGGTTTGAAGGTTATAAGTTGCATTGTTCAAAGAGATGAAGCACGCATGCCAATGCGCCACACATTACTCTGGTCAGATGAAAAGAGTTGTTATGAGGAAGAGCAGATTCTTCGGCATGTGGAGCCTCCCCTCTCCATGCTTCTTGAAATGGTCTGTTTATAAAATTACCGCATGTTGTTTTGCTACATTCTGTTCTTATAGTTTGCTTATTTTCTTCACTATTTATAAATCATGTTACCTATTATGAATACAGGATAAGTTGAAAGTGAAAGGATACAATGAAATGAAGTATACTCCATCACGTGATCGTCAATGGCATATCTACACACTAAGAAATACTGAAAACCCCAAAATGTTGCATAGGGTATTTTTCCGAACTATTGTCAGGCAACCCAATGCAGGCAACAAGTTTATATCAGCCCAAATTGGCGACACTGAAGTAGGAGGTCCTGAGGAATCTTTGTCATTTACATCTAATAGCATTTTAAGAGCCTTGATGACTGCTATTGAAGAATTAGAGCTTCATGCAATTAGGACTGGTCATTCTCACATGTATTTGTGCATATTGAAAGAACAAAAGCTTCTTGATCTCATTCCGTTTTCAGGGTAAGTGTGCACATAATCATTTTTGGGAAACATTATGGCTTGCCTATTTGGTTGGCATCCTCAACAATGCTTTTCGTTTTAATCAGGAGCACAATCGTCGATGTTGGCCAAGACGAAGCTACTGCTTGTTCACTTTTAAAATCAATGGCTTTGAAGATACACGAACTTGTTGGTGCACAGATGCATCATCTTTCTGTATGCCAGTGGGAGGTGAAACTCAAGTTGTACTGCGATGGGCCTGCCAGTGGCACCTGGAGAGTTGTAACTACAAATGTTACTAGTCACACTTGCACCGTTGATGTAAGTTGTCCCTACTGGTTTCTTATTTTGTATTGCACACATTAAAATATACGTCAACAGGTGGTTGTTTTATATTACGAACTATTGTCCCATTTAATTATGTTCTGAAGCACATAGCATTTCTAATGGTTTTAGATCTACCGGGAAGTGGAAGATACTGAATCGCAGAAGTTAGTATACCATTCAGCTTCTCCGTCAGCTAGTCCTTTGCATGGTGTGGCCCTGGATAATCCGTATCAACCTTTGAGTGTCATTGATCTAAAACGCTGCTCTGCTAGGAACAACAGAACTACATATTGCTATGATTTTCCACTGGTGAGTTCACCTCTCTTTTGTACCTATTTGCATTATCGGTATTTTGAATTTGAACCTAAACTGATAATGGCTAAAAATTTGTAGGCATTTGAAACTGCCCTGCAGAAGTCATGGCAGTCCAATGGCTCCAGTGTTTCTGAAGGCAGTGAAAATAGTAGGTCTTATGTGAAAGCAACAGAGCTGGTGTTTGCTGAAAAACATGGGTCCTGGGGCACTCCTATAATTTCCATGGAGCGTCCCGCTGGGCTCAATGACATTGGCATGGTAGCTTGGATCTTAGAGATGTCCACTCCTGAATTTCCCAATGGCAGGCAGATTATTGTCATAGCAAATGATATTACTTTCAGAGCTGGATCATTTGGCCCAAGGGAAGATGCGTTTTTTGAAGCTGTCACGAACCTGGCCTGCGAGAGGAAGCTTCCTCTTATATACTTGGCAGCAAACTCCGGTGCTAGGATTGGCATAGCCGATGAAGTGAAATCTTGCTTCCGTGTTGGGTGGTCCGATGAAGGCAGCCCTGAACGGGGTTTTCAGTACATTTATCTGACTGACGAAGACTATGCCCGTATTAGCTTGTCTGTTATAGCACACAAGCTGCAGCTGGATAATGGTGAAATTAGGTGGATTATTGACTCTGTTGTGGGCAAGGAGGATGGGCTTGGTGTTGAGAATATACATGGAAGTGCTGCTATTGCCAGTGCTTATTCTAGGGCATATGAGGAGACATTTACACTTACATTTGTGACTGGGCGGACTGTTGGAATAGGAGCATATCTTGCTCGGCTCGGTATACGGTGCATACAGCGTCTTGACCAGCCTATTATTTTAACTGGGTTTTCTGCCCTGAACAAGCTTCTTGGGCGGGAAGTGTACAGCTCCCACATGCAGTTGGGTGGTCCTAAGATCATGGCGACCAATGGTGTTGTCCACTTGACTGTTTCAGATGACCTTGAAGGTGTTTCCAATATATTGAGGTGGCTCAGCTATGTTCCTGCCAACATTGGTGGACCTCTTCCTATTACAAAACCTTTGGACCCACCAGACAGACCTGTTGCATACATCCCTGAGAACACATGTGATCCGCGCGCAGCCATTCGTGGTGTAGATGACAGCCAAGGGAAATGGTTGGGTGGTATGTTTGACAAAGACAGCTTTGTCGAGACATTTGAAGGATGGGCGAAAACAGTGGTTACGGGCAGAGCAAAGCTTGGAGGAATTCCTGTTGGTGTCATAGCTGTGGAGACACAAACCATGATGCAGCTTATCCCTGCTGATCCAGGCCAGCTTGATTCCCATGAGCGATCTGTTCCTCGGGCTGGACAAGTGTGGTTCCCAGATTCTGCAACCAAGACAGCTCAGGCATTGTTGGACTTCAACCGTGAAGGATTGCCGCTGTTCATCCTTGCTAACTGGAGAGGATTCTCTGGTGGACAAAGAGATCTGTTTGAAGGAATTCTTCAGGCTGGGTCAACAATTGTTGAGAACCTTAGGACATACAATCAGCCTGCTTTTGTCTACATTCCTATGGCTGGAGAGCTGCGTGGAGGAGCTTGGGTTGTGGTTGATAGCAAAATAAATCCAGACCGAATTGAGTGTTATGCTGAGAGGACTGCTAAAGGCAATGTTCTGGAACCTCAAGGGTTAATTGAAATCAAATTCAGATCAGAGGAGCTCCAAGACTGTATGGGTAGGCTTGACCCAGAGTTGATAAATCTGAAAGCAAAACTCCAAGGTGCAAAGCTTGGAAATGGAAGCCTAACAGATGTAGAATCCCTTCAGAAGAGTATAGATGCTCGTACGAAACAGTTGTTGCCTTTATACACCCAGATTGCAATACGGTTTGCTGAATTGCATGATACTTCCCTCAGAATGGCAGCTAAAGGTGTGATTAAGAAAGTTGTAGATTGGGAAGAATCACGTTCTTTCTTCTACAGAAGGCTACGGAGGAGGATCTCTGAAGATGTTCTTGCAAAAGAAATAAGAGGAATAGCTGGTGACCACTTCACTCACCAATCAGCAGTTGAGCTGATCAAGGAATGGTACTTGGCTTCTCAAGCCACAACAGGAAGCACTGAATGGGATGATGATGATGCTTTTGTTGCCTGGAAGGAGAATCCTGAAAACTATAAGGGATATATCCAAGAGTTAAGGGCTCAAAAGGTGTCTCAGTCGCTCTCCGATCTTGCAGACTCCAGTTCAGATCTAGAAGCATTCTCACAGGGTCTTTCCACATTATTAGATAAGGTAAGCTTGCTATCTGCTGGTTTTACCAATTAGTATTTGTATTTAACTTGGGTTCCAACTGGTGCTTTTTTGCTGCATCTCACTTCTTTAGAGTGAAAGGCCTAAAGCCTCACAGGTAACCTAGGAACTCACACACAGAACACACACCTACACAGTAGTCTTTTGGTGCTGCAATTGCTTTCTGCCTTTTCTGTTTTCTTCTCTATTTATACATAGCCAAGAGCTACAATAGGGCCTGTAATTGAAAGCTAATAGCTACAGCCATCACTCCCTTGATTCGCTTATTATTCTCACTAACTAGCAGCTGGAAATCTGCTAAGTAAATAGGCTCTGCACCTAGACACTCTGAACCTGGACAAGCTCTGCACCTGGACAGCACGCACAGGATTACTCCTAACACAGAGTTCCTATTCCGTTTGCATGGTGCTAGACACTGCATCTTGCCAAATCATGGTTCTAATACCTACAGCTTTTTTTTTTGTGTAACCGTCTTACATGTTCCTTTGGATGCTTGTTCAGATGGATCCCTCTCAGAGAGCCAAGTTCATTCAGGAAGTCAAGAAGGTCCTGGGTTGATGAATACCAACACATTCAACACAATGTGTATGCTACATGTTTTTGTTCAAGTACATACATAGAAGGATATTGATCATATCTGATCTGAATCGACCATGATTTGTTAAAAGTTCTGTTGGACCTAATTCTGTGGTTGGTATCAGCACAAAGCTTGGGGGAGCTGAGTGACAGACAGTTAGCAAGGGCACAAGTGAATCTGTGTTCTGGTTTTGCAGGGGTCCAGTAAGGCACAAAGTTGTTTCGCTATAGTTATGTGATGTAACCAGCGGTTCAATTCTGTAATTTTTGGGTGTATCATGCGGATCCTAGCATACTGTTGAGGTCATTAAATTTTGAACTTGAATAATATGTTTTGTAGGCATGTGTACCACTACGTGTAATAAACTTGTTGAATTAGCAGTCTACATTAGATGCTCGGCATTAAATGTTGCCCTTGGTCTCCATTTTCTAAGGCCATTCTCAATTTGATTTCATATTTATGTTTCTAAAATGACACATAAGCAAAAGAATATTTAATTCATGGTTGGAATAGCTCCATACAATATATTGTTTCATTCTTTGTTGTGCAAGTGGGGCGGTTTGCGGCTGCCCGCCCCGCGTCCGCACGAGCCGCGAGCTCGATCGCGGGCGTATGCGGCAGCCTGCATGTGCCCGAAACGCACGCTGCCCTCCGAGTGATAAGGAACACGCCGGTCTCCGATTGGCAGTCGACGTGTATTTATGTTTAGGAATGTATATGCTGAGTCAGTGATCGTTTGGCATGTGTTCTCCATGACTGTTGTTTATCTTAGTATGAAATCACTGCGGCTTTTGGATAGGCTTAATCAAGGATGAACATGTACATGGTCCGTATCAGTTGTTATTTTATTTCACAGAATAACTTCCAAATCATCTATCAAATGACTTGGCAGCAATGACTGTATTAACTTGAACGGATGTGATCGACACTTGAATTACATGTAAAATCCATGGATATCAACTTTACTATTTATTACAAGTTTTCGTATTAAAAAAACACTATTCGGTACACTATTCCCTCATGCGCTTCTACTTCGAAGTAGCCAGCTGGTGGTTTAGTTGTCTTTACCCAGTCTTGTGAAGTTTTGTCTGATTCTTTTACATAACATAGTTCGGTGCTGTTTTCCTTGTAAACATAGCTTGGGGTATGATATATTACATGTTCACAACTGCATGCAAAGCTGCAACTGAAAGTTCAGCATAGTTATATTGGTTTTGGCATCTTGTAGGATGTCCCTGATAAACCTTTATTTTGGTTTTGAAATCAACTAGTATTTAAATAAATGAAATTAGTAATTATACAATTACTATATATATATATACAATTCTTAGCATACTATACAAATCGATCTTAGCGAGTATTATATATACAAATAAAACTATATATGTACAATCTTCCCGTCGATGTTGCTTGGAGTGTCTGGTGTTGCTCGGAGTGTCTAAATTTCGTCCATCGTAATAAAATTCTCCTTGTGAATTTACCACCTCGTCCATTAGGAATCCAATGAGACCTTTACATATTGCCGCTACTCTTTCCTTCTTCAAAAGTCCTTGTTGAATATTTAACATCTATAATTTGGAAATATGTGAATGTTACAGAACAAATATAAGGAGCTAGAAAATAATTAACTATTAATAGTTTTATTTTACATACTTTAAAGTTGTGCGGCATCATCTTTAGTCCCTTGGGTCCCATAAAACGGTGCATGTGCTCACAGATGTAGTAGCCACATAGATTATTCCTGGATTCCTGTCTTAATCACTTCAATGGGAAAAAAATAGGTTATGAAATATTCGTGTTATACAATGTACAAAATGTGCAGACTAAGTCTGTGTTTCATGTAAATTTTTCTTTGAATGGACCTTTGTGTGTCCTCATGAATTGTCTCCATGCGCTGCGGATTAGAATAATGAATGACATAGTGTAACCGGGATAAAATTTAGGAAACAAACTTTTGCATAGAGATAAAGGTCTAGAATTATTACAAGCCTAGCATGTCTTGCATGTCTCGGTACTCCACCGGATCTTTCCTCAACGAATCGAAGACAGTGATATAGCTTCTTTCACGCTCAATTATAATGAGGATCCAGTGGAAGCTGCGTACGTAAATGTTCATACATATTAGAGCTAACTAATATTAATTAGGTAAGGAAAAAGAAAATGAAAGTAGACGGTATACACACACCTACTTGAAGTTGTATGGAAGTAGTATAAAATTCTTAAATTTTTGTTTGTCTAGGAAATTGTATACTCCCACCAAGATTTTTTCCGGCAATACCTATATCTATTTTTGGTTAACTACGGATGGATCCATGAAGCCAATATGGAGGTACGCTTCTCATCGGCACGTCTGAATTAACATCCTACATAAAATGGAAGATGAAGTTAGTACAGTGACGGACGCAAAAAAAATAATGATATGAGCCAAAATTTACATGTAGATAAACGGACACTTACAGAACCCAGGCGCTGATCAGAGAGACATCCAGGGCATCATGATGGTACACTTCATATATATCATTGAATTCTAGCCACAGAACTTTCTCGTCTTTGCCGTAAAAATCTATCGATTTTACCTTAAGGCCGAACATCTCCCTCGAGTCGGTGGACACCTTCATATACCATTGATGGAATTCGAACATCTTTGTTGATAGCTTCCGTACCAACTCAGGACTTACTAGAGATTTGCCTAGCTCAAAGGTCCATCTCGGTTCAAGTCCCATACCTATTTCTTCCATGAATTTCAATACTTGTGCTTGTTGATCCAAGGACATTGCTACTATCTTTTCAGCGTCTTTTTCTGGTAGATGCCCGAGGTCGGGGATAGCACCACTGGAAGATGACTTTCCTTTCCTTATGTCCCTCTCATCAGCCTTGACTAAAGCTCGTTCGTAGTTTGATAGTAGTGGTATCCTCTTCTTGGCTCCTTCTTCCATCCTGATAAAAAAATTTAATTCTCTTCGATTTACTGGCGGTGGCTCCATCTCCCTTGCTTTTTTTTCTTCAACTTGTTTCTTGAACCACTCATTGGCCTCTTCTTGGATTTCGGCCCACTGTTCCGCATGAGTCATTGCCTCCCAGCGTTCCTTATGAGTCACTTCAGGCTCCGTTCTTTTCTTCTTTCTCTATCTTGGCTTGGGAGGCGGTGGTCTCGACTTCTTAAGTGGTACTGCAGGTTCCTTCCTCGGGGCTGCTCTTAGTCCCGACGACGGTGATCGGGGAGGGGTTTTGTTATTGTCATCGTCGCTCCCACCACCAGGATGTGGTGGAGATGGAGACCTTGATCGAGCAGGAAACGATGGTCCTGGAGCAGGTTGTGCAGGATATGACGGTCTTGAACTTTGAGGAGAAGGTCGCTGCTGGGGATTTGCAGGGAGCGGTCTTGAGCTCTGAGAAGATGCCTCCGTGCCGGGAATGATGATGTAGCATTTGTGCCATAGAATGATCCCATGAAGCGCATCTCCTAGTGTCCTTTCCACGTCGCCTCCCGGGAGGTCGAGCTCTAGACCTTCATATTGGCTATCAACAAGCTGCTCTACGCCGACACTGGCGTAGCTAGGTGGAATCTCCATGCCATGGCTTGTCTGTCCTGCCAGGATTGGTAAGGCACTCTCATACGCCACCTGTACATATAGCAGAAGTAAACAAGTTATTAAACTCCGATCCCGAGGCGTGGATCAATTGAGAATATTGCATAAATATTATGTATAAGTATACCTTAATAGTGAGGTTGCCGATGGGTGTATGCAGTTCACATGAGGTGCGTTGCGTGATGGCATCCACAGCGAACCGTTGCTCGTCCACAGGTAATCTTGACGTCTGCGCATCAGGGAGCCCTGTAGAAGCACAACTGCTCAAGAGACGTTGAGAAGGGTTAGCAAAGTTTGGATTCGACAATGCTCCAGATTGGGCCAACTCCGCAACTGCGTGGGCCACTCGACGATTGATTTCCTCCAACATTCTTACTTCTGGTTAATGCACTTTGGATTCTAGCGTCTGCCGCTAGCTCTCCTCGATCTGTTCCTTTCTTTGCTTACGGCTTCTGTACGATGCGCTGTCGCCTCGGAAAGCAAACTTCCACGGAATGACCCCGAACCCTCAGCAACGTCCTGGGTGCTCAGGATTACCAATGATCAATGTGATCTCATCATTCTCTCGGTTCACCTTCAACCTCCCAGCCTTAGAATCTTCAATGTTCTTGATAAGCCTTTCAGCCTTCTGACGTATTGTGTCATTGAATATCAACATCCCATCCTCTTGGCTCAGGGAGCCTCCATAAGCATAATACCAATTTTTCGATCGTTCGGATCATTCAATAGTTGTTTTGGGCCTTGGATAAGCACTGGCATCATAATGAACTTCTGCTTCATGCACAGTCAAGGAGGAAGGTTGAACATACATAGGGTCACAGGCCAAGTACTATGGCCACTACTCAACTCACTGAATGGATTGAATCCATCAGTACTTAAATCAAACCTTCTGTTCCTTGCTTCACTTTCAAAGTCCGGGAATGCTCTATCAATTGATCTCCACTGAACTCCAACTACGGGGTGTCTCAGCATCTCATCTTTCATATGTTCTTCTTTGTGCCATCGCATCAACTTAGCATTCGCCTTGTTCTTGAACAAGCGCTTCAAGTGTGGTATTATAGGGAAATACCACATTACCTTCGCGGGAACTCTCTTCTTAGGAGACTACCCCTCGACATCACCAGGATCATCTCGCCTGATCTTATACCGCGCGCTTCACACATGGGACAAGCATCCATTTTCTCCAATTCATCACCACGATAGAGGATACAGTCATTAGGGCATACGTGTATCTTCTGAATCTCCAATCCGAGAGGGCAAATAATCTGCTTAGCTTCATATGTTGTGGACGGTAATTCATTATTCTCGGGAAAAATCTTCTTGACAATGTTCAACATCCCCTGAAATGCCTTATCGGACACACCATTTTTTGTCTTCCATTGCACAAATTCTAGTGTCATACCTAGTTTTTTACGGCCCTGTTGTCAATCTAGGTACAACAATTTTTGGTGATCATCTATCATGCGCTACAACTTTGCTTCTTTCTTCTCAGTTTCACAATCTCTGTGTGCATCTCGTAGCACCTGACCAAGGTCATCAGTAGGGCCATTTTCTGCAAACTCATCTTCATCAGTCTCGCCCATTGTAGTATCTGCAAAAGCTTGGCCTGCAGCCCAGTCTAGAATGTTGTCATCATCCTCCTCCTCTTCGCCGTCTTCCATTACAACCCCTCTTTTGCCGTGCTTGGTCCAAACCAAATAGTTAGGCATGAAACCGTATCTAAACAAGTGGCTGTGAATAGTCCCCCAGGAATCCTTTGAATAGTCCTTCTTGTTACTGTATTGGAAGCATGGACAACATACGAACCCGTTCTCTGGCTTGTTCGCTTTGGTCACTTCGAGAAAATAATGCAAGCCATCAATAAACACTTTGCTCCGTCTGTCCGCATTATATATCCATTGCGGGTCCATCTGCATCGTATTACGCATAAAAATGGATTACGCGTGAAAATAGATTACACTTAAAAATTGAATACACATGAAAATGGATTCACGATTGAAAGCATGTCAAACGTTGTAGTGCAAATAATGCTGACAGTTTCAATACAGATAGAAATACACATATTTAAATTACAGATCCAAACAACATGATACACTACGACAAGCCATCTATTGAGTATTATCTAGGAGAACTTTAAGCATCCTTGGGCGGTGAAGACGAAGGTTCCACTGACCCAGCCTCATCATGTGGTTTATTTGTGCCTCCTGGAACGGTAGTACTAAGTGAACGTGAAACACCTGAGACTAACGGTGGAGCATAACGACCACCAAAAGGAGGTTCTTGACCCACCGCAATAGCATCTTCATGACATTTCTACAAATAACGAAGCATTACTTTCTCCAACGTGCTTATTTTCTTCGGCTTATCTTGAGGGCCAACTATGGTTTTCCCCTTGCCGCAAGAGGAACGACGATTGCCCCATCATCACCACTTCCTCCAGTAGCAGAAGCTATCTATGTACAAAAATTCATACCTTAGCACTGCAAAACTTGTTGAACTTGAAGATCGTGATCATCTGGCGAGCGTGTTCTCAACTGGACGGTACCGTACTTTATCTTGGAAGAGCTTCGATTCTACGAAAAAGGGGACACGGTCTTCCACGATGTCCATATCCGCTCTTTCTCGTAGAATTGGAGCTCCTCCTTGACGTCCGTTGCTGCTCGGCGGAGAACATGCTCACCGAGATGAACACGGTATGCTAGTTCAACAAGTATGGATTTGAAAAACCATATTGAATTTGACAAGATAAACCATCTAACATGGGTAGCATCATTCTTAAACCACTGCAAGGATACATAATATATATGACACATCAATCTCCCTCACATTGTAGCTCAAAATCCTCTTCATTTTCTACTTCACATTCTAGCAAATAAACTATCCATCTCCATTCTACACATCAAGTTGTTTTAACTAATATGAATCGTATATAACAATCAAACTATCCATCACATTCTAGTTCAAAAATATGTATAAATACAAATCCTCTTCATTCTCCTTCCTTCTAACAAACAAACTTATTTTTCTCCCTCTCTAAAGTATAAATCAAAGCATAACAAGAGTATGAAGTAGCAAACCTTCACAACACTTTCGATGAGTGAAATTCCCACGAAAATGAGGGAAAAAATTTCGAGCAGCACCTCCCTTGCTTCGGCACCACCGGAGAGTAGGTGAAGCTTAGCTCTCTGTCTTTGTGGTAGACTGCCTCGGGCTGGAGGAGGAAGAAAGGGCGCTGTCTTGGGATATAATGGGGGATGAGTTTTTATCCTGGTTAAAAACTCCAACCGGGATAAAAAGGAACACCTTTTGTCCCGGTTGAAAGTTTACTCCCGGTTGGAGCTTCCAATCAGGATAAAAGGGTGGCCCTTTTGTCCCAGTTGGAATTACTAACCGGGACTAAACTTGTTGTCCTGGTTGGTGAACCTTTTGTCCCAGTTGAAGGCTCCAATCGGGACAAAAGGGGAACGCCACCGACTCCTGGGAACTAGCCGTTACAACCGGGACTAAAGGCCTTTAGTCCAGATTGCAAATACAAACCGGGAGTAAATCTGCGCTCCATTCCAGCCTACCGTGACGCGCCCCCTTTTATCCCGGGTCAACTTTAAACCGGGATAAAAGGGGGCGCATGGAAGATCAGTTCTCTTTTTGCATCTACTAAGTTTATATAAGCCCAAGAGCCTAGAAATGAGTCATCTGTATTATCGTTTTCCTTCACTGTCTTTATTTGTAACTGCGTACCCTCATTTATGCAGTGCTAGATCATGTGTTTAATAATCACTGCCCTAAAAATCATTAAGAATCACTATGGAACTAGAACTACCACAAGCATCACTTGTTAAAGTCTTCTAACAGCCAGGTTTTTTCACAGCTGGCTAGCATTTTTTAACCTACATGCTTTCATTTATATTTACGCCTCTAAAATTCTAAATCACGAATTCTTACTGCAGCATAAATTCTCGTCTTGTGCGTCAGCGGTTGCGGCATATTGCTATTAGGTGAATTCTTGATGCCCTTCAACACACACTTGCACATTGTCTAGTTTAATTTATATTTTTTCTGACCCTTTTGTCTGTGCATTGTTTCTGATGTCCAGGCGTGCTTCAGTTCACAAGAAATTTCTTTATGGCTCAGGTTGTTTGCTTCCATTCCAGTTACTAGTTTTTTCATGGTAGGTTTGCAGTTACTTGCTTTGAGGGTGGTTGTGTCAACTAGCAATTCATCACAATTGTGGCAGTTGGATTCTCAAGCAGATATGTTGCTTCTTTTGTTCTTTAAAATAAGCACTGCATTTGTGAATGCATTAGTATCTTTTTAACCTCATAGGTGCTGCCAGATCAATAGCATTTTTTATTTCTCTATGTAGCTGTCGAATGAAACTTAAAAACTGTCGATGTATTTTTTTTCAGATAATGAGTGGTAGCTGCAACAAGTATATCTTCCTATGTCCCGATCCATCATGTTTTTAATTGCCAATTTAAGTGGGAGCTGTTCTCAATATTTTCCTTAACTACATAGATCGGGCGCGGGACGGCGCAGATTGAGCGCGGGGTGCCTGGATTGAGCGGTGGCGGGCTGCGGATTCCTCAGGCGGCGGCGCGCGGCACGGACGTGGGCGGCTGCTGCTCTGGCTCGGCAGCGGTGGCGCAGCGTGGTAGCAGAGGGCGGCAGCGTGCACAGCGGCGGCGTGCAGGCTCACGGGCGGCAGTGAGCAGGAGGTTACAGGCCCCTTCCCCGACCCCTTCCTCGAGTTCCAGGCGAGCATGGCGGGTTCCAAGCGGGCGGCAGGAGGTGCGGGTGGTGTTGGTCAGGCGGCAGGCGCGGCCAGGCTCACATCGCGTAGGGTGCGGAGGAGGAGGAGCTAGCTCTGTTCCTGACTCACTGGAGCATTGAGCTACTTCCAGCGGCATCGACAACGGCTCTCCTCCACCTCGAAGAGCCGCGTGCACACGTCTTTCTCGGTGACAGTACCACCGACGACAAGATCGATGGCTGGTACCTTGATAGTGGTGCCACGCACCACATGACCGAGCGTAGGGAGTACTTCTCCGACCTGAACGTCGACGTATGTGGCTCCATCAAGTTCGGCGACTCTTTAGCTGTGGAGATCAAGGGCATCGGCTCCGTTGTTCTCATCACCAAGACTAGCGCACACCGACTCCTCACTGGAGTCTTCTACATCCCCTCATTGAGAAACTCGATCATCAGCCTTGGGTAGCTGGATGAGAGTGGCTCGCTTGTGGAGATCGATGTCGGAGTGCTTCGGATCTGGGATCGACAACATCGCCTACTCATCAAGGTGGAGAGAGGGAGCAACCGCCTCTACATCCTCTACGCGGAGATGGTGCAACCCCTTTGCCTTGCTGCTCGCCGTGACGACGAGGCTTGGCGGTGGCACGAGTGCTTTGGGCACCTCCACTTTGAGGCCCTGAAGCGGCTCAACATTAAGGAGATGGTGTGGGGCATGCCATGCATCAACCATATGGAGCAGCTATGCGACACCTGCATCGTGACGAAGCAGAGGCGATGCCCTTTCCCTCGCCAGGTGAGCTTCCGAGCTAAGGAGCAGCTCGAGCTCTTGCACGGTGACCTCTGCGGGCCGGTGATGCCAGCTACACCTGGAGGGCGGTGCTACTTCCTACTACTCGTCAACGACCTCTCCTAGTAGATGTGGGTGGTCCTCCTCGACACCAAGGGAGCTGCTACAGACGCCATCAAGCACGTTCAAGCTGCTATGGAGAATGAGTGTGGCCACAAGTTGCACGTGCTGTGCACCGACAACGGCGGCGAGTTCACGTCGTACTGCACCGATGATGGGATCTAGCACCACTACTTTGTGCTGTACACCCCGCAGCCGAACGACATCGTCAAGCGGCGCAACCAGGTGGTGGCCATGGCCCAAGCCCTCCTCAAGTAGAGGAGGATGCCAGGAGAGGTGGTGCTGATGGCCATCCACATCCTCAACCACTCACCCACCAAGGCTCTTGATGGCATGACACCATACGAGGCTTGGCATGGGCGCAAGCTGGTGGTTGCCCACCTCTGCGTCTTCGGCTACCTCGCGTACATCAAGAAGCTAGGCCACGTCGGCAAGCTCGACGACAGGAGCACCCCAGGGATGTTCATCGGCTACGTGAAGGGGGTGAAGGACTACCGCATCCTCGACCCGGAGACACAGCATGTGCACACGGCGCGCGACGTGTGTTTGATGAAGGGCTAGATGGTGGATGACGGCTCGACTACGACGTACGAAAACTTCACCGTCGACTACGTCTGAGGGAGTTGGGGTAGTGGGCAGCTCTTCTTTGCCGAGCGTGCCTACTCTAGTTCCCGGGTCTCCACCGGCTCTGATGAGTACTACTCCGCCTGCGACGAGCTCTCCACCACCACCACCATAGCCGGCCACACCACACTCCCCTGCATCGGCAGCTACTTCTCCAGGCACGCCCACACCAGCACCGGCTCACAACGAGCACAGCCCGGTGGAGTTCGCCACTCCGCTCTCTCATGATGAGGACCGCGTCGACGTACCACGATGGCGAGCCTTTGAGGTATCGCACCATGGAGGATATCCTTGGCAACCAGCTAGTGCCGGGACTAGTGCCTCATGACTTGGAGGTGGAGCTGCACCTCACGTATGATGACATCGAGCCTCGCTCCTTCACTGAGGCTGAGGGACATGCGGCATGGCATGCCACGATGAAGCTGGAGATGGAAACTATTGAGAAGAACTAGACTTGGGAGCTGGCTAATCTTCCTCTCTGTAACACGCTAAAATTCAAAGTTTTGCAACTTAATAAAATTGGCTAAATTAAGGTTGCATTTAAATTATTTAGACATTTAAAAATCTTTTCAAATTAAACTAATGCATCATAGGAGTTTATTGTTGCATTCATGCTGATGCATAGTTTTTGTTTGCTTGAGTTTGAATTTCAAATTTGAATTTGTTTGTTTCAAAACCTTTCTCCTTTCTTCTGTTTCCTTTCTTTTGGGCCGCAGCTTTCCCTCTTCCCTTTTGGCCTAGTAGACCGCCCAGCCCCGCTCCTTCCGGCCCAAACCGCCAGCGCCAGCGCAGCTTGCCCCCTCCTCCTCTAGCCGCTGACGCACCGGCCCCACCTATCATCCCCAAGATTCCACAGCAGCCGCCCGGTTTCCCCTCCGCTTTCCTTGCGCGCGCCGGCTGTGCCTCATCTAGACGCGAACTCGAGTCCGAGCCAGACTCTTGCGCCACGCCATCTTGGCCTCTGGGCCCGCACACCGAGGCCCCTATAAAAGGCGCTGCCACCGCCTCCTTTTTCCATCAAACCCTAGCGCCACCAGCTCCCTTTGCACCACCACCACATGGAGCTCGAGAACCCGCCGCCGTTGCTTCCCTATCGCCCGCAAGCTTCGCTGTAGCATCGCAAGAAGGTGGGAGTCCTAGCCGAGCTCCTCCCATGTGTCACCGCACTTGACTCCGCCCGCGCAACCACGTCGGAGCCGCTCACTGCCACCGGACATCGCGCGTGGCCTCCGCCGTGTCTCGGCCACCGTCCACCACCGAGACGGAGTCACCGCATCCTCCTCTCTCTCATGGCCCGTTCCGCGCCCAAAATCCGTGCTAGATGCGCCTTCCGGCGAAGCGCCGCCGTTCACCCCTGCTCCGCCGTCGCGCAGCGCGCGCAGCTGCCGCCGCCCGTCGGATCTCGGATCCAGATCCGACGGCCCAGATCGGCTGGGATCGAGTCAAATTGGGTGAATACCGGTCAACTGTGCTGCTTTTGCATTTAAGCCCTCACATTTTCCGCAAATTGCGCTGCGGTCCAAAGCAGTTAAAAAGTATTTCAAAATAGGTCATGTTTTCTTCTGTTTTAAACCCCAACCTTTCGTAAAATCAACCCACAGTCCTCTATGGCACTTTTGCGTGCAAAACCTTCAGTTTATGCGTGTAATTGTGTTTAAGTCCTCGGTTTCTTGCAGTTAAGCTCCTGGAAGTTTAGTTTTCTCGCAGATAGGCCCCTATAGTTTATTTTAAGCATATCTTTTGCATCCTAGCTCCGTTTTTAGCGTTCTTTATATCCATATGTTCGTTTCAACACTTAGAATAGTTTAATAAGCTTATTTTATCTGATTATAATAATTGGTATACTGTTTTCTCATTTTACACATTTCTTTGCTTATATGTGCTCTTGTGACGCGTGTAGAAGGAGCGTAGTTCGAGGAATTTGAAGAAGAAGAAGACTAAAGACTCTGGGCTGCAGCAGGGCTTTGAGGAAGGCAAGTGTCCTTGGTCATTCCCATTTATACCTAAATGATGTGCAATTGATTCACAATATTTATTTATTGCTTGCATTAACATGATGGGTTCCTATTAAGGACGATGCCTAGTTTCTTTTGATCATACTTTGCAGTCGGGTTGTTTAATTAAACTTGATGGTAAATGATGCTTAGTTTTCTCAATTGGGTTGGTAAATAAACATGGATAAATTTATTTATTTACTCTATGTTCCTCTATGTTGATTTAATTACAAGACCATATCTATTAATCGGAACATGGAGTGACCACCCAGGAAAACAATGCAACCATAAGGACTATCATGGCTCTGGTCTTGGCTAAGTAATTAGAGACTCTTGAGTGTGGTAGTCTTACCGAAAGGGCAAGAGGGTGTCTTGTGATGGGGTATAGCTTGCTCCTTTGAGTGGTATTATCTTTGTAGATATTCACCTGAGGGGAGGGTTATGCACACATAACTGTCGAAACCTTAGCGAACTACTACCTATAGGGGAATCTTTGTAAAGGCCTCGTAGCGTCCCTATGCAATCACACCTCGGAAGTGTGGTATTGTGCCTATTTTTGCATAGTATGATTGGGTCTAAAGTTCTCCAGAACTTTTCACAACTTGTGGGTAAAGATGTACAACCTCTGCAGAGTATCTAAAAAAAATTGTTATAACAGCTGTGCTCACGGTCAAGAATGGCCTGGACCCTCACATGATTAATTCACTTGAAGACAAAACAACTCGTGTTAATTGTTATGTTTAGGCTTTTGGTGTATCAATGGTCTATATTAATTGTGGGATGGTATAAACTTACATTTGCTAGTAATCAGCTGTTGAATAAAACTTGACCAACTAAAAGTGCTAATCACAGTTAACCTTGTCAGCCTTCCACCATATAAAGTCTTGCATGTCATATATTTTCTCTCTTGCTGAGTACGGCATGTGTTCACACTTGTGTTCTATATATTGCAACTACAACGTCTGGATTGCTGCTCAGACCCAGAGAGCTTTGAGGATACTACTAGAGTTTTTGGAGGGGTTCTAGGCGAGTCCCCTAGTTAGCTGCCTATGGAGTTGTTGGAGATCTACTATCTATACTAGGGATTTTTATCTCATTTCTAGTTACGTAATCTATGTAACTCTCTCTCTTTACGCTTTAACACTGTATTTGATATTTACTGAAGTCATTGTATGTGTGAAACTTGATCCGGGCACACATATGATAGTCATCTGGTTTTGCCTTTAAAACTGGGTGTGACACTCCCGGTCACCGTGCGATCACCCTTAAGTGGGTATACAAGCTGAAGAAGGATGAAGCTGGTGTTATTGTCAAGCACAGGGCTTGCTTGGTGGCATGTGGGTTTGTGCAGTAGGAGGGAGTCGACTTCGATGATGCTTTCGCTCCTATTGCACGGATGGAGTCTGTGTGTCTGCTCCTCCTGCTGGCAACTCAAGAGGGCTGGCGTGTCCACCACATGGACATCAATTCGGCGTTCTTCATAGGCGACTTGAAGGAGGAGGTCTACATCCACCAGCCGCTGTAATTTGTCATCCCTGGCAAGGAGGACAAGGTGTTGCGCCTGCGCAAGGCCCTCTACGGCTTGCGGCAGGCACCACAAGCATGGACTGCCAAGATAGATTCCACCCTGAAGACTATGGGCTTTGAGCAAAGCCCGCACGAGGCAGCCGTCTACTGGTGGGGCAACAGAGGCAATGCCCTACTAGTGGGCATCTACTTCAACAATTTGGTGAACACGGGCACCAAGGATGAGGAGGTGGAAGCATTCAAGGAGGAGGTGCTTCTAGATGAGTGACTTGGTGTAACAACTCTACCTAAATTAAGTGCTTTAAAAATAAACTAGTGGTTAATCACCAAGTAAAGGAGGTGAAATGACCATTTTAACCCTAAGAAGCTCTTTTTGGAGTTTGAAATAAAACTTGGGATTTTATATACAAACTTAACATTTTTCCCAAATAAGAGTGGTAAAAATTTTAATTTCAAACAACTTTTGTTAAAGGCACTTTGACTAATTCGGAGTGGGAGGAAGTCAAAAACAGCAATCAAAACCGGACTACTAAAGAACCCTATGAACCTCCTGAGTCCTGGAATTCGAGTTTTCCTCCAACTTTGCAAGCCTTTATCTCAAGATTTCATATCTAAACTCAAGTCAGGCTCTTAATAAAAGTTGTAGTCCCTTGAATGTGTTCCAACTTTGTTACACTGACCCAGGTCCAAATCGGGCCAAAACCTGTTCAAAATCTTGGTCAAAGTGGAGCAAAACAGTCAACTCAGCTCCTGAGCCCCGCAACGCCAAGTCTGAAAAACTGCTCAGAGTGCACCTCTTGGCGAGGGCGTGCCCCCAAATTTTTGAACTAAACTCAAGAAATACCCTAAATAGAAGTTGAAGTCCTCAGGTTGGAGAGCAACTCCTCTAATAACACTTTGGTCTAATTCAACTTGGAAGCTGCCCTAAAATCGACTCAAACATAGCTAAGTTCTTGAAATTCCACCTCTCCGGCCAAAATTGGCTAACTCTGGATTTCTAGATTTTAAGCAAACTTTGACACGAGATATCTCCAAATCCTTTCACAATCTATACTAGCACCTTAAACCAAGTTTGAAATACGTCCAGAGTTGAACAAGTTTGTTTAAAAGAGTTTTGGAAGTTATGTTACAAAATCTGGAGATGGCATCTCCCAAAGCTGGTCGGACTTGCTGCCCGAAGGGGGCCTCGACGCCCGCGCGCCAGAGCACGTTCGCCCGCACACCGCGTGCCGCGTAGCCGCCGGCCACCGGCAGCTCACCGGCGTCCTATCACCGGCGAGACAGCGACAGGGTGAGGGCCACGACGCCCAACCCGCGCCTGCGACAGGACGGGGCGAATGCCGGGCTTGCCAACCGCCGGTCTCGCGCGTGTCTTTTCCCCCCTGCCGCGGCTCTGCTCCGCCAACTGCGCTCCGCCCGTTCGCCGAAGAAGCTGCCACGCCGACGACGTCCCGCGCCACCGCCCGCTCGCCCAACCCCCACGGTAGCCCTCCGCTTCACCCGCCCGACAGACCGGAAACCTCAAACACGCATCGCCCGAGGCCAATCACCGTCGGAGACTGCCCGAAGCTCCGCCTCCTCCGCCCAATGGTGCCGCTGGCCAATGGCCGCCTCGCCCACGCACCCGCCGCTCCCGGCCTTATCCTTCCTCCACCGGAGCCCCGCCTCGACCCTCCGCTCCACCGCTGCCCTATAAAAGGGTCCCCCTCACCGGCAACGCCACCCTTTGCCACCGCCCACAATCGCGACACCGCTTCCTCCTCTGCGCCACCGCTAAGCTTCTGTGGAGCTCACCCCTCGCGCCACCCTGCACTCCGACAACTTCGCCGCCCGCTTCACCACCCCTCTGTGCACGTCCCAGAGCAGCCTGTGGCCTCCCCGACGCCGCCGGTGCGCTGAAACACCGCCTGCACCGCCACCAGCCAAGCTCTGCCGTCGCCGCCTCGTTCCGATCCCCGCTGGCCATCTACGTCGCCCCAACCCCGCCAAATCGAGCTCAGGTGAGCCCCCGCACCCCTCCGGCCACTTGTTGCCCCATCCCCACCGGCGAATCGCCGGGGATTTCCTCGCCGCCGCCACGCGCGCCCCAGGGACTACATTGCGTCTTCCCCATTCTTTCCAGGGGCCTAGGCGCAAAACTTAGGGACCTTTGCGTAGTTAAACCATAGATCCAGGGGCTAGCTTGTAAGTTGCCACAACTTTTCTTTTAAATAATAGGCGATATATAGTTGAAATTTGGAAATGCCCAGTAAATTGTAGAAAAATCATAAAAATGCTAACCACTTTTGTTGGAATCCTTGCTCTGTCTAGTTCCTAGGAAAATTAAGTTTGCCCATGTTACTGTTGTAAATAATATCCTATGCTTTTAATCATGTTGTAGGCGTTTTAAATCCTAATAAATAGAAGAAAAGTGGGGAAGAATGTGAAACCAACTCTGTGATGCTTGTTTCTATGTGTAGAAGCTCAGAAAAATGGTTAGGGCTCTGGTCTAGCACTGTAAGTCACTGTTTTGGCTTTAAATTGGAAATCTAGGTATAAATCTTCCTTTTTACATAAGTTTGGATCCAGAGCTCAGAAAAATATGAAACTAGTTGGGTCAATTTTGTTTTGCTGTGAAATTTGCAGGAAAAATATAAATTGTTGTGCAAATCAGAACGAAAAACATCTTCCTTGCTAAGCATGTTTAATTAAAAAGGAAATAGAGTAAATAGTCAACCTTCTCCAAAAAATATGAAAAATTCACCAAAGCTCCTGTAACATACCCATAACACACTGGTTAAGTTTCACCCTCTGTTGCACAGTAACTTTTAAGATAGAAAAAGTTAAGCTCATTTTACCTTTAATAATAAATGCATGTAACTCTTTTTTTTAAGTCATCCAATGGCCCCTAAAATTTTACAGTAACCTAGTGATGGCTTAAGTGAGGTGCTGTAATTTTATCAGTGCCTTTAGCTACTATTTGGATATGAAGTCATTTTGGTTAATTAATCAACCTAAAGGAATAAAAGGAAAGCACAAATTCTAATACGATAGATAAGTGGAAATTGAAAGAGATACATAAAAATATTCAGAAGTAAGTAACTATTCTAATGCACCCAAGCCACCCAAACACGACCTATCACTCTCTTTATGCAACTCTAAGTGCAAGAAAAACTATATATGTACACAATCGCCATTCAACTCGAACTCAAGTTTCAACCGACCACATTCGTTTGAAGTTGCATGAAAGTTGAACCTCGTCAAAGTGAATGTGGCTGTTGCAACCCTTTGTCTTAACCCATGCCTTGTGTCATTGAATGAACGCACGAGTCCAACTAAACTTCTGCATGTGCATGTCGTATAGAAGCAAATCTCGCCGATGGAACCTACGAGCTCCACCCGGCACCGGAGGAAGACCCCGCTGCGGAGCTTCGCCACTTGGAAGGCCATCCCGAACTGGAGCAAGACCCCGAGGACCCGCTAACTCTTCCTGAAGGCAAGCCCCGATGCATGAATTCCCTGTTTTACTTTATGCCACTTGTTGATGCTTATGTTTGCGCATTTACGTGTGTAGGAGTTGATTGAAACCGTACATGCATGAATTTAGTACCTTGTTTGAATACTAGTTGCTAAAGTCGAGTAGTTGCAATGCTTAATAGGTTTCAGTAAAAGTCGAGTGATTTCCTGTCACTCGCGAGTTATAGGAGTTGAATGTTTATTTATGTTGCAACTATAAGGACGACGGACGGGGTTAGGCTTATGTTCGATACTTGGTGGTTTTCCCCATTCTTCTAAATGAAATTGATCTAAGGTCGAAATGTGTCGGCATTCGTGATCAAGTATTTGAAAGTACTAATCTCATACTTAGTATGGGATGGGGAAGCCTAGTAGCTGATTGAACTGGGTCGTGGGTTATACTCCTGCTGTCCTTGAAACTTTGTTCCCATGGTGCATCATGTGGGTGCAGTGGCGGCCACAGTACGGCAGAGGCCGGGATTGTGGAGCATTGCACGCCAAAGGAAGTTTGGCCCTGACACGTGCCTAAGGGATCGATGGGGACGGCTGACAAATGAAGCGACCCTTCGTGGTGCATGGATGTCGTGAGATTAGGTTTGCCATGCATGGTTAATAAATTCGAATCGATTCGTCTGCCTCTCACAGTTTGGGACTACTTGATCGCTATTCTGCACTGAGTAACGATGAAACATGATTACGAGATTAAGTTGATGCTTGTTATTTAACTTCTTGGAAATTTTTCTTGTTTAGTATAAGTTGCTAATCTAGATTGGTTAAAAAACGTAGAACTTGAGCTAAAATATTGAAAGTAAGGACCGACTGTAGATGCTTTTGGCAAAGTAACCCCAGAGCCAGAAAGCCTTGCTTGTCTAGGTCTTGGTAAAGTTTTTCACTCGACGGGTCAGTCTTGCTGAGTATTAGTTGCTTAGCCTTGTTGTGGCTTAATCTTTTCAGGTGATGTTAATAGTTTGGTTGCTGGTACCACTTGGCCTACCCAGCTCCCTCCGGGCTGGACAGTCGAGTGGGATTCCTCCTTGGATGGTGAGCGAAGGGATTTTTTATGTCATGATCGGCTCCGTCATGATGTCATGTATCGACGTTTAGCTTCCGCTTGTTTTATCCGACTTTTCGAACCTTGCAGCTTATTTGAATTTCAGAAACTCTGATGTAATAATTTGTGAGACTAAGTTAATGTGATGGAATGTTGTAATCTCTGTGCTACTCACCTTCGTGTGAGCGATGCTTCTCGATCCTGTTGATGTGGTTCATCGGATGAAATCCGACGGTCGACCAGGTTGACTTGCTTAAAGTGCATAATCGCGTGTCAGGCAACTTCAATGCATTTTAGTCAGGTTAATTTGGGCGGTTCCGCCACAGCTGGCATCAGAGCTCGAAGCACGGTACGGAGAACAACAAGCCTTAAAACACCTTTCCTGACTAAGACTTGCAAGAAACGAGTTGAAAAATTTGTAAGTTCGTTAAGGATGAGTTTAGTACGAGGAGCCCTAGGGGAATTTTGGGTCTTTTAAGGTGGCTAATAATTATTAGTTATCTGCTAACTTCCAGCACTTGTCGCCACGTTTATCATACGTGTGCCGAATTCCGTGTCGCGAGTATGCGAAGGGTGATAGGAATTCGATTCCAACGAGCCTATCGTCACGGTTGTTTCGCCCACGTCTATTATACGTGCGCAGGTTCCGTATGTTAATGCATGCGAAGCATGGTATGGTTCGATTCCAACAAGCCTATCGTCAAGGTTGTTCGCCCACATTTATTATACGTGTGCATGATTCCGCATCACGAGAATGCGAAGGGTTATATGGTTCTATTCATGGGAACCTATTTCCACGGTTGTTGCGCTGTCCATGCAGCGTTAAACGCATGGGTGCCATTTCTATAGTGAACGGTAATGATTGTGGATGCTTTCGTGAGTGCTGGCATGGAAGGTTCAAGCTGTGATGTGTTTTTCTGCAGGTACACTAACAACGTTGCGTACGAAACGATGCCTAGTAACTCGACTAGTTATTATAGTGAGAGTCGTATTGTTGCCTTGGCACCGGCACTAACCACGTAAGTCCAAAGATTTTTGGCAATTATTTTTGGTTGTGAGGACGACTAGGACGTGCATGCATTAGGAATTAAAAATTGCAACCTAAAGAAATAAAACCAAGCTCGAGTGTGTCGTAAAAAGAAATGCACCGCGATAAGGATTGTCTAGCTGTCCTTTTTCGGCCATGCACGTTTTAATAAAATCATTCAGTTTCTTCCATATGATAACTTCAGAAACTTTATATAATAAAGTTGTGTTAAATCTCCCAATTAAAGCTGAAAATTTTTCGCAAAGTGCTACCACTTGGGTTGAGAGTTGTGATCAGTTTTGTGACCCCTGTTGGCTGTTAGCCCTGAGTGCACGCCAGTTGGAATCCTACTGTTTCGACCACATTAAGGACTTTTTCTGCTAGGAGTCCCTTAAGCAAAGTTTCTCAGAACTTAATAGAGAACTTAATGGTAAAATTTCAGCTTAATTAGGTCTCTGGTTTTGAAGTTATGATCAGTTTACTTTGACTCGAGTCTGAAAAATTCCAGCATGTACACTTAATGGAAATATGAGATTATCACCTTGTTAGGTCCTGTTCTAGCCCTACCTTTGAAGACAAAAATTGTTACACATAATCTAAAGAACATTCTGGTAAAATTTGAGAAATTTTGGATGAATACTTCCTGAGTTATGAGCTTTTCTCTAACTGCCAGAAATCTATTATGATTTCCGAGTGTTAACTCCGTTTCTCACTTGTCCTTTGGTTACAGATGGCTCAGCCCGTGCACGTTGCAGTCGGTACGGATGGCACCACCTACTCACGGTGCCTTCACTACGAGGGTTTCCCAGCTGTACTGTGGGACACCCTAGGCTCTTTTGGGTACCCGTCACTGCCGGTTTACGCGGGGCGTGCGTACCAGGACCACGGGATCCCGCGGAGTCGCGTGCACGTGCGGGTGCTCCCGCCTCCGGACCAGCCATAGTGGTCGCTTTTGGAGGTGGTGGCTGAGGGACACATGCTACAGGACTCCTGGGAGTTTGCAGCCTTGCAGACCCTGACACAGTTCTGCCGGGCACACCCTCTTGAGATCGTGCTGGACCCGATTGGGTTGTTCCCTGCCTGGGATACGAGGGACCCGGACTGGTTGGATCGTATGGAGCATATGGACTTGCTCGGGGTTATGGATCCACAGCGCACGATTTTTTTTTTAGCTTGTTGCCTGAACGTGTTCTACAGGATGGTTGAGATGCGGAGCCGAGCGATGGCTACGGTGATCGAGATGGCAGTGGCCAACTAGGTCGCTTTATCTGCCGTGCAGAGTGGCATGGTGGTCCAGTCGCTTGAGCTAGTACAGAAGGATGTCCAGATTTCTGAGATGTAGGACAAGATCACTCGTTTGGAGGAGGAGATCGTGGATATGGAGCATGATATGGAGATCTTGGCTGACTAGTTCTATGATGTGAACATGGAGCTGGCGAATGCCAATGAGCACCTGTAGGAGCATCACGATGAGCTTAATGCCATTCATGCTTTAGAGATGCAGCAGGATGAGCCGATGGCCTAGGAGGAGGAGCCCGAGGAGATCGAGGGCTTTTCGAGCATGGACTATGAGGAGGCCTCTCCGCAGCCTCCAGTTGGTGATGCTCACTCTCCTGTCCTCAGCTTTGCCTCCATGGGCAACCTCGACGACTTCTAGTTGTGTTGACTTATTGTTGAGCGGTTCTCTTTTGTTTTTACTCCTCAGCGACCTATATTTTGGCCAGTGATGTAATAGGTTAGCTTGAGTTGAGTATTTGGATGTTGAAAAACTGATTCTATGTAGGGTTGCCGTTGCTATCCTTAGTGGAATGTCTGAAATTTATGGCAGAACTGCAGTGACTGTTTCTCCTCAGTTTTACCCCTATCTCCACTCGTTTTTGAGCCAAAGTTTGAATACGAAAGTTGTGCGAAAACTTCTTTTCTGACTACTCGTAAATTTCCAGGTCCTTCGGATCTGTCAAATGCCCGTTAGGGCCAAAACCCCACTGCTCAGCTTGCTGAGAAATCAGCCGGACAGCAACTTGCTAGAACGTCTAAACGACCCGTTTCCCTTCCTTTTTGGTCAACAAGCGTAACATGAAAGTGGTTGTGTACGACATATTCTAACCCTCGCTTAAGGATCAGAACCTTGTGCACTTCGAAGAAGAGATATGCACCTACTCAATAAAAGTTTTGATTGTTGCTTTTGCACCATCGGCAAGGCTAGCGTTTATCATTTCCTCACATGATGTTTCCTTATGGTTGAGCAAGTTTTTGGGGCTATGTGACTAATGGAAAGGTGAATCTTGCAGATGGCGCATCGCACACACTCCGGCTCTGTTCCCAGTGGCAGCGAGGTGCCTCCCCCATCTCCGCCTCCAGCCACCCTCGAGGCGATCTTGGCGGCTCAAACTGAGCTGCTGAGGCACATCGCTCAAGGGCAGCAGCAGCAGCATCACCCTCATGTTGCTCACTACGAGGACTTTCTGGGGATCCAGCCTCCTCTGTTCCACAAGACGGAGGACCCGCTTGACGCCGATGCCTAGATTCGTGCTATCGAGTCCAAGTTCTCCCTTCTCACCGCCCATTGCCCGGAGGAGAACAAGGTTCGGTTCGCCGCGCAGCAGCCGCGTGGTTCTGCCCTCCTGTGGTGGGATCACTACCACACCATGCAGCCGGCCGACCACGTCATCAGCTGGGAGGAATTCAAGACAGCGTTCAGGGGCCATCACATCCCTGAGTGTCTTCTGGAGCGCAAGCTCAATGAGTTCCTGGCTCTCACCCAGGGAGGCCGCGATGTCCTACACTATGTGCAGGCTTTCAATGACTTGTGTCGCTATGCAGGCTACCATGCAGACTCCGATGAGAAGAAGAGGGACCGCTTCCGCAGAGGCTTGAGTTTGGAGCTCAAGGAAAGGCTGAATCCCATCAAGGTGGATTCCTACAATGAACTGGTGAACCTGGCAATTTCCTAGGAAGATTGCATGAGGGCCCTCAAGGCCGACCTAAAGCAGAAGGCTCCAATGCCAGCACCCGGCCCACCTGCCTAGAGATACAGAATGGTTCCCCTACAGGCGTCTCGCAGGCCCGCACAACCTGGGAGATGGGTTGCTCGACCTCCACCGTAGGCAGCACCTCGTTTCCCTGGATTCCAGCCGCAAGGACCCCGACCTGCTCTCCCTATGCCGCCGCGCCCAGTCACTGGAAACCGCTGTTTCACCTGTGGGAACCCAGGACACTTTGCCAAGGACTGCCCCCTATGACCCGGTCAAAGCAATGCATTGGGCAACAAGGGGAAGAAGCTGAGGGTTTAGGTCCGACAAGGCCGACTGAACTTCACCACCCTGGCCGAGCTTCCGGAAGGCGCACCAGTGATGACGGGTATCTTCTCTGTCCATAATCAACCCGTCCTTATTCTGTTTGATTCGGGAGCATCTCATAGTTTCATTGGGTCCAAAACTTGTGCTAAGTGTGACCTAGGGTTCTGTCACACAAAAGGGGCTTATATAATCACTACACCCGGTGGGAAAGTATCCTCATACCAAATGACCCGCCAGGTAGCTATAAGTCTAGGAAAGACCCTTTTTAAGGAAACCTTCTTATCCTGGGGATGGAAGGAATAGATATTATCTTGGGTATGGATTGGATGACTCGGCATCAAGTGGCACTAGACATCCCTGCTAGAGCCGTCCATATAAATTCACCCATTTATGGTAGCTCAATCATACACTTACCCCACCGAAAGCGCCAAACTTCCTATGCCTATCCCGTGACTGAAGCCCGTTTGGAAGACATCCCAGTGGTGTGCGAGTATCCCAATGTGTTTCCAGATGATTTGCCGGGTATGCCGCCTGATAGAGATATCGAGTTTGCTATTGAATTGCAACCAGGTACTACCCCAATTTCCAAGAGACCGTATCGAATGCCACCAGCCGAGCTGGCAGAAATGAAAACTCAGTTGCATGATTTGTTGGAAAAGGGTTTTATTCGTCCAAGTACATCACCTTGGGGTTGCCCCGCCTTGTTCGTGAAAAAGAAGGACGATAGTCTGCGTATGTGTGTGGACTACCGACCTCTCAATACAGTGACGATAAAGAACAAGTACCCACTACCCCACATTGATGTTCTGTTCGATCAGTTAGCTGGAGCTAGAGTGTTTTCCAAAATTGATCTCCGTTCTGGCTACCATCAAATCAAGATCCGCCCGTGCGACATTGCTAAGACTGCTTTCTCTACACAGTATGGACTATATGAGTAGTAATGTGATATCATTTGGGCTTACTAATGCACCGGCTTATTTCATGTACCTCATGAATTCGGTGTTTATGCCCGAACTCGACAAATTCGTCGTGGTTTTCATTGACGATATCTTGGTGTACTCGAAGACTGAGGAAGAACATGCAGAGCACCTTCATACTGTACTCCAACGCTTAAGAGATCACCAACTCTATGCCAAATTCTCTAAGTGTGACTTCTGGCTGGACAGTGTTAAATTCTTGGGGCACACCATATCCAGAGACAGTATAGCAGTAGACCCAAGCAAAGTGCAAGAAGTAATGGACTGGAAGCCGCCCACTTCAATTCATCAGATTCGAAGTTTTCTCGGTTTAGTAGGTTACTACCGTCACTTCATTCCTGACTTCTCAAAAATAGCTAAGCCAATGACGGAACTGCTGAAGAAGGGAGTTAAGTTTGTGTGGAGCGACGAATGTGAAGAGGCCTTCCACACCCTGAGACAATTGCCGACCTCTGCGCCGGTTTTAGCCCAGCCGGATACCACCAAGCCGTTTGACGTATATTGTGATGCCTCTGGCACTGGACTTGGTTGTGTTCTTATGCAAGACAGCCAAGTCATTGCCTATGCCTCGCGAGTGCTACCGCCACATGAGTTGAATTACCCTACCCATGATCTTGAGCTAGCAGCAGTCGTTCATGCTCTAAAAATATGGAGGCATTATCTTATGGGAACTCGATGCAACATCTATACAGATCACAAGAGTCTTAAGTATATCTTCACTCAAGCAGACCTCAACATGCGTCAGAGAAGATGGTTAGAATTAATCAAAGATTATGACCTAGAAGTGCATTATCACCCAAGCAAAGCCAATGTAGTTGCAGATGCTCTCAGTCGCAAGATCCATTGTAACTGCTTATCGGCAATTAATTATGCCGAGACCCTATGTCATGAAATGGCTAAACTCAACTTGGAAATTGTTCCCCATGACACCTTAAGTCATCTTTCTCTGGAGCCTACCCTGCTTGACCAAATAATTTTAGCACAACTAAAGGATGAAGAGATAAACCTTATCAAGGAGAAACTCGCATAGGTGGATGAGGGATATAAGCATTTCCGACGGGATTGGAAAGGAGTGGTACATTATGAAGCTCGACTCGTAGTTCCAAATGATCCCGATCTTAAGAAACAAATTCTGGATGAAGCACACCTTTCCAAGTTCTCGTTTCACCTTGATAGTACCAAGATGTACCACGACCTCCGACAAAATTTCTGGTGGAGTGGGATGAAACCTGACATTGCACGATATGTTTCAGAGTGAGATACCTGTCAGTAAGTCAAAGAAAGCCACTTAAGGGTAGCTGGCCCCTTGCAGCCGCTGCCTATTCCCTCGTGGAAGTGGGAGGACATAAGCATGGACTTTATAGTCGGATTACCCAATACCTCCCGCAAGCATGATTCCATATGGGTTATAGTAGACCGACTTACCAAAACAGCGCATTTCCTTCCAGTACACACCACCCGCGCCATACAGAAATATGTAGAACTATACCTTGACCGGATTGTTTCCTTGCATGTTGTACCTAAATCGATCATCTCTGATCGAGGTAGTCAGTTCGTAGCACGCTTTTAGGAGTAGTTGCAGTTTTCACTTGGCACTAAATTGATTCGTAGTTCCACATATCATCCTCAAACTGATGGACAAACTGAAAAGGTTAACCAGATTTTGGAAGATATGCTACGCGCCTGTGCCATTCATTATGACAAGAACTGGGATAAGTGTTTGCCATTAGCGGAATTCTCATACAACAATAGTTACCAAGCTAGCCTGAAAATGGCGCCTTTTGAAGCTTTGTATGGACATCGTTGCTGGACCCCGCTAAGCTGGTCGCAACCCAGAGAGCGAACAGTGTATGGACCTGACCTGGTCATGGAGGCCGAAGGAAAAGTGAGAGTTATCCGCGAAAATCTCAAGGCCACCCAATCTCGACAAAAGAGCTATTCCGATCAAATAAGAAGACCTATCCAATTTGAGGTTGTGGATTTTGTATACCTACGGGTCTCACCGACCAAAGGCGTACAACGTTTTGGAGTAAAAGGGAAGTTGGCTCCGCGCTATATTGGTTCCTATGAGATTGTAGAAGTTTGTGGACCCGTAGCGTATCGAGTCAAACTTCTAGAGAAGATTGCAGCGATACACAATGTTTTCCATGTCTCACAACTCAAGAAGTGCAGTCGGGTTCCAACTGAAATCATTGCCCCGGAAGAATTGGAGATCGAGCCTGAGTTAACATACAAGGAGTATCCTGTTAAGATCCTTGACCGGAAGGAAAGACATACTCGTAGGCAAATGGTAAAAATGTACAAAATTCAATGGAGTAACCATACGGAAGACGAAGCGACATGGGAGATGGAAGAGTATCTCAACACTAACTTCCGCGGTTTTATTTTCGACCAGGGAGGTACGTTGCACCGGCCACACTAGTTCCTTTCTGCACTTGAATCTTGGGGCGAGATTCCTTTAAGAGGGCTAGGCTGTAACAACTCTACCTAAATTAAGTGCTTTAAAAATAAACCAGTGGTTAATCACCAAGTAAAGGAGGTGAAATGACCATTTTAACCCTAAGAAGCTCTTTTTGGAGTTTGAAATAAAACTTGGGATTTTATATGCAAACATAAAATTTTGCCCAAATAAGAGTGGTAAAACTTTTAATTTCAAACAACTTTTGTTAAAGGCACTTTGACTAACTCGGAGTGGGAGGAAGTCAAAAACAGCAATCAAAATCAGAGTACTAAAGAACCCTATGAACCTCCTAAGTCCTGGAATTCGAGTTTTCCTCCAACTTTGCAAGCCTTTATCTCACGATTTCATATCTAAACTCAAGTCAGGCTCTTAATAAAAGTTGTAGTCCCTCGAATGTGTTCCAACTTTGTTACCCTGACCCAGGTCCAAATCGGGTCAGAACCTATTCAAAATCTTGGTTAAAGTGGAGCAAAACAGTCAACTCAGCTCCTGAGCCCCGCAACGCCAAGTCTGAAAAACTGCTCAGAGTGCACCTCTTGGCGAGGGCGTGCCCCCAAATTTTTGAACTAAACTCAAGAAATACCCTAAATAGAAGTTGAAGTCCTCAGGTTGGAGAGCAACTCCTCTAATAACACTTTGGTCTAATTCAACTTGGAAGCTGCCCTAAAATCGACTCAAACATAGCTAAGTTCATGAAATTCCACCTCTCCGGCCAAAATTGGCTAAGTCTGGATTTCTAGATTTTTGGCAAACTTTGACACGAGATATCTCTAAATCCTTTCACAATCTATACCAGTGCCTTAAACCAAGTTTGAAATATGTCCAGAGTTGAACAAGTTTGGAGATGGGATCTCCCAAAGCTGGTCAGACTTGCCGCCCGAAGGGGGCCTCGACGCCTGCGCGCCGTGCGCCGCGTGGCCGCCGGCCACCAGCAGCTCACCGACGCCCTATCACCGGCGAGACAGCGACAGGGCGAGGGCACAGTGCCCAACCCGCGCCTGCGACAGGATGGGGAGAATGCCGGGCTGGCCAACCGCCGATCGCGCGCATGTCTTTTTCCCCCTGCCGCGGCTCTGCTCCGCCAACCGCGCTCCGCCCGTGCGCCGGAGAAGCCGCCACGCCGACGACGTCCCGCGCCTCTGCCCGCTCGCCCAACCCCCACGGTAGCCCTCCGCTTCGCCCGCCCGATAGACCGAAAGCCTTAGACACGCATCGCCCGAGGCCAATCACCGTCGGAGACCGCCCGGAGCTCCGTCTCCTCTGCCCAATGGCGCCGCTGGCCAATGGCCGCCTCGCCCGCGCACCCACCGCTCCCGGCCTTATCCTTCCTCCACCGGAGCCCCGCCTCGACCCTCCGCTCCACCGCTGCCCTATAAAAGGGTCCCCCTCACCGGCAACGCCACCCTTTGCCACCGCCCACAATCGCGCCACCGCTTCCTCCTCTGCGCCGCAGCTAAGCTTCCGTGGAGCTCACCCCTCCGCGCCACCCCACACTCCGGCGACTTCGCCGCCCGCTTGGCCACCCCTCTGCGCACGTCCCCGAGCAGCCCGTGGCCTCCCTGACGCCACCGGTGCGCCGGATTGCCGCCAGCCAAGCTTTGCTGCCGCCACCACATTCCGATCCCCGCCGGCCATCTCCGTCGCCCCAACCCCGCCAAACCGAGCTCAGGTGAGCCCCCGTACCCCTCCGGCCACTTGTTGCCCCATCCCCGCCGGCGAACCACCGGAGATTTCCTCGTCGCCGCCGCGCGCGCCCCAGGGACTACATTGCATCTTCCCCATTCTTTCCAAGGGCCTGGGCGCAAAACTTAGGAACCTTTGCGTAGTTAAACCATAGATCCAGGGGCTAGCTTGTAAGTTGCCACGGCTTTTCTTTTAAATAATAGGCATATATATAGTTGAACTTTGGAAATGCCTAGTAAATCGTAGAAAAATCATAAAAATGCGAAAACACTTTTGTTGGAATCCTTGCTCTGTCTAGTTCCTAAGAAAATTATGTTTGCCCATGTTACTATGGTAAATAATACCCTATGCTTTTAATCATGTTGTAGGCCTTTTAAATCCTAATAAATAGAAGAAAAGTGGGAAAATGTGAAACCAACTCTGTGATGCTTGTTTCTATGTGTAGAACCTCAAAAAAATGGTTAGGCCTCTGGTATAGCACTGTAAGTCACTGTTTTGGCTTTAAATTGGAAATCTAAGTATAAATCTTCCTTTTTACATAAGTTTGGATCCAGAGCTCAGAAAAATGTGAATCTAGTTGGTTTAATTTTGTTTTGCTATGAAATTTGCAGGAAAAATATAAATTGTTGTGAAAATCAGAAGGAGAAACACCTTCCTTGCTAAGCATGTTTAATTAAAAAGGAAATAGAGTAAATAGTCAACCTTCTTCAAAAATTATGAAACATTCACCAAAGCTCCTGTAACATACCCTTAACACACTAGTTAAGTTTCACCCTCTGTTGCACAATAACTTTTAAGATAGAAAAAGTTAAGCTCATTTTACCGTTAATAGTAAATGCATGTAACTCTTTTTTTTTAAGTCATCCAATGATCCCTAAAATCTTACAGTAACCTAGTGATGGCTTAAGTGAGGTGCTGTAATTTTATCAGTGCCTTTAGCTACTGTTTGGATATGAAGTCATTTTGCTTAATTAATCAACCTAAAGGAATAAAAGGAAAGCACAAATTCTAATACGATAAATAAGTGGAAATTGAAAGAGGTACATAAAAACATTCAGAAGTAAGTAACTATTCTAATGCACCCAAGCCACCCAAACACGGCCTATCACTCTCTTTATGCAACTCTAAGTGCAAGAATAACTATATATGTATACAATCGCCATTCAACTCGAACTCAAGTTTCAACTGACCACATTCGTTTGAAGTTGCATGAAAGTTGAACCTCGTCAAAGTGAATGTGGCTGTTGCAACCCTTTGTCTTAAGCCACGCCTTGTGTCGTTGAATGAACGCACGAGTCCAACTAAACTTCTGCATGTGCATGTCGTATAGAAGCAAATCTCGCCGACGGAACCTACAAGTTCCACCCGGCACCGGAGGAAGACCCCGCTGCAGAGCTTCACCACTTGGAAGGCGAGCCCGAACGGGAGCAAGACCTCGAGGACCCGCTAACTCTTCCTGAAGGCAAGCCCCGGTGCATGAATTCCCTATTTTACTTTATGCCACTTGTTTATGCTTATGTTTGCGCATTTACGTGTGTAGGAGTTGATTGAAACCGTAGATGCATCAATTTAGTACCTTGTTTGAATACTAGTTGCTAAAGTCGAGTAGTTGCAATGCTTAATAGGTTTCGGTAAAAGTCAAGTGATTTTCTGTCACTCGCGAGTTATAGGAGTTGAATGTTTATTTATGTTGCAACTATAAGGACGACGGACGGGGTCAGGCTTATGTTCGATACTTAATGGTTTTCCCCGTCTGTCTAAATGAAATTGATCTAAGGTCGAAATGTGTCGGCATTCGTGATCAAGTGTTTGAAAGTACTAATCTCATACTTAGTATGGGATGGGGAAGCCTAGTACCTGATTGAACTGGGTCGTGGGTTATACTCCTGCTGTCCTTGGAACTTCATTCCCATGGTGCATCATGTGGGTGCAGTGGCGGCCACAGTACGGCAGAGGCCGGGATTGTGGAGCATTGCACGCCAAAGGCAGTTTGGCCCTGACATGTGCCTAAGGGATCGATGGGGACGGCTGACAAATGAAGTGACCCTTCGTGGTGCGCGGATGTCGTGAGATTAGGTTTGCCATGCATGGTTAATAAATTCGAATCGATTCGTCTGCCTCTCACAGTTTGGGACTACTTGATCGCTATTCTGCACTGAGTAACGATGAAACATGATTACGGGATTAAGTTGATGCTTGTTATTTAACTGCTTGGAAATTTTGCTTGTTTAGTATAAGTTGCTAATCTAGACTGGTTAAAGAACGTAGAACTTGAGCTAAAATATTGAAAGTAAGGACCGACTGTAGATGCTTTTGGCAAAGTAACCCCAGAGCCAGAAAGCCTTGCATGTCTATGTCTTGGTAAAGCTTTTCACTCGACGGGTCAGTCTTGCTGAGTATTAGTTTCTCAGCCTTGTTGTGGCTTAATCTTTTCAGGTGATGTCAATAGTTTGGTTGCTGGTACCACTTGGCCTACCCAGCTCCCTCCGGCTGGACAGTCGAGTGGGATCCCTCCTCGAACGGTGAGGGAAGGGATTTTTGATGTCATGATCGGCTCCGTCGTGATGTCATGTATCGACGTTTAGCTTCCGCTTGTTTTATCCGACTTTTCGAACCTTGCAGCTTTTTTGAATTTCAGAAACTCTGATGTAATAATTTGTGAGACTAAGTTAATGTGATGGAATGTTGTAATCTCTGTGCTACTCACCTTCGTGTGAGCGATGCTTCTCGATCCTGTTGATGTGGTTCATCGGATGAAATCCGACGGTCGACCAGGTTAACTTGCTTAAAGTGCATAATCGTGTGTCAGGCGATTTCAATGCATTTTAGTCAGGTTAATTTGGGTGGTTCCGCCACACTTGGGGTCTCTCTCCTTCTACCTTAAAATCGAGGTGCACCAGGATGACTCAGGCATCACACTCCGATAGACTACCTACGCCAAGTGCGTCGTTGAGCTAGGTGGGTTCATCGACTGTAACTCGGCTCTCACTCTGATGGAGGAGAGGTTGAATCTGAGTCGCAATAGCACGACTGAGGAGGTGGATGCTACACAGTATCGGTGCCTTGTGGGGAGCCTTCGCTACCTCGCTCGCATGCGGCCGGACTTGGCGTTCTCCATCAGCTATGTCAGTCAGTTCATGCAGCGACCGATGATGGAGCACTAGCAGGCCATCAAGAGGATCCTCCGGTACATTGCAGGGACTCTCGACTACGGCCTCCACTACCTGAGGTGTCCTGGGGCGTCACACGTCACCAACTATAGTGACAGCGACCACACCGGTGACATCGACACCAACAAGAGCACAAGTGGGATGTTCTTCTTCCTTGGCAAGTGGCTCGTCAGCTGGCAATCGGTCAAGTAGCAGGTGGTGGCCCTATCTAGCTGTGAGACCGAGTACATCGTTGCTTCGTCCGCTTCGACTCAGGCTCTCTGGCTCGCTCGACTGCTTGGTGACCTCCTTGGCAAGGACGCTGAAGCAGTGGAGCTCAGGGTGGATAGCAAGTCCGCTCTGGCAAAGAATCCCATCTTCCACGAGCGAAGAAAGCACATCAGAGTGAAGTACCACTTCATCCGAGGTTGCTTGGACGAAGGGAGTGTCAGGACAAACTACATCAACACCAAGGATCAACTCGCCGTCCTTCTTACCAAGTCCCTTGGAAGGATCAAGTTCCAAGAACTCTTCCTCTAGGATTGGGATGGTCCAGTTACCGCTCAAGGCATACAAGAATTAGGGGGAGATCGATAGAATAAGTTATGTGTGTGTTGGGTATGTTTTTTATCTATCTATGTGCCTATGTGCACTTTATCTGCTTAGACGCTATTTAGATGCTTTGCTTAGCTTCCAAGCCACCTACCCATGGTTGGTCACCCCAAAGACCCCTTTATGGGTCATTAAATGGCCAACAGGACACAACTTTAATTTAAGCTCATCAAACTCTCCATTGGGATTTAGTTATTTGCAATTTTTCCATAATGCTTTTGTCTTCTGTTGCTTCTAACACCCATTGGTAATCATCATGCTGATCCCCTATTTATTGAAATGTCGAAGCATGCAAACTATTTCAGTATTTTCAAAAGAACGGAATCATTTTGAGTGGTTTTGATAATAGGTCAATCTGGTGACTTATGGACACGCGAAAAGAATTGATATTTTCATGATGGACAAGCATGTAGACCAGTCTATGCAATCAAAATGCTGTTTATTGAATGGAGTGAGCTTTATCATGACATATATTTGTTGATCTATAACTATCTTTAATAACTGTTGTGTATTAGTAGTGCTGCTCTTGACTGCAGGTCACTATTTGAGTTGATTTGTGTAGTGGTACATTAGGATTGCACATTAGTATGTACACTGAAGGAGGTGATGATGTTTTAGGCTTGCCAGCTTTGATGCTGGTGGGTTCTGGATGTCGTCTCACTCCCTGGTAAACCTGATTCACTGTCCACCCATTGCCTTGGACTGGCTGCAGGGCCTAATGCCGAAGCCACGTAATTAACCAGCTATCAAGACGTCAGCCATATTAATGCCTTCCTCCATGGGTGCCTGCTTCTTGGAGGTTGCCTTTGATTTATACTTGTGGTTACTGTGACAAAGGTATGTGAATTGTGGTAGGTTGCTTTCGTGTACGGGGTCATGCCCTGAATTTCAGTGAATATATGTGTGATCAAATTGTAGATTGTCCTTATTTTTCTAACCTATCGATGCCAATGAATATAAACTATGGTTCTAATTATAAATCATCAGTTGTGCTGCAGTTATTCCTCTTTCTTTATTGTTCTCTGCACATCAGATCGTCAGTGAGTTTTCACCACTGCATTCTTGTTGACCATTTTGTTAACTCTCTTTCAGTTGATTTTGGAATTGGTTTTTATGCTTCCTTTTATTGAGCAACTTGCAGGTTAATATTTTTCTATCAGAGCAACCTCCTGAAACAATACTATGTGATTGCCTTATTGGCCCTGAAGTTTATGCTAAACACATTGACTGTTCCCAAAAATGTAAAGTATACTAAACCACGATCAATTAGAAAATATTGGGTTAGCCATTGTTGGTAAACCTGTTGGTTTAATTATTTTTAACTATTCCAATCCTACATAAAGATGGGCGTGGGTCGGTTGGAACCATAGGATCGCCGATCCCCTCCATAAAAACGCACCTAGTGAGTCACCGGTTCAGCTAAAAAAACAAGTAAGGATCAGCGGTTCGACCCAGGGATCCCCATCGGATCAAGTGGATCGACCCGCGCTTCCGCCGCATCGTCGTTGTCTCGTGACCGCCGACGCTTACTCAGTACACGGTGGTTGGAGTTGGACCGGCAGCTGCTCCTGCTCTTCGTCATCCTCCATGGCGCGCCGGCGTCGCGGCGCCTTCGTTACGAAGGGCAGACAGATGGGTGTGCAGGACGGGACAAGCGCGGAGGTTGGCAGGTGGCGGCTCGCCGGTGCCTACGCGTACCACAGCAGCGGCGGCGGCGACGGATTTGCGGTGGCGATAGATTTGCGATGCGCTGCTGATGGGAGATGTGACGAACTGATGATGTGCTGATTGAATTAGGAGCTCAGGTTGGGAGCCCACCCTTGGTAGATAAAAAGGTGCCAAGGGCAGCGCAGCAGCACGCTGTCAACTCATCCTCTTCCTCCTCCCAACAATCCATCTAGTCAACTCGATCCACAATTCCCAGCAAATCGAGTCGGTTGGCTCCACTGAGATCGATCGTCGATTCGTCCTAACTCGCCTAGCGCAGTAGTCGATCGATCATCCAAACTTCCAAAGGGATCCACCAATCCATGGAGGTGGAGTGCCCTGAAGAGCACAACGAGTTCTGCCCCAGCAACGAGAAACGGCTCATCGATGTCTACCTCCACCCCAAGATCGCCGGCAAGATGTCGACAGCGCCTACGTCCAGGACGCCGACATCTGCTCTCGCCACCCATCCAATGTGCAGACGTCCAGCGGCTGCAGTGCTCTGCCCCATCCAACGCGGAGACGTCTGAGCCCAAGTAGTCGTAGAAGCATGATCTGTGCCTACAGCGATGCGCTGTCGAGCTTGTTCGCTGCCACCTTCTGTCCTATTGTGTCGATGACTTCGTACGCTTACCACTTCGAGCGTGTTTGGATCTTGAAGTAAAGTTAATTCGTGTCACATTGAATATTTGGAGGCTAATTAGAAGGACTAAATATGAGTTAATTATAAAACTAATTGCATAGATGGAGGCTAAACGGCAAAACAAATATATTAAGCCTAATTAAACCATCATTAGCAAATAGTTACTTAGCAGCACATTGTCAAATCATGGACTAATTAGGCTTAATAGATTCGTCTCGCCGTTTAACCTCCATTTGTGCAATGGATTTAGTAAATAGTCTATGTTTAATACTCCTAATTAGTATCTCAACATTTGATGTGACAGAAGTTAAAGTTTAGTCCTGAACCAAACGCCCCTTACATAGTTACATGGTAGATTTGTTAGTTTAATTTAGTCCTACATCAGACTAGCGCACTGGGCACCGCTGAATCCTACTCCCTCCATTCAAAATTGTAGGTTGTTTTAGTTTTTCTAGGTTCATAGTAGATATATAATAATATCTAAGAACAAAAAATTAAAATGACCTACAATTTGGAATGGAGGGAGTAGATTGTTAGCTGTACAATCCGGCGCTGCATGTAGACTGCTGCTGCAATAGCAAATGGTTTGAACCGCACGAACCATTGGAGCACCGAGCATGCAGTTTAGGATTGTTTAAGCACCGAGCATGCAGTTTAGGATTATTTGGGATAAACTGGTGCACCATTACTACTTAATTATATTGGGTCGATGGGTCGTCGCTCCATGACACTAGTAGAGAACTGACTTTTGATGCGCCTCCTTTGTCTCGGTTTAAAGTAGGCCCGGGAGTAAAGGGGGGTGCGTCACGGTAGGCAAGAATGGAGGGGAGATTTACTCCCGGTTGGTATTTGCAACCGGGACTAAAGGCTCCCTTTTAGTCCCGGTTGTAACGGCTAGTTCCAGGGTGTCGGTGGCGTGACCTTTTTATCCCGCTGGAGCCTCCACCTGGAAGTAAACTTTCAACCGGGACAAAAGGTGTTCCTTTTTACCTCGGTTGAAGTTTTTAACCTGGATAAAAACTCATCCCCCATTATATATCAAGATTGAGGTCTTTCTTCCTCCTCCAGCCCAAGCCAGTCCACCACAAAGACAGAGAGCTGAGCTTCACCTACTCTCCGGTAGTGCCGAAGCAAGGGAGGTGCTACCCGAATTTTTTTTCCCTTATTTTCGTGGGAATTTCACTCATCCAAAGTGTTGTGAAGGTTTGCTACTTCATCCTCATGTTACTCTTTGATTTATGCTTTGGAGATGGATAGTTTATTTGCTAGAATGTGAAGTAGAAAATGGAGAGGTATTTTGAGCTATATTGTGAGGATGAATGATGTCTCATATATAGTATGTATCCTTGCAGTGGTTTAAGAATGATGCTACACTTATCTAGATGGTTTATCTTATCAAATTCAATATGGTTTTTCAAATCCATACTTGTTGAACTTGCATACCATGTTCATCACAGCGAGAATGTTCTCCGCCGAGCAGCAACGTATGTCAAGGAGGAGGTCCGATTTTACGAGAAAGAGTGGATACGGACATCGTGGAAGACTGTGTCCCCTTTCGTAGAATCAAACCTCTTCCATGACGAAGTGCAGTGCTGCCCAATTGAGAACATGCTCGCCAGATGATCACGGTCTTCAAGTTCAACAAGTTCTGCAGGCATACCGTGTTCATCTCGGTAAGCATGTTCTCTATGGAGCAGCAACGGACGTCAAGGAGGAGCTTTGATTTTATGAGAAAGAGGGGCAACAGACATCGTGGAAGACTGGGTCCCCTTTCTCGTAAAATCGAAGCTCTACCATGACGAAGTACGGTGCCGCAAAGTTGAGAACATGCTCGCCAAGATGATCACGGTCTTCAAGTTCACAAAGTTCTGTAGTGCTAAGGTAAGAATTTTTGTACATAGATGGCTTCTGCTACTGGAGGAAGTGGCGATGGTGGGGGCGATCATCGTTCCTCTTCCGGCAAGGGGAAAATCATAGTTGGCCCTCAGGATAAGCCGAAGAAAATAAGCATGTTGGAGAAAGCAATGCTTCGTTATTTGCAGAAACGTCATGAAGAAGCTGTTGCGGTGGGTCAGGAACCTCCTTTTGGTGGTCGTTATGCTCCACCGTCAGTCCCGGGTGTTTCACGTCCACTTAGTACTACCATTTCAGACGGCACAAATAAACCACTGGATGAGGCTGGGTCAGCGGAACCTTTATTTTCACCATCCAAGGATGCTTAAAGTCCTCCTAGATAATAGCCAGTGGATGGCTTGACGTAGTGTATCATGTTGTTTAGATCTTTAATTTAAATATGTGTATTTGTATCTATATCTAAACTTTCAGCATTATTTGCACTACAACATTTGACATGCTTTCAATCGTGAATCCATTTTCATGTGTAATCAATTTTCAAGTGTAATCCATTTTCACGCGTAATCCATTTTCAAGTGTAATCGATTTTCATGCGTAATAAATTTTCAGTGTAATCTATTTTCACGCGTAATCCATTTTCAAGTGTAATTCATTTTCATGCGTAATACGATGTAGATGGACCGGCAATGGATGTATAATGCAGACAGACGGAGCAAGGTGTTTATTGATAGCTTGCATTATTTTCTCGAAGTGGCCAAAGCGAACAAGCTAGAGAATGGGTTCATACGTTGTCCATGCTTCCAATGTAATAACAATAAGGACTATTCAAAGGATTCCTAGGGGACTATTCACAACCACTTGTTTAGATACGGTTTCATGCCTAACTATTTGGTTTGGACCAAGCACGGCGAAAGAGGGGTTGTAATGGAAGACGTCGAAGAGGAGGAGGATGATGACAACATTCTGAAAGGGGTTGCAGGCCAAGCTTTTGCAGATACTACAATGGGCGAGGCTGATGAAGATGAGGTTGCAGAAAATGGCCCTCCTGATGACCTTGGTCAGGTGCTATGAGATGCACACAGAGATTGCAAAACTGAGAAGGAAGCAGCAAAGTTGCAGTGCATGATAGATGATCACCAGAAATTGTTGTACCTAGATTGCTAGCAGGGCCATAAAAAACTAGGTACGGCACTAGAATTTGTGCAATGAAAGGCAAAAAATGGTGTGTCCGATAAGGCATTTCAGGGGATGTTGAACATTGTCAAGAAGATTCTTCCCGAGAATAATGAATTACCGCCCACAACATATGAAGCTAAACAGATTATTTGCCCTCTCGGATTGGAGGTTCAGAAGATACACGCATGCCCTAATGACTGTATCCTCTATCGTGGTGATAAATACGAGAAAATGGATGCTTGTCCCGTCTGCGAAGTGCTGCGGTATAAGATCAGGTGAGATGATCCTGGTGATGTCGAGGGGCAGTCTCCCAAGAAGAGAGTTCCCGCGAAGGTGATGTGGTCTTTCCCTATAATACCACGCTTGAAGCGCTTGTTCTGGAACAAGGTGAATGCTAAGTTGATGCGATGGCACAAAGAAGAATGTATGGAAGATGAGATGCTGAGACATCCCACAGATGGGGCCCAGTGGAGATCATTTTATAGAGCATTCCCGGACTTTGAAAGTGAAGCAACGAACATAAGGTTTGGTTTAAGTACTGATGGATTCAATCCATTCGGTGAATTGAGTAGTGAACCTTCCTCCTTAGCTGTGCATGAAGTGGAAGTTCATTATGATGCCGGCGCTTATCCAAGGCCCAAAACAACCTGGCAATGACATTGACGTGTACCTAAGACCGTTGGTTGATGAACTTTTACAGCTCTGGAAGGAAGAAGGTGTACGTGTGTGGGATGAGGATAAACAAGCGATCTTTAATCTATGAGCGTTGTTGTTCGTAACCATCAATGATTGGCCTGCACTGAGTAACTTTTTGGGACAGACAAATAAGGGATATCGTGCCTGCATCCACTGTTTAGACGACACAGACAACATGTATTTGAAGCACTATAAGAAGGTCGTCTGTATGTGTCATCGTCGATTTCCCCTTGCTCACCACCAGCTGAGAAAGAGTGGGATGCATTTCAAAGGGGCGCCAGACCATCGTAAAAAACCTACACACCGCAATGGAAAGCGTGTCTTCGAGATGATAAAGGATGTAAATGTAGTCTTTGGAAAGGGTCATGGTAGCCAACCTGTTCCGAACGACGATAACGGACGTGCTTCCATGTTAAAGAAAAAATCAATATTTTGGAAGCTACCTTATTGGGAAATCCTAGAGGTTCGCAACGCAATAGACGTGATGCACCTGATCAAAAATCTTTGCGTGAACGTGCTAGGCTTCATGGGTGTTTATGGGACCTCAAAAGATACATTGGAAGAACGACATGACCTGAAAGCCATGGGGGCAATGAGATGACCTACATCCGGAAAAGAGAGATAGCGGACAGCACTACTTACGTCCTGCCAGTTACACTCTCAGGAAGGAAGAGAAGGATAGCATGTTTGAATGCTTGAATAGTATGAAGGTCCCGTCTGGGTACTTCTCGAATATAAAGGGAATAAGAAATATGAAACAAAAGAAGTTTACAAATCTCAAGGCCCATGACTACCACATGTTGATGATCCACTTGCTTCCGATTGCACTGAGGGGTGTTCTAACAAAAAATATCCGATTGCCACTCATAAAGCTATGCACGTTTCTCAATGCGATTTCGCAGAAGGCAATCGATCCATCCAAGCTATCAAAGCTATAGAACGATGTGGTGCAATGTCTTGTCAGTTTTGAGTTGGTATTTCCACCATCCTTCTTCAATATTATGACGCACTTACTGATTCACTAGTAAAAGAGATTGGTATTCTCGGACCTGTATACCTGTACAATATGTGGCCTTTCGAGAGGTTCATGGCAGTTCTAAAAAACTATGTTCTTAATCGTGCCCATCCAGAAGGAAGCATCTGTCGGTGTTTTAGACCGGCAACCCGCCTAGGGGGTACCCTAGGTGGTCTTTTATGCGGTAAGGGTCGTCGAGAATCAAGGAATCACTTGTGACGCAAGGAACACGATTTAGATAGGTTCGGGCCGCTAGATCGCGTAATACTCTACGTCCCGTGTGTTGGTTTGTATTTGATGAACTGGAGTTGTTCTCCTCTATTGAGGTTGGGTGTTGAGAGGGGTCCCTGCCCACCCTTAGATACACGGGAGGGCAGGGTTACAAGTCTGAGTCCTAGTCGGGTACTATTACAGATTTCTACTCGGTAATGGCCCGAGTAGTTTTCCATAAATATACTTGACTAGTCCGAGTAGGATACGCCCATCCTTGTTCTGATCTTGTCCGAGTACGTCCCTTGGTGGGCCGTCCAAGGCCTACTCGTGGACCTGGGGTGTATGCCCGACAAGCCCCCGAGTACTTTGTAGTCGTGCGCCACAGTCTTGGGCACTGCGGGCACTATCCGAGTAGCTAGTCGTAGAGGTTGTAGACTGAAGTGCTTGAGTACTGTCGCGTGGCTGGAAGGTACTCTTTTTGCTCCTTCAAGTTGTTTCCGTCCTGAGTAATTTTATATGGTAGTGCGCTGTCAATCGCACTCCATATGGAGTAGCCCCCGAGCCTTAGGTTGAGTCGAAGAGTCAGGCTTAGGGTCAAACCAGCTTTTATCCATTTTACCCTTGGAGATCTTGGGAAAAAAGAAAAAACTGACCAACGGGTACGGTACCCGCAGTCCCCGAGCACTTGGGCGATCTCTGTCGTTGAAGTGGTCACAAGTCCGTTGAAAAGAGTAGCCGTTGAGTGTTAAAGGTGATTAATCTGCAATTAATCTGTCTGTTGCGCAACTGACGCATGAAAACCGGAGGTGGCGGAGATAAAACTAGAGGGCCCCCTTTTGGTTAGGTTTACCCCCTGCAGTAATCAGATCTGTTTTTCTTCCTCCCCTGTGCCTCTGCTCCACGCTTGCGCCGCCGCAATTGCCAAGTACCACCGCTGCCATTGCTCCCCTTTGAGAGAGATCCGAGAGTGAGTGCCTTTTGCTGAGGTTGAAATCGGCGGATGCGCACAAAGAAGATGGGCAAGAAACCCGAGAAGATCCAGGGCAAGGCTCCGGCGGCGGGCAAGGTAAAGTCCAAGAAGGGGAAAGAACTGGTGCTGCCGGCGCCGAAGGTGGGACCGATGAATCAGACTGCACCGCCGCCACCTGGAGTGATGTGGCAGCATTCGGTGATGAAGGAGGAGGCCGTGCAAGAACTAGTCGATGCCAAGCTTCTACAGCCGAAGGAAATACTCGAGTGGCGCCCAGCTTTTCCAAATGCGTGGCAATTTGAGGAACATCCAGGCGAGACAGTGATGCTTGCCCACTTTGTGGAGAGAGGGTTGGTGGTGCCCACCTCCGACTTCTTCAGAGGTATCCTCGAGTACTACAAGCTTCAACTTGTTCATTTGAACCCCAATGGTGTGCTACATATGTCCATTTTCGTGCACCTCTGTGAGGTTTACTTGGGAGTTCCTCCGAGCCTTGAGTTGTTTAGGAAGTTGTTCCGCTGTAAGCCTCAGCCAAGTGCACAAAGGACAGAAGTCTTCAGGGGCGCCGGGTTCCAACTCAGGAACTCGGGCGCATACATTGGGTACAACTTGACTGATTCCGATGGTGAATGGAAGAAGAGGTGGTTCTATATTGGGAACCACGATCCTTGCCTGCCTGTGGTGACTGGTCACGCGCCCAAACACGCGGAAAACTGGGTCAGCGAACTTGAAGACACTCCCGAGATGGATCACCTGATGCAGCAGATTACCGAGTTGAAGGCTCTCGGTCTGACTGGAATCAATATGGCGGCCAGCTTCCTGAAGACTTCAACAACGTGCTCACTCGGGAAGTGAGTATGCAGGTCTTAAGGATCCATCACGTATGTCCGATGAGGATATATCTGATGATGACGTAGAGGCGCTCCTGGCCAAGTTCTTCAGAAACTATCAGGGAGTACCAGTAATCCCTACGGCCCTTCGTCAGTATGATGCGTGGTATTAGCTAGAAGTGGTATGTCTTTTGCATCTGACTTGTTCTTTTGACTTATGTGATATTTGTTGTTGATACCGACTTGTTGTTTGTAGTCTCGAGTTCTTGCCGGCTACTTGGCGCAGTCGAAAGAAGAATCAGAAGCTGTCGCTGAGGATTCGGAGGACGAGCCTTCTCCTCCTCCTGTCAAGAGACGCAGAGTAGTCTGCAAGATGTCTGCGACTAAGTCTGCTTCAACCCCTGAGAAGTCTCGGGGTACCAAGGTATGTAGTCATGAACGTATCTGTAGCTGATGAATTTGAACTTGCTATTGACTAATCCGTCTTTGTCATAAAGAATCTTGACACGGTGCTTGGTGGTGATGAGGCTGCTTCTGAAGAAGTAGTCGTATCCGACCCAGATGTCGGTGATGTATCAGTTGATATGGTGCTGGAGAAAGTACCATCGACAGAAGTTGGAGTAGCCCCTGAGCTATCCACAGTGACTCCGTCGGCTGCCATGCTACCTGTTGCTGACCAAGCGGTCCTGGGGCTGCCAGCTGAAGTAGCGGGTGTTGCAAAGGAGGTGTCGCCAGTACTTGCTACGGGTACTTTGCTGTCCAATGTGATCGCCGGTGGTAAGCACTGTCCCTTCTGATTGTATTTGTTTGAGTGGTACTGTAGTCTTGACTTCAGCTTTATAGGCCTTGGCGAGAAGATAGCGCCGGTAGCTGTTCCCGCTGCGCCCAGTACTCGGCCGCCTGTCGCTGAGAACAAATGTGTGCGATTGCCGCCACGTTCAACCCGGTGAGCTTTCTTGTCTGTTTGAATGACTTTGAGTTGGCTTGAAATCATGTGGTGACGCATTTTGGTGCAGAGATGCAGAGGAAACTATCCCTGTAGAAACAGGGGTAGGGCCGGATCCCTCGACTAGAATATCTGTTCCTTTTGAGGATTTAGTCGTTGAGGAGGTGCCCGGGGTTGACGCCGGTCGTCTTGGAGCTACCATGTCAATGCTCCAAGATGTCATCCATTCGGCGGAAGTTCCCGCCGCTGCATCGGGCTCAGGAAGTGCTGCCTTATCAAGATCTACTGGCGGATCGCTGGTCGTAGTAGGTGTTGAAAAAGCCAAACAAGCGACTGCTCCAGGTATGTCTCTGTAGTCTTTTTATTGTAGTCATAGCAGGTAGCTGACATGATAAATGTTGTAGGTGCCACTCTAGGTACGATTCCTCATCTTGCGGAGAGTACCCAAAGACTAGTACTTAGCTTGCCCTCTGACTTGGAGTTCCAGAGGGCCATCGATGTTTTCCGGGGCTTCCAGATAGATTTCCTTGTTGAGTTGTCGCATGAACCAAGTAGTTATGAGGCTTTAAACTCACCATTCCATACTCGGACCTTTTTAGGAACGAAGTCATCAACTAGAGCAGGAATGTGCCCGACTGACAGAAGCTCTGAGGGTTCATGAAGTTGGAGCGAAATCTTTTGCTATGGAGCATGCGGATCATGCGGTCCTGCAGCAAAAACTAGAGAGCCGCTACAAGTCACTGAACAAGAAGTATCAGGGTAAGTATTTTGCCTACTATGAGTATGCCCAACTGTAGTCGGCTGTGATTGAACTTGTTGTCTTGTAGATCTCAAGAAGCAAGAGGCGGCTGCACGGAGCCAAGTTCTCGACTGGAGAAATGCGCACGACCGAGTAGCGGATGAAGCCGAACGTCTTTGGGCTGCACTGACGGAAGCACAGGCTGCTTGCGAACATCAGCGGGACCGAAAGATGCAAAATGGCGTGATGCTTGCCATGGCCATGGTGGCATGCAGAGATCATGCCTAGACCATGGAAAGACTTCAGGGCGAACTTCAAGAGCTGTCTGTAGCAGCTGAAGACTTGGTGAACGTCATAGCCCCCGTGGAAGAAGGCATAGGGCTGCAATCACTAGTCGAGCGATTGAAGGCTGCCTCGAGTAGAGTGGCGGGACTTTGCAAGACTGTTTGCAAACAGGTCCTTGCAGTTGTGAAGTCCTACTACCCGAGGGCAGACTTGGTGGCAGCTGGTGATGGCGTGGCCGGCAACTGCACAGAAGAAGCATATGCGCAGTACCTCAAGGAGGTGGAGCCTATTGCATCGAAGATGTCGGAGTTTGTCTCTTTAGAAGAGCCTTGAGCTTTGTATGTACTCTTGTATTTGTGTCGAGTACTTTGAACGATACTTTTGATAAATGAGTACTTGTCCATTGCTTGAGGTGATTGTCTTGCGAAGAGTAGTTTTACTCCGTGCTGGCTGACCCAAAATCCCAGGGTCGGCTAAGCCCGACCTTTTGGGGGAAACTCCGCTTCCCCCGACCCCTAGAGGGGGGAAACTCCGCTTCGCCCGACCCTGAGTCCTGGGGTCGGGTGAGCCTGACCCTTTCGGGGAGGAGCTTCGCCTCGCCCGACCCCGAGGGGGGAAACTCCGCCTCGCCCGACTCTGAGTCCTGGGGTTGGGTACACCTGGCCCTTGAGCAGATCATCGGAGTAGTCCAAGGCCCCGAGATAATGGTGAGAGCGTAGGCCACGATTGGCTTGGAGTAGTTCCGAGTGTCGAGTAGTCGTAATGCTGTCGAGTACTCGTCTTTTGAGGGACACGGGTGTACTGTACTCCTTTGTCCGTTGTGGATGCACGGATGTACTGTGCTCTTTTGTCCTTTGTGGCATGAGTACCATCATGTGGGCAGAGTCAGGAGTCGTCAGAATCATTGATCACGGGCGCATAGTAACTCTTGGGCAGGTGGTAGTTGCTGCTTTCGGCTATAAATAGAGCCATCTGGAGAGCGAACGAAACCAAGTTTCTGAGTGACAATGGATTGCCTTCGGTTGCTTTTGTTTGAGTGTAGAGAGCCATCAAAGAGTACACCGGTGCTAGAAGATTCCTCATAGATTGAGGCCGCCTTCCCTCCACAGACTCCTGCGCTCATAGGGATAGCCGCGATGCTAGAAGAATCCTCATAGGAGGTTTCGTCGCACGCCTCATCTTGCAGCTCGTGATCCAGTGGAGTACACGCTGGAACTCGCGAGTGATGGGTGATGAGTGACTCGGTCTTTATCCTGCTCTCTGAGAGGTGGAGGTGCGGCCGTAGAGTAGATTGGCTACGCAAGGCTAGCAAAAGAGCAGCCTTGGTTCCCTCTAGGCGCGTCGTGCCGGATTCATCGTTGCCGCTGTCAAGGCAGTGGCAATGCTGGAGTTCCTGGCATTGCCTTGGGTAGAGGACCTGGATATGGCTGCTTTTTGCGCAGCTTCCTTGCGTGTGGGCCCTTCCCCTTGTGGTCGGTGGACCTGAGTGGCCTTGTGATATAGTAAAAGCCTGAGGCTTAAATGCAGCCCGCCAGTAGGCAGTTGCTTGTAGTCTTTGTGTATTCCGAGTACTTGTACTCGTATGTAACCTGATGTATCCTTGTTTTAGTAAAGAAATATTGATACGGAGATTTTGTACCAGGGCAGTGATCCTTATTGAGTTGATAACTCTTGTCAAAGCTGAGGTATCTTGAAGTCGGTAGTCGGGAAGTTAGCCCGAGTAGTAATCATGAGTTATTGCCTTGAAGTGATTACTCGGATGCCACTATGGGTAATAGCGACAGAGATGTTCTATATTCCAGGAGTTTGGTACTTGTTCTCCTGAGAGCTCTTGGAGTCTGTAAGATCTAGGTCCCGTAACCTTTGATATGATGTAAGGACCTTCCCATGGTGAATTGAGTTTATGCAACCCTGACATGTCTTGGATACGCTTAAGGACCATATCACCTGAGTTGAAAGATCTTTCCTTGACGTTGCGGTTATGGTAACGCCTTAAACCGTCAAGGTATCTAGCAGATTGCACTAGTGCCGCGCATCTTGTTTCTTCTAGACTGTCTATATCTGTTCACCGTGTTTCTGTTGCCAGTTCTTCATCGTATTGTTCAACAGATGGTGATTGCCACATGATGTCAGCGGGTAATATGGCTTCTGAGCCATATACCAGGAAATAGGGTGATAGCCCCGTAGTCTTGCACGGTTGGGTACGGAGGCCCCACAAAGCATTTGGTAACTCTTTGAGCCATTTGCCACCTCTGGTGTTGCCAACATCATGTAGTCTTTTCTTCAGGGCGTCGAGTATCATTCCATTAGCATGCTCGACTTGTCCGTTGGCTCGCGGGTGAGCGACCGAGACATAGTGGACGTCGATGCCGCTGTTCTCGCAATATTCCCAAAAGTCGTGATTATTGAAGTTTGACCCTAGGTCTATGATAATCCTGTTGGGAAAATCGTAGCGGTGTATGATTTCATCCAAGAAGTCGAGGACCCAGTCTGCCTTGGGGCAAGTGACCGGTTTGACCTTGATCCATTTGGTGAATTTGTCGATTGCCACGAGTACTCTGTTGAATCCTCCTAGCGCGGTTGGTAACGGACCTATCATGTTGAGCCCCCAGCAGGCAAATGGCCATGTTGGAGGTATTGTGACTAGCTTGTAGGCCGGTACATGTTGCTTTTTTGTGAAGAATTGACAACCTTTGCATTTCTGAACTAGTTGTTTGGCGTCAGCCAGAGCCATTGGCCAGTAGAAGCCTGCTCTGAAAGCCTTGCCAACTAGTGTCCTTGAAGAGGCGTGGTTGCCAAAGATTCCTCTGTGAATCTCTTCTAGGATTTCTTGGCCATCTTCTCTGGTGACGCACTTCATGAGTACCCCAGATGATGCACCCTTTCTGTAGAGCTTGTCTCCGACGAGAACGTAATTTTTTACTCGCATGGAGATTTGCTCAGCTTTAGTTTTGTCGGATGGTAGCTGGTGATCTTTGATGTAGTCGATGAAGGGTGTCCTCCAGTCGACTTCTATCATCATGACTTCACAAGAGACGTCAGTAGTCGGGATTGCTGGCGGTGTGACTTGGTCGGATATGGATGGCTTGCGCAGTTCGTGTCCGAAAATTCCTGCTGGAACTTCTGCACGAGTCGAGCCCATTTTGGATAACACGTCGGCGGCAACGTTGTTGTCATGGACGATGTGATGAAATTCCAAGCCTGAGAACTTGTTTTCCAGTTTGCGGACTTCTTTGCAATAAGCGTCCATGTTGTCCTTGTTCCGATCCCACTCGTCATTGACCTGGTTTATAACGACTAGAGAGTCGCCGTACACTAGTAGCCATTTGATGCCGAGGGAGATTGCGAGGCGAAGGCCGTGTAGCAGTGCTTTGTACTCGGCTTCGTTATTAGATGCTTCCCAGAATATTTGTAGCACGTACTTGAGCTGGTCTCCCCTAGGGGAGATGAGTAATACGCCTGCGCCGGCTCCTTCAAGTTTGAGGGATCCGTCGAAGTACATTATCCAATGTTCTGGTCGTTCGACTGGTGTTGGAACTTGATTTTCAGTCCATTCAGCTATGAAGTCGACCAAAGCCTAGGACTTGATGGCTGTCCTTGGCTTGAAGTTCAACGTGAGGGCTCCGAGTTCAACTGCCATTTGGAGATTCTACCCATGGCATCTCTGTTGTGGAGAATTTCGCCGAGCGGGAAGTCGGAGATGACTGTGATGTTGTGCTCTTGGAAGTAATGGCGCAGCTTCCGGGAGGTGAGCAAAATAGAGTATAAGAGCTTTTGTATCGGTGAATACCGAGTTTTGGAGTTCGAGAGTACTTTGCTGACGAAGTAGGCAGGTCGTTGGACCTTGTAAGCGTGGCCCGGTTCAGACCGTTCGACTACTATTGCCGTGCTGACGACATGAGTAGTAGCTGAGATGTATAGGAGCAAGTCTTCATTTGGAGAAGGAGCGGTGAGTGAGTACAGGAGGCTTTGACAAAAAGTCTTTGAGTTGTGTTAGTTCCTCATCTGCCTCTTCCGTCCATTTGAACTTGTCCTAGCGTTTGAGAAGCTTGAAGAAGGGTAGTCCCCGTTCTCCAAGTCTCGAGATGAACCGGTTGAGAGCGGCCATGTAGCCTGTGAGTTTGTGCACATCCTTAATGCTGGCTGGTGCCTGCATGTTTGTGATGGCAGATATTTTTTCCGGGTTGGCCTCAATGCCGCGATGGCTAATGATGAACCCGAGTAGCTTACCAGAAGGTACTCCAAAGACGCACTTAGTAGGATTGAGTTTCCATCGGAAAGCGCGGAGACTAGAGAAAGTTTTCACCAAGTCAACAATGAGTTCCTCCCAGTTTCTTGTTTTGATGACAACATCATCGACATAAGCTTTGACATTGCGGTGAAATTGCCTTTCGAAGCACATCTGTATGGCCCTTTGATAAGTTGCTCCTACATTTTTTAGTCTGAAGGACATTGTTTTGTAGTAGGAAGCTTCGAAGGGCGTGATGAATGCTGTTTTGGCTTGATCTTCTTCTTTGAGGCTTATCTGGTGATAGCCAGAGTAGCAGTCGAGAAAGCATAGCAAAGCGCACCCAATGGTGGAGTCAACCACCTGATCGATCCTGGGTAGCCCGAAAGGGTCTTTTGGGTAGTGTTTGTTGAGGTCAGTGTAGTCAACACACATTCTCCATTCGTTGTTTTTCTTACGAACAAGCACAGGATTGGCGAGCCAGTCAGGATGAAAGACTTCTTTGATGAACCCTGCTGTGAGTAGCTTGGCTAACTCTTTTTTGATTGCTTCTCGTCTGTCCTGAGTGAACCGGCGCAGTCATTGCCATTTTGGAGTAGCTTTGGGATCGACATTGAGAGAATGCTCAATCAGTTCCTTGGGCACACCTGGCATGTCAGCCGGTTTCCAAGTGAAGATATCATGGTTAGCCCGAAGGAAACTGAAGAGCGCGAATTCCTATTTAGGATCTAGCCCTGTTCTGATCAGGGCTATCTTGGAAGGATCACCTGTCTGGAGGTCATCTGATTTGAAGTCTTGCGCACTGGCGGGTTTCACCTTTGTGGACCCCAACTTGTTTTCCGGGATCTCTTGTTCGGTTGGATTGAGCTTCTTTGAAGCTGTGAAAACTTGTTGTGTGAGACTGGGTGCTTGAGTAGTCGCAGCGATTTCCATTGCTTCAGTGTCACATTCGTAGGATCGCCATAGATCTCCTCGTAGCATGAGCTCCCCCTTGGGGCCTGGCATTTTGAGTACCAGGTAGACGTAATGTGGTATGGCCATGAACTTGGCGAGTGCTGGCCGTCCGAGTATAGCATGGTAAGATGTCTCGAAGTCTGCGACTTCGAATCTAATGTACTCGGTACGGTAATGTTCTTTAGTGCCGAAGGTGACTGGAAGGACAACTTGTCCTAGTGGTATAGCCGCGTTTCCAGGCATGATGCCGTAGAAAGGTGAATCCGTTGGGGTAAGCATTTCAGTAACGTTGAGGCACATCTTTCTTAATGTCTTGGCGAAGATAACGTTGAGGCCGCCGCCGCCGTCGATGAGTACTTTGGTTAACTTTGATCCTGCCACAACTGGATCCAGGACTAGTGGGAAACGGCCTGGTTCTAAAAATTTTGTCCATTGATCTTTTCTGCTAAAAGAAATTGGAACTTCTGACCATTTTAGCGGTGTAGAGTCCATTGGTTCGATGGCCATGATCTCCCTGAGTATGAGTTTGTTGGCTCGCTTGGATGCAGTGCCTGGGATACCGCCAAAAATGACGTTGACGGTTTTTGAAGCTGTCTGGAAGTTGCCTTCTTCATCTTCGTCATTGCGGGCTTTATTCTTACCCTTATCTCTATTCTTGGTGTACTCTTCAGGGGGTGGTGGTGCGGGTAAGTCTTGCATGTCTGGATCATTGTTGTGGTTGTTGTCGCGTCCGCGGTTACGGTGGGAGCCGAACCGTTCTCGCTCTTTGTCTTCTTCATCCGCCCGCTGTTGCACTATGACTTTGAGTTCTTTGACATCAGCTGGTCATCGGCGACCGAAGTCTTGGTATGTTTGTCGATCATCGAGTCCATTCTGGAAGCACTCAATGATGTCTGTTTCGGAGATGTCAACTATGGTAGCCTTTTTTTCGAAGAACCGTCGCAGATAGTCGCGTAGGGTCTCACCTTCTTTTTGCTTAATTTGACTTAAGTCGATCTTGTTGCCTGGTCTAGCCATGGAGCCGGCGAAGTTGTTGGTGAAAGCCTTTGTCGAGTCTACCCAAGAGTCAATGGACTTGGGTTTGAGTGACTCAAGCCAGGTCAATGGTGCGGGTTCCATGCATATGGGGAAATGGATAACTTTGGTGTTGTTATTGCCCCCGGCTGCTTGGACGGCTAGCGAGTAACATCGTAGCCACTGAATTGGGTCTTGCTTGCCATCATACTTGGTGATTCCGGTTGGCTTGAACTTATCGGGTAATTTTGTTTTCCTTACCCGGCTTGTGAAAGCATGAAAATGGTTGTAGCTGTCGACTTCCCGTTCGCACCGACTGTTGAGAATTTCTCGTGAGTCACTGAAGTTGGACATTTCGTAGTTCTTCCGAGTAGGTCGGATGTTTTTAACCGAGTTGGTGCAGCTGACCTCACCAACATCCTTATGTCGAGCAGGGGCCTTATGCTTGCTTGGACCTTGGCTGTGTTGCCAAGGTTGGTTGACTGCGTTATCGTTTCGTGGGGTGGTGTTATTATCTGCAGCTCCCCTGCTACCTTCTTGATGAGATGTGATACGAGGAACAGACGGGATTGGTGATTCTTTGTCGAGTAGCTTGTAAGCTTGCTCCGCGAGTTGTGCGATCAGTCCGTTGCCGCGCTGCACGAGTTGAGCTGTGGCTGCGTTATCCTTATCCTGAGGCATCAATGTTGTTAAAAGGTTGATTGAGGCGATAGCCGCGAGTGGAGTATTGTGCTCCTGAGCCTGGACTGCGTTGAAAGCCCTTTCAAGATTTGTAATGGGAATATTTGTAGCCATCAACTGTCGTCGCTCGGCTCAAGTAGCATTGCGCGCCCTTCTTTGGTTGCGCTGCTCGGAGGTTTCACCGTGAGGGGTGTCAACTGTAGACTCATCTTCGGAGATGTTGTCGATTTGTGCTAATCGCGTGGGGGTTCTGTTCTGGCTAGTACCCGGGTTGTTATTCTGAGTAATAACGAGTATCTCCCTGTTTGGGTAGTAGCTTCCGGAGCTTGATGTTGCAATCTCTGTGGAACTTTCCTCGTGGTTGGAAGTGAGTGGAACGCCTTCTTGATATGGTAGGTTGTCTATATGGGCGACAAGGCGCGAGTTGTAGTCACGGTCGAGAAAAAATGGTCACAATCCCTGCCAGTGGACGAATCTGCCTTGTGATGTCAAAGTTCTTACCAATCCTTGGGCTGGACCAGATAATGGTATCTCTGGTGAATAGGACGAGTCGGAGTCGACGTCTTCGTCATGCCCGAGTTCGAATCGGGTTCGAGTAAGAAAACCTTGGTGGACTTTCGTTGCGTTGCGGAGTCCGTGCGGGAACTGCTTTGAAGTCGAAACCGACTTGGACACTGGCTGGGACCGACGAGTCCGAGGCGAGTCCGACCCTGAGACCTGGGGTCGGCTGAGCCCGACCCTTTGGGGGAGTAGCTCCACTTCGCCCGACCCCGAGGGGTGGAACTCCGCCTCGCCCGACCCTGAGTCTCGGGGTCGGATGCGCCCGACCCTTTGAGGGTGGAACTCCGCCTCGCCCGACCCTGAGTCCTGGGGTCGGGTGCGCCCGACCGCTGAGCAGAGGGTTGGAGTAGTCCGAGGCGAAGTCGAATCCGACACGTAGTCAAACTCGAACTCGTCGACTTTGAAATCTTGGTGTTTTCGATCAGATTTTCTGGTTTCTTCTCCTGAACGTCGACGATCTGGCACCGGAACGAACCCGAGCCTTCGGCGACGCAAAGCCAGGATCCGAAAACGAAGGTGGAGCCAGCTTCGATGAAGAAAATGGGCCTAATGATGACCTTTGCCAGAGTTCGCGCTGAGAAACTCGATGAGTCCCCCTACCTGGCACGCCAGCTGTCGGTGTTTTAGACCGGCAACCCGCCTAGGGAGTACCCTAGGTGGTCTTTTATGTGGTAAGGGTTGTCGAGAATCAAGGAATCAATGGTGACGCAAGGAACACGATTTAGACAGGTTTGGGCCGCTAGATCGCGTAATACCCTACGTCTTGTGTGTTGGTTTGTATTTGATGAACTGGAGTTGTTCTCCTCTGTTGAGGTTGGGTGTTGAGAGGGCTCTCTGCCCGCCCTTATATACACGGGAGGGCAGGGTTACAAGTCTGAGTCCTAGCCGGGTACTATTACAGAGTTCTACTCGGTAATGGCCCGAGTAGTTTTCCATAAACATACTTGACTAGTCCGAGTAGGATATGCCCATCCTTGTTCTGATCTTGTCCGAGTACGTCCCTTGGTGGGCCGTCCAAGGCCTACTCGTGGACCTAGGGTGTATGCCCGACAGCATCACCAAGGGATATGGAACAAAGGCGGTGATCTGAGTTTTGTGTTGATTTTATGGACTCAATTGACTCGATTGGGGTTCCAACTTCACGCCACGAGGGGAGGCTCCGAGGAATGGGCACCCTTGGAAGGAAATCAAGTTTGAGCACTGATACTGATCTATTCGACAAGGCACACTATATTGTTCTGCAACAGTCATCCTTTATGGTTCCGTAATCAAGCAGCACAGGCAAATGGTAGTTTCCAAAAACCCGACGAAATCCGATGCTTCGCTTACACGACATCACATGGAAACTTTTCCCTCCTGGTTGCGCCAACAACTTATGGGTAACTATGAGATTCACCCACAGCTCACTTGGTTAGCCAGGGGAACTGCTAGCATAACCGTGAAATTCCAAGGCTATGAGATAAATGATTATACATTTTACACGAGAGCCCAGGACCAGAAAAGCACGAACCAGAATAGTGGTGTCCGCATAGACGCTATTGATAGAAATAATAGCAAGGAGTCATATTATGGTTTCATACACGAGATATGGGAACTCGAATACGGACTGCTCTAGATCCCTCTATTTCTTTGCAATTGGGTGAAGCTAACTGGCGTAACCAAAGATCAGTACGGAATGACAATAGTAGATCTGAGCAAGACTGGATACAGTGATGAACCATTCATACTTGCCAATGATGTGCATCAGGTTTTCTATGTGAAGGACATGTCTAGCAAACCCAAGAGAAATCCAGAAGAGCCATGGGAGCCAAAGTGCCACAAAATTCTTCCAGGAAAAAGAAAAATCGTGGGAGTCAAGGATAAAACAGACCAATCAGATGATTATGATCAGTTTGATGGCATGCCTCTATTCGCTGTTGAAGTTGACCCAAGTATCCTGCTATCCAAAGAAGAGGCTCCGTACTTACGCCGTGATCATGATCAAGGAACTTTCGTGAAGAAGAAATTTTATAACGTTGTATTGTAATGCGCTAAATTTACTTGACCTTTGTGTACTACTTTATACAATTTTTAATTTAACATATGTATGATTTCATGTGTTCTTAAATTAGTTTAGGTGAAGATTTATTAGATAAACACGAACAATGTTAACCACATACATAAATTGATTTTTTCGCGCGTTGAAATTATTTAATTGAATAATTTCTTGATCATAGCGATGCAGTAAAATAATTATTTTAGAAGCTAAACGAACTAGTATAGAATTAATGACTAATTCACACTTATTGTCAATATACTTCCTAATTTAATATATTTTTGCATGTTCAAAATATGTAAAGTTTTTTGTTTTTGCATCCTGAAATGCAGTGAAAACATAAATAAAATCCATTTCCAAAAAAAAGGCGGGAGATGAAAATGTGGGAAAAGACTCTTTTGTCTCGGGTACCAATAGAAACCGGGACAAAAGGCCCTTTTATCCCCGTTGCCAAAAGCAACCGGGATAAAAGGCCGACCCTTTTATCCCGGTTGCCAATAGCAACCAGCACAAAAGGCCCCCCTTTTCTCCCGGTTGACAAATGTAACCGGGATAAAAGGGTAGGTTTCGATTCCCACCGGGGACGTACCCTTTTATCCCGGTACAGTTAGCAACCGGGATAAAGGGGGGCCTTTTGTCCCGGTTGGTGTTGGCACCCAGGATAAAAGGGCCTTTAGTCCCGGGTTCAATTATGAATCGGGATAAAAGGGGAGGGGGATAAAAGCCACTGTAGCCTCTTCTACCCCCCACGCCAGTTACACTTAGCCAAATTTTCACCGCCGCCAAGATCCCGCGCCCTCCCGCATGCTCCGTCGCCGCCCATCCGCCTCCCTCACCGACCGCCGTCGTCCTTGTCGCCCATCGCCCCGGCCACCGTCATCTCGCCGCCCGGCCGCCTCGCTCGTGCTCGGACCACCTCCTCCTCCATCGCCTCAGCTCGCCTCCAATCCTCCTCCATCGCGTCCCCTCGACCTCGTCGCCGCCGGCCGCCTCCATCGCGGGGCCTTGTTGCCGCCTCCGTCCAAGTCGCCGCCTCCGTCAATGCCACCTCTTTCGTCGCCGCCGCGCCCTCGTCCGTTGCGGTGCCTCATCGCCACCTCCGTCCCTTGTCGTCGACCACCTTTGCCCCTCGTCGCTGCGGCCACCTCGCTCCGTCCCCGCCTCCGCCGGCATGCGCATTGCTTCTACGCCGCCCCGGCCGCCGCCGTCCCACCACCTCAGGTGCCGTACGACCTCGTCGCCCAGCTAGGCACCGCGCGAGGTCCGCCGGCACTGGCGCCGGGAACGAACGGCCCTTGCTGACGCAAGCCCAAGGGCTTTTTTATTTTTAGTTAGAAAATGAATAGATATTAGTAGAAAATCAATAGATATTAGTACATTAGTTACAAAATCAATAGATATTAGTAGATTAGTTAGAAATCAGTAGAGAATCAGTTGATAAATTTGGTAGAAATTCTTACAAATTAGTAGGAATTAGTAGAAATTTTCTAGAAATTCTAATAAATTTATAGAAATTAGTATTAATTTGGTAGAAATTCTTATAAATTTACTACTAATTTGTAGAAATTTAGTAGAAATATTTAGAAATTAGAAGAATTTTGGTAGGAATTCTTAAAATTATTAGGAATTAGTAGAAATTTTCTAGAAATTCCAATAAATGTGTAGAAATTAGTATAGATTTGGTAGAAATTCTTAAAAAGTACTACTAATTTGTAGAAATTTGTATAAATATTCCGGACTTTGTGGGATTCATGTTATTGTATGATTTCATGTATATACCTTTACATACATGTAACTAAGGCGATTTCATATACGTTTCATTTCGTGTGAGTTGCCTATTTCATGCTTGTTCTATGATTCATGAGTGTCATGTATGATTCCATGTATGTTTCAATCAGTAGTTGAAATGGTAGACACTACTAGATTTTTGGTCTAATGCAACGGCGGAAAAACGTTGCAATATGCTCAAAATCGATGCAATATCTAGCAATATCAACGGCGACTGGTTGGTTGGCAGGCGTGGCAAGTACTAGCGTGGCAATAGCTCTTTGCAACATTTTTTGTGGGCCGTTGCAACTAATGGTAATTGCCACACACATTTTTGTTGCATTATAGAGTATGGCAATGGAGGATTTCGTTGCATTAGCATGTATTGCAACGCAAGCAGTCATTGCTATAGTACGTAGTTGCAACGTACAAACTCTGTGGTAATATGGTTTTTTGCAACGATTTACATGGTGGTAAGAGAATATATTGCCACGAAAATTTGACGTTGTGACATATCCTATGGCAACTAAACTTCTTTCGTGGAAATACACTTTATTGCAACGGAACCATTTTCGGTGGCAATAATTAGTTTTGCAACAGAACTGCTTTCGTGACAATAACTTATATTGCCACGGAAACATGTTTGGTGGTGATAATTCGGTTTGCAACGGAAAATATTACGTTGTGACAGATCATATGGCAACACAATTGGTTTTGTCAAAATAAACTATATTGCCATGGAAACATATGTGGTGGCAATAACTAATGTTGCAACGGACAATATTTAGAAGCAAGATGATATGTTGCAACTAATTAGCGGTGAAGGTTTTTATGTATTTTTGCAACTTTTATCTTCCGTGGCAATAAGTTGTTGTGCAATTGAAAGTATATAGATGCAATAAAAGATGTTGCAACGACCTGGGGTTGCTGCAATTATTTGTTTTTGCAACAGGTGGATGTATTTCTTTTCGCAACTGGAAGATGTTTTTCGCAACGGATTGGATTTTATATATTTGTATATCGAATCGTTTGTGCAACGAAATGGTTTAACCAAAAAATGAATTGCATCATCATGAATATAAAACCAAGCCATCTCAACATTCATAAAGTTAAAGTGCCAAATACATATTCCAAATTGAAAATAGTTCATAACTAGTGTTGGTATATCAACAATACTAAATCCTTGTAATGTAGGCTACAGGAATCATGCAATACATTGACTTTCCTTGAGTGAACCATGTCATGACTCTGAGCCCATTCGATCCATTGAAGAAGAATGTTCCTATCCAAAAAAAAAGAATGCAGTGCATCAGCAAAAGGGTCTCGTAGTGTAGTAGTATATGTACTAAACAAACATGATCTTGGTAATTTATCTTATGCTTGTGGACACGTGGTCTGGCACAGAGCATATTATTCGCACACAGGAGACCGCTCTAAGTTTACTGATGCACTTAATCATAGATTATAAATCAGGTTTACTTCTGCATACCTGTTGGCTTCTTGTGCGCACACGTTTTGTAGCAGCATTCAGTAGTTGTTGTGTACTAATATATGCTCCTGCAACATTGTTGCTTTTGCTATTTTGAAAAAGACCTCGAGACACTGTACTAGTTCTATGTTTGCTAGCATTTTTCTCAACTGTTGGCATAGCATCACTTGGGATGATGCTCCTTGGGTTAGTCTGCATAGGAAAAATAGGTGGAAGTAATTTAGGGACAAAACACATTCCAATATGCTAATTTGTGTAACAAATATCCAAATTGCCTTTACCTGTAGTAATGGGGTTTCTCTCTGTTCAGCAAACCTCGATAGCATCTATTTCATGATATCTTCCCTAAGTCGTGCCTTTTGTTATTTTCCTCTTCTTGAATCTGTAGCAATTTTTCTTCCAATATCCTTTCCCTTTCAGCCTTTTCATTTGCATGTTGTTCTTCTAACTTGTCAACCTTTTGTTGGAGCGCATTATTTTTCTGGTTGGCCACTTCTGTAGCACGGGCTTGCTCTTGGATTTGAGCTTTCAGCAATTCACTGCGTGATGGAGTTTTAGACAAGTAACCATGACCATGGGTTCTGTGGGTTTTGCATCCTGTACTTTGCTTGTAGCATATTTGGAAAACATTGTTTTCCTCTGCAGTGGAGATGGGATTTGTATCATCATTGTGATCTCTCTCGAAAAGCCTTAGGCATGCATTGTCCTAATTTAAACAGCATCATTGGTGTCAGTATTGGACATTAAAAATAATAAGAATAATGTTCTTAATAGTGAACCATGTAGATTACTTACATACATAGCCTTAGATGCTTCATCTAACCATTGCCCATTCTTCATATGAGTACTTAACCAAAGATTTAAATCACTTGGTTCTTCTCCCGTATCCAGGTCTCTCTAAAGATGGCATGAATGAAGCACATTAGCTTGACATGTCTGCAAAAAGACCGTACCATACAACAAGTCTAAGCATTACTTGCTCATGGCTCATGTTGGAAAATGATCTGGACCCCATGACATGGTTCGTCTTTGCTTCTTTACGGTTCTTGGAGTTCTGGTTGCTAGCTTTCTGTACAGGGTGTAAGTAAAAAAGTACATCAGTAGTGCATTGATCGAACTAGTAATAAATACATGGGATGTATGGAATGATGAAAAGGAAATGCTATGAGACCTTGAAATTTGGAGATCCAAAATACAAGATAAGGTAGTGCCATTCTGCAATGTCAAGGTCTTCTGGCTTGTGTTTCATTCTTGCTGCGTAACTGTCGTACGCCTTGTACGTGGCACTAAGTGATGATCTCCATCCTTTGTATCGTGCCATCGCGATGGCCCAAATCTTTTCCTTTTCATCATCAATGTCTACAAGCTCCCACCTATTCTGTTTATGTGATAACACATTCAGACGGAGAAGTATTTGGCTTGAGGATTATTATAGCAATCATGTAACAGAATTAAACATCGTACGTACCAGTATGTCGGATGCTATAGAATTTTTCACATTTTCATGTATGTCTTTCCATTTGTTGACTCCAATAAGAGGAGCCCTTTTCCTTGTAAACATTACAATTTCATCCATAAATGACCGAGCGTTAGGGCCTACGGGACCTCCCAGCTTTGTGGAAAATTCGATTTTTAGTTTCTGTCAGCCGCTCCTTATCGTCTTTATGGTTGCTGATAAACCCTTAAGGGCACGACGCCCTCCTTTTATCGCTTTTTTGTCACGCTGAGCATGAGTTGGTCTATCAGATGGTGGTGATTGCATGGCTTCAAGACCTTCGTCATTAGGAAGGTTTTCAACTTTTTCATTGTCATCTTGATCTAAATAAGATACTGCATATCATACAATTGATCCACATCAGTCTATACATTTTTTGTTCACAAGTAATATTAACTTTGATTGCTGAATGAATGAATAGAAATTACTAATGTCTTGAAGATACTCTTTACGCCTTAACCATTCTTTATATGTCTCGATGGTTTTGTCCCTGTAATCATCTTTAAATTCTGCACGTATCGAATATGTAAGTGCAATGGATAATACAACACATAGCTTATATAAATTGTGACTGGAGGAATTGTACCTACCTGTGTCTGGTTCATCCTGCTGCAGGTTTTGAAGCCATATCTTGTAAGCATCTATTTGTTCTCCTGTCCTTCGTCCTTCTGTAGTTGTTTCCCTTCGTCGCTTTAAGGGAGTTATGGTTACCTGCAAGTTAGTCTATTGATCCGTTGTTAGGAGGATCCTGATTTTCCTATCTTTTGAATTGCTTTGTAACATGGCTGGGATTTGGCGGTCATAATCAAGAGGGACGAGGGATGCTGTGTTCCTGCCACATCGCTCCTTATAGTACAAGAAGGCACGTCCACAGTAGCTCATCTTTGACTTCAAACAAACCATGTTAAAAAATGTGATATTAGCCCTATCACAAGTGAACTGGGTAGTTTCATGACCCGAAGGTGCCCCGACGCAATCGATAATTACACTCCACCTCTCACCAGTGAGTCTACAATCAAACTCATATGCAATCATTCAGTGACCAAGGTAATGTCCTTACTCTTACACAAGAATATTAATCTATAAATTCAATAGAGGACTATATATAACCGTAGCAGTAGAAACTAGGCATGTATCGAGATCTTCCAATTTGAGATAGGAATATAACCCTAGGCATGTATCCAGATCATCCAATATCACATAGGACCATAACCCTGTGCGAATTTTTAATTGGATTTGCAATAGCCTGAGAAAACATACCTGGTTTGGGGAGCTTCAAACAAAAACTCATTAGGACCATTGTCTTCAGTCACCATCTCTCGGTCGCCGGCGGTGTGGGGCAGAGTCGGCCTCCTGCCATCGAATCCAGTCACCATCTGTTGGTCGCCGGCGGTGTGTGGCAGACTTGGCCTCCTGTCGTCGTCTTCAGTCGCTATCTCGACAAGGAACCGAGAGTCGTCGGGTCGCGTCACCCCCCTCTCCCCCACGAACGTCAAGGAAACGTGATTAATGGTGCCAGAATTTTAGTAGATGAGGTTTGGTAAAAATATATGGAAGGGTTATTTCGGCGGGCTAGGGGGAAATTTGGGCAGGGCAAGCAGGAAAAATTTGGCTGGGGAGGAGGAGGAGGTATTTTGATATATATCGACACGTTATGTTTCTTGCATGTTTAATTGGAACATTTGAGCAATGTATTCAATATTGAAATCACTATGCACATTGCTTCATCTGTACATGTATATATTCACGTGGCACACAATAAGCTCCCCTTTGGCATGGCTCATCCAAATAAAACGGCTTCACCGGTAAAGCCAATGCCTGTGAAGCCAATAAACATAAGGCATATCCCTTAGTGAGAGAGAAAGCATTAAGATTGCATTGGAAAGTATATATCAATTAGCGTGGAATAGAGACGAACAATCTAATGAAACTAAGTTGACACCATAAAATTGAGATACTTGACTCTCCAATATTCTTGGAATGACTTACAATTTGGTACTTTGAAACTCCAAGTTTCTTGGAATGACTTATAATTTGGTCAAAGTAGAGATACTTGACTCTCCAAGATTCTTGGAATGACTTACAATTTGGTCAAACTTGAGATACTTGACTCTCCAAGATGGAATTATCTTCTAGTAGAAAAACAAGCATAAGCACTTAAGGTCGAGAACAAGGGATATACTAATGCATATGAAACTACACCATGAAATTTTCATCTAGATGAAACCATGTATGCACAGTTACCAACACAGTTTGTGTTTTAGCTTGCATGTACTAATGCATATGAAACTACACCATGAAATTTTGCATTGTATAGGTAGTTTCAAACACAATTTCATTTTCATGTTGCTTACGTACTCCGTATGTGGCTATCGTGCAGCCCCTCCTAGTCGAAGCAGGTGTGCAGCCCCTGTCTTGTCTCCTGATGAAAGCTTGAAGTGCTACGGATTACAAGAGGCGACATCCACTCAGCCTATCTTGTCTCACGACATCAGCACAACTGAGTGGTGGGCTGGGCTTGATGCACCACAGCGGCGGCGAGGGTGGCGCGCAGGCTTGAGTTGGAATTGTGGGGCCATGTTTAGAAGCTAACTTTGCAATCGTATATTTTTAACTAGCCGTGTGCATCCCAATTTTGTGAGGTAATACACGGGTTCTGCGTGTGTCTGTCAACACTGCAAAAGCAAGCTTGAAATCCGGCACCGTGCAAACAAGAGTCGGTCGATCGGATCTGATTGACTCATTAATCACGCGTCCCATCCTTCTTGAGATAGAGAGAGAGCGGGCGGGCTCGACCTGCGACACGGTGAGAAATGAGTGAGGAACAGCGCGGCATGCAAAGCGGCTGGGCGGCGCGGCATGCGGAGCGGGTGACACACGGTGAGTCCAGAATTAAAGCGTGCCAGTACCTCCAAGGAGGTTTTGGCACTGTGCCATTGCGCCACATGTGCCAGCGGCTCTGCAGTACTGCACTCGTGCCATGATTACGTCGCGCGTGCAGGTTCCCCATGCATACCCCAATTAACACAGCAGTTGATGCCCTGCCTCGTGACGTTTCACGCCGCCCAGCTGCCCTTTAGTCGGTCCTTCGGCTGCTTTGTGTCCCTTCAGTTCCCCAGTCAAGAGGCGTCTCCTCTCCCGACGTGCGCGGTTGAGTTAATGCTCTATCTCTCATGCACGCACGCATATATAAGGGCCCTCCCGCCCACGCGCAACAAGTGTTGGAGGTATGCCCTAGAGGCAATCATAGAGATGATGATATTCCATTTGTATCCATGATTTGTATATTGTGTTCATTGAATATCCATTAAAGGCTACTTGAATTGATTTGCAATTATGTGAATTGTATGTGAAACTCTTTACTTGTATGGTTATTCTAAACTTGTCCCTATCGGAGTTCATGTGAGGACACACATGAATATTAGACTAGCACATGTATTAGTTGATGACTATGTTTCACAAGTCATGGATATGGAGATGTTGAACTAATAATGTGGACACATGTGGAGACATGTGCTAGGACTGACCCAACACGAGAAGTAGTTCTCTCTTTAAACAACATATACGCTTTGTCCTTAGACCTGAGATTGTCGCATGTGTTCTAGATGTGGATCGACCTACTTAGGGGCTATCAAACACTACGCCGTAACAGGGTAGTTATAAAGGTAGCTTTCGGGTTTGTCAAGAAGCATGCTATGAGACATGGTCAATCAAGATGGGATTTGCCCCTCTCTGATTGAGAGTGATATCTCTGGGCCCCTAGAGTGATCGGATCCGAAAATGCATGGCCATGCTACGTACGGTTAAGAGTTAACCTACAAAGGGATTCCGAATCACAGGATCGAGAAAGAGCGGTCGGCTTGAAGCTAGACCAAATATCGTGAGGCAAAGGGAATAGCATGTATATTATGTTGTGATGGTTCGTCTGATATGATCTTCGTGTGCGTATAGGAGTTGGCACGTCTTGCTAGAGGCCGCTACCGACTATTGGGCCGAGTAGGAGTACTCGGGCCATGTCTATACGTATCCGAACCCATAGGGTCACACACTTAAGGGGCTGGAAGCCCAATTCGGATCTGATCCGAGTTGGATTAGGTTTAGAAGTACTAATGGGCCTCGGATCCAGAGGCCCGTCAGGAACCTCTATAAATAGAGGGGTGGGGGCGCCCTAGGGTTTACACCTTTTTGGCGAAACACACCTGCCGCGCCTCCCACACCCTCGCCTGTTGCAACTCGCGGATCTAGCAGTCTGGCTTGCGACGCTTCCTCCCTGCACGTGTGGATACCTTGGAGGTGTTGCGCCTGCAGCACGCCGATGAGCCACCGACGAGCCACGACGAGCCGACGACGAGCCGTGGTACCGGAGGCGATCTTGCTGTACATGGACGAGCTGCTGAGGAGCTGCTGGACGTGATCGACTACGTACGACTACATGATCGTCTTCACTGCATCGACGCATATCTACATCTTGCGCACCAGTAGTGCGTCGAGTGGTAATCCCGTGATCCTTATACGACAGTTCTTCCTGGTTTTACGTGGTAGAAATTTTGATTTGCGCTAGTGTAGCCTACCTCGTATCCCAACAGTGGTATCAGAGCCGTAGCTGCTTAGTTTTTTGATTCGGGATGTGTGCATATGGAGATATGCGAGTTTTCCGTTTGATCTATGTCCTGTTTTCCTGCCCTTGCTGCAATGGTAGTGCAACGACATACTCCTACCGGTCGATTTCCGCCATCGGAGTTAAGTGATACACGTAAATCCAGTTGCAGTGAGCGAAGATCAATATGATTGGTCGAATCGAAATCCAGGGTCATACGCCAGGCGCATTAGATGTGCAACAGTAGATGGGATCTACTGCCGGGGTCGGGATTTTTGCCGTTTGCGTATGCTTCAGTAAATCAGCCGTAACTTTTCGGTACGATCTCGGATCGGGGCGAATTTTATGTGAAAATTGATCTACAGAAAAAGTTACACATGAAATTCAACCGCTTCGCCGTTTTCGGCGAAATTAGATTTCCCAAATTCGGCTTGGAAGATGGAGTTTCGGGCATCCGAAGTTTGGAACGTTAGGACGCCTAACTCTATTTTGCAGGATGTATGTATGTATCTTGTGATCAGTATGGCCCCCTTGTGTATGTGATGCATGTGTGTAACTCATTCGTGACCTGCGTGTCGCGCGTACGGCAACACGGCAGGAGTTAATGGTCTGCGTACCAATCTGTGATGATCCAAGCAACTATGTAATCTTCATTACTAGATTCTTTACTAGCTATTAGGCGTAATAGCATGCTCTAGTTTTTGGAGGACTCATCACCAGGAGGATGGCGCACATGGAACATGGAGATGGAGATCACCATGGTGAACAGGTTCTATGGAGATGGAGATCACCATATGAAAACGGGCCATACTGTGTCACAACTGTGTGAATGCTATTCTCTTTATGTTTTACTTTCTGCATGCTGTGATGTTAGAAGTAGAACGATCCCTCGCAAAGTTTAAGTTAGTATGCCCTCCCAACTAAAACTTGCACCGTCCCATGTCTTGTACAATTAGTGGTGGGTCTATGAAATTAGGGTACCACTAGTTTTCCTTGACTAGACGGGTTTGTGTCGGACACTTACACGCATAAGGGTTGATTTTCTTAACAAGGTTATCTTAACGGTTAAGGACCTTGGGGCATAAAGGTTGGGCGCCGAGACATAGAGATGTCACCCAACAACAGGAGTCATATGTGATATGATTAGGAAAAGTTGCTTACCGATCTACCTCGTTTGCTAGCGGTGATGCTAAAGCTCACTAGTAGACTTGTTAGTTGTGGATCCTGAATCACTAAGTTTCAATAGAGGGATATTGATTTTAGTGGGAGTAGATTCTGTTAAAATAGTTTAATGTAATTTGCTCTATCATGGATACGTTTGTCTTAGTGTATTTTGCATTACTTTTGTTGTAGATTAAATGGCACCTAGCAACACCACCACATCATTTGCTTTGCGTTCGGTCCTTGAGAAGGACAAGTTGAATGGAACAAACTACTCGGATTGGATCCGTAACCTAAGAATTGTTCTCAGGGCCGATAAAAAGGAAGATGTTCTAGACACCCCACTACCACCAGTACCTGCTGATGATGCATCTGCTGCCGTTAAGGCTGCTTACAAGAAGGCATTTGATGCTAATCTTGAGGTAAGCTGCCTTATGCTTGCTTGCATGGAACCCGAGCTGCAGATGCAGTTCGAAACAAATCATGAGGCACACGATATGATCGTGGCGCTCAAGGACATGTTCCAGAATCAGGCTAGGACCGAAAGGTTCAATGTGTCCAAAGCCTTTCTGGAGTGCAAGTTAGCAGAAGGCGCAGCAGTAGGACCACATGTAATCAAGATGGTTGGTTACACTCAGCGATTGGAGAAGCTGGGCTTCCCAATGGGCAAAGAGTTGGCCACTGATTTCATTCTTTCGTCTCTTCCGCCTAGCTATGGGAACTTCATCTCGAACTACCATATGCATGGGACGGAGAAGGTTCTGAATGAGCTGTGTGGCATGCTTACAACAGCAGAGGCTGACATCAAGAAAAGCGCTAGTACCAGCCATGTGATGTCTATACAGAACAAGCCTAGCTTTAAGAAGAAGGGCAATTCTTGGAAGAAGAAGGGCAAGGCTGGAACGTCCAAGCCAAACCCACCGCCCAAGGTTAAAGCTGGACCTGGACCTGCTCCAGACAAAGAGTGCTTTTACTGTCATGAACTTGGTCACTGGAAGAGAAACTGCAAGCAGTACCTAGCTTCCTTGAAGAATGGTGGAAGTAAGAGTACTTCTACCTCAGGTACGCTTGTTGTTAATGTTATAGACAACATATTTCTCGCTGATACAATTATTAATTCTTGGGTATTTGATACCGGATCGGTTGCTCATATTTGCAATTCGATGAAGGGAATGATAAGAAGTAGAAGCGTGGAAAGAGGAGAAGTTGATTTCCGCGTGGGCAATAATGCAAGAGTTGCTGCTTTGACCGTCGGGACGATGCAACTCCACCTCCCGTCAGGATTTATTGTGGAGTTGAATAATTGTTATTTTGTTCCTAGTTTAAGTCGAAACATTTTGTCTCCTTCATGCTTGATGAAGGATGGTTATTCATTTGCGAGTGAAAACAATGGTTGTGTGATCTCTAAGAATAATATGTTTATGGCTTTTGCACCCATTGTGAATGGATTATTTGTTTTAAATCTTGATGGTTCACCTGTCTGTAATGTAAGTGCTAAAAGGCCTCGGCCTATTGATTTGAGTCCTACCTACTTGTGGCATTGTCGTTTGGGTCATATAAGTGATAAGCGCATGAAGAAGCTCCATTCTGATGGACTTCTAACTTCGTTTGATTTTGAATCATACGAGACATGTGAGGCTTGCTTGCTAGGCAAGATGACCAAGATGCCTTTCACAGGATTTCCTGAGAGAGCAGTAGACTTGTTGGAACTCGTACATAGTGATGTATGCGGACCAATGAGCACGACGGCTAGAGGAGGATTCCAATACTTCATAACTTTCACTGATGATTTTAGTAGATATGGCTATGTCTACTTGGTGAGGCACAAGTCTGAAACCTTTGAAAAGTTCAAGGAATTTCAGAATGAAGTTGAAAATCAGCGTGGCAAGAAAATTAAGGCCTTACGATCTGATCGTGGAGGCGAGTATTTGAGCCACGAGTTTAGCAATCATCTAAAGAGTTGCGGAATTGTTCCACAACTTACGCCGCCTGGAACACCTCAGAGAAACGGTGTGTCCGAGCGATGTAATCGAACTTTGTTAGACATGGTTCGATCAATGATGAGCTAGTCGGACCTACCGTTGTCGTTTTGGGGATACGCTCTAGAAACAGCAGCTTTCACACTTAATAGGGTACCATCTAAATCCGTAGTTAAGACACCATATGAGATGTGGACTGGAAAGGTTCCTAGTTTGTCTTTTCTAAAGATTTGGGGATGTGAAGTGTTTGTCAAGCGACTTCAGTCGGACAAGATCACACCCAATTCGGATAAGTGCATTTTCATGGGATATCCAAAGGAAACTTTGGGATATTATTTCTACAACCGATCAGAAGGCAAAGTGTTTGTCGCTCGGAACGGGGTTTTCCTAGAGAAAGATTTTCTCGAAGGAGAAAAGAGTGGAAAGACAGTGCATCTTGAAGAAGTTCAAGATGAGCCGATCGGGCAAGAATCAATGAGTGATGCTAACGTAGCAGAACAAGTTGAGATACCCATGGCAAGAGAAGCACCGCCACAACCACGAAGGTCGGCAAGGCTCCGCGAAATGCGGGAAATATTATTGTTGGATAATGATGAGCCTGCGACATATGCAGAAGCAATGATTGACCCAGACTCCGAAAAATGGCAGAATGCCATGCAATCCGAAATAGAGTCCATGGGAGACAATCAAGTTTGGAACTTGGTTGACCTGCCTGATGGTGTTAAAGCCATAGAGTGCAAATGGATCTATAAGAAGAAAAAGGACATGGATGGAAATGTTCACATTTATAAAGCACGACTTGTCGCAAAAGGTTTTCGACAAGTTCAAGGAGTTGACTACGATGAGACCTTCTCGCCCGTAGTGATGCTTAAGTCCATTCGGATTATTCTAGCTATAGCTGCATATTTCGATTATGAGATATGGCAGATGGATGTCAAGACAGCTTTCCTAAATGGAAACCTAACTGAGGACGTGTATATGATACAGCCCGAGGGTTTTGTCGATCCGAAAAATGCTGGAAAGGTATGCAAGCTTCAGAGATCCATTTATGGATTGAAGCAAGCATCTAGGAGTTGGAACATTCGTTTTGATGAAGTGGTCAAAGGGTTTGACTTCACCAAGAACGAAGAAGAGTCTTGTGTTTACAAGAAGGTTAGTGGGAGCTCTGTAGTATTTCTAATCTTATATGTGGATGACATATTACTGATTGGAAATAACATTCCTATGCTTGAGTCCGTAAAGACTTCACTGAAAAATAGTTTTTCGATGAAGGACTTAGGGGAAGCGGCATATATTCTGGGCATTAAGATCTATAGAGATAGATCGAGAAGGCTTATAGGTTTAAGCCAAGATACTTACATCGACAAAGTGTTAAAGCGGTTCAGCATGGAAAAGGCAAAGAAAGGGTTCTTGCCTATGTCACATGGCATACATCTCAGCAAGACTCAGTGTCCTTCGACTGCTGATGAGCGGGATCGCATGAGTAGAGTGCCATATGCCTCGGCTATTGGATCTATCATGTATGCAATGATAAGTACTCGCCCAGATGTTTCATATGCGCTAAGTATGACAAGCAGACACCAATCTGATCCAGGTGAGAGTCACTGGACAGCGGTGAAAAACATTCTTAAGTACTTGAGAAGGACTAAAGATATGTTCCTCGTCTATGGAGGTGAGGAGGAGCTCGTTGTAACAGGTTACACCGATGCTAGTTTCCAAACCGACAGAGATGATTCAAAGTCACAATCAGGATTTGTGTTCACGCTGAATGGTGGTGCTGTTAGTTGGAAGAGTTCCAAGCAGGAGACGGTGGCCGATTCTACGATAGAAGCCGAGTACATCGCGGCTTCGGAAGCCGCGAAGGAAGGTGTTTGGATAAGGAATTTCCTCATTGAGCTTGGTGTGTTCCCGAATGCGTCCAGCCCATTGAATCTCTACTGTGATAATAATGGGGCAATTGCGCAAGCAAAGGAGCCAAGGAACCACCAGAAGAACAAACACGTAATGCGGCGATTTCATCTCATTCGAGACTTCGTTAATCGGGGTGAGATCAAGATATGCAAAATACACACGGATCTGAACATTTCTGATCCGTTGACAAAACCACTCCCGCAGGCTAAGCATGATGCGCATGTAAGAGCTATGGGTATTAGGTACCTTCTAGATTGACTCTAGTGCAAGTGGGAGACTGTTGGAGGTATGCCCTAGAGGCAATCATAGAGATGATGATATTCCATTTGTATCCATGATTTGTATATTGTGTTCATTGAATATCCATTAAAGGCTACTTGAATTGATTTGCAATTATGTGAATTGTATGTGAAACTCTTTACTTGTATGGTTATTCTAAAGTTGTCCCTAGTCGGAGTTCATGTGAGGACACACATGAATATTAGACTAGCACATGTATTAGTTGATGACTATGTTTCACAAGTCATGGACATGGAGATGTTGAACTAATAATGTGGACACATGTGGAGACATGTGCTAGGACTGACCCAACACGAGAAGTAGTTCTCTCTTTAAACAACATATACGCTTTGTCCTTAGACCTGAGATTGTCGCATGTGTTCTAGATGTGGATCGACCTACTTAGGGGCTATCAAACGCTACGCCGTAACAGGGTAGTTATAAAGGTAGCTTTCGGGTTTGTCAAGAAGCATGCTATGAGACATGGTCAATCAAGATGGGATTTTCCCCTCTCTGATTGAGAGTGATATCTCTGGGCCCCTAGAGTGATCGGATCCGAAAATGCATGGCCATGCTACGTACGGTTAAGAGTTAACCTACAAAGGGATTCCGAATCACAGGATCGAGAAAGAGCGGTCGGCTTGAAGCTAGACCAAATATCGTGAGGCAAAGGGAATAGCATGTATATTATGTTGTGATGGTTCGTCTGATATGATCTTCGTGTGCGTATAGGAGTTGGCACGTCTTGCTAGAGGCCGCTACCAACTATTGGGCCGAGTAGGAGTACTCGGGCCATGTCTATACGTATCCGAACCCATAGGGTCACACACTTAAGGGGCTGGAAGCCCAATTCGGATCTGATCCGAGTTGGATTAGGTTTAGAAGTACTAATGGGCCTCGGATCCAGAGGCCCGTCAGGAACCTCTATAAATAGAGGGGTGGGGGCGCCCTAGGGTTTACACCTTTTTGGCGAAACACACCTGCCGCGCCTCCCACGCCCTCGCCTGTTGCAACTCGCGGATCTAGCAATCCGGCTTGCGACGCTTCCTCCCTGCACGTGTGGATACCTTGGAGGTGTTGCGCCTGCAGCACGCCAACGAGCCACCGACGAGCCACGACGAGCCGACGACGAGCTGCGGTACCGGAGGCGATCTTGCTGTACGTGGACGAGCTGCTGAGGAGCTGCTGGACGTGATCGACTACGTACGACTACGTGATCGTCTTCACTGCATCGACGCATATCTACATCTTCCGCACCAGTAGTGCGTCGAGTGGTAATCCCGTGATCCTTATACGGCAGTTCTTCCTGGTTTTACGTGGTAGAAATTTTGATTTGCGCTAGTGTAGCCTACCTCGTATCCCAACAACAAGCCCTCTACACCCTGCACCCTCCCGCAACAAGCCCTCATCATGCCTCGCCACTTGAAGACTACTTGGGGCAATGCTCAGCCCTTCCTCCTTCGCTCCTCACTCCCCGACGACTTGTCCTCCCCTACCGTCGTCCGATGATTTGGAACGCTCCTCCTCCCCACCTCACTCGCCGCCGCCGCCACCTCCCCCACCGTCGTCCGACTCATCGGACCTCGACGTCAACCTCGAGGAAGATCCGGATCGGGAGACCGATTCGGAAGAGGAGGATTTGGTGATGGCTCAGTAGGGGCCATGTCCGGAGGACGTTGCCGTCGTCCACTCCTTCGAGACGGCGTTCCAGGAGGAGGAGGACCAACGCCTGCATGTCGTCACACAAAAGGAGAATGAGGACTGCATGCTTAGGCGCACACTGGAGATCTCCACCGTAGAAGCGGAGCAGGCCACTCGGAGGGAGGAGCAACGGGTGGCGGTGGAGGTGGAACGCCGCCGGCGCGTGGCTGCAAGGAATGAACGAGAGGAGGCGGTGGCGGTTAAGGAGCGGAAAGCGCACCAAAAGTAGTTTATATGTAAATGTTGTCAATGTAATGAACTGGTCTTTTGTTTCGGTTGTCAAAGTTGTTCTTTTTATGTTTTAACGATAGTGGTATTGTGAACCAGTTATTAGTAGTTTTATCTTGTTCTTGGAGTTTTTGCCAATGTTACCCTAAAAACATGGAGTTTTATCTTGTTTCGGTTGTCCAACACTCACTTGAGTAGGCGACGATCAACATCATGTCACAGCAGTGTAAATGTGGCGATCAACATCAAGTCACATCAGTCGTCGCCCAGCCCATTTTCACATAAAATACTTCTATTCCGTATGTAGTACTCACTTCCTCCTGTAACTACTGCTGAAATGACACATCTACACAAGCAGCTTAAAACCAAATGCGCATCTACACACAAGAAGAGACCCCGGAGACAGTGGCATGAAATCAAACATAGTGACATGAAATAAAATGTTTCACAAGTCTTAACTAAAATTATTAGGAATTTGGTAGGTTCTACAATGTTTGTTAATCTAAAAAAATGCACAATGTATGTAGTAAAAAAAATGAAAGGATAAAAAAAAGGACCACTGTCGAAGGGGGCCCGATGAGGCTCAACCTCATAGGGAGCCCAATAGAAGGCTCAACCACAGAGGGAGCCCAACCGAGCCCACGAAGAGCAAGCAGTCAGGTAGCGAATCAGGTGGCGTATCAGATGGTAGGTCGAAGGATTTCGATGCTGCTTGTGCGCCTCCCTTTTTAATTATGGCAAGGAGCTTCTTTGTGAGCGAGGTGGTACTAAACGTTGTGGCCATGAACTCTGGCGCAACAGATTTCGTACGTGGGCTGGCCAATTACGAATTCTTCCCCGTTCCCCCATCTCGATCGCTTCTTCCCACATAAGGCCCCAAATCGCTCCGCCCCGATCTCCTGCGCCGGCCGCCGCTCTTCCACCGCACCGAGATCAAGCGCCTCCTTCTGGTGAACTTGGGATTCGACGCCGCCTTCCGGTCAAAGGGTAGGTTGCTGGCCGACGGGGAACGGGTAGGTCGCCATATCCCAAATCTTCAGTTTATTATATTGTCAGATTCACCATTAATTGCAAAGAACTACAAATTATGATGGTTAAACAAAAAACACATCTTCCGCTCCATCCATAGTAGAATTGACAGGCGCAATGTATCCATCATCGATGTATTCGTTCGTGTCATCTTCTTCATCTTCATTTGCTAAGTCAATAGTTGTTGGTTCGGGTACAGACTCAGCAAGAGCCTTTTCAATAACAGATGCATCACCGGTGACACCTTCAACGCCAGTCCTAGTCCAGTTTGTCAAATCTTCATGTGTGCCCGATTCGATCATATCTCCGACTCCAACATCGATTGAATCAACATCAATTTCTTCCGGGTTGTCTAATTTGGGCATGAAGAACACATTTCTGGGGTTCATTCTAATAACAGTGCTCCAATCTTGTTTCTTTGAACCTTTCACATAAAACACTTGTTGAGCCTGTGTCCCCAAAATGTAAGGTTCATTTAAATATTGCAATCGAGTTGTATCGATATCTATAATACCATACTGATCCTTGTTGAATCCTCTACCTTTGCTCCTACTGGCAGCAGGCACATCGTACCATTCACATTGAAATAGGATGACTTCCTTTTGTGTCGGGAAATCTAGTGCGTAAATTTTTTTGACCACACCATACCAGTCGATGTTGCCAGTACTAGGATCACCATTCACAACAACACTAGAATTTTGTGTAGTCAGATTCTTCTCTACATGAGCAGTTCTGAATAGAAATCCATTGATGAAGCACCTATTAAAAACACGTGCCCGATGGTCTGGTCCCTGAGAAAGTGCATGCATGGCATCACTTGTTTTTCTTTCTCCATAAAGTATGTTCATCTGCAAGAAGTATAAAAGAACAATGTATGAGTACCTGAGCACTACAAGCAATAAAACCTGTAAGGAAATTGTACTTCACCTTACGCTCGAACCAGCCTACAAATTGTTCTCTATGACGTTGTTCAACATTCCTGACACACTGTTTTCTAAGTAAATCCTTATGCATACTACAGTAACGGGCAAAAAGGGGGGAATACAAAGTCAAAAAAAATATGTAGGTGCATACTCCAATGTAAGTAAATTAAAGTTACTACTTACTTAGCCCATGGAATAACCTCATCACAATTTGTTAATATCCAGTGCCTCATCTGCTGCATATCTAGCCTAGTAAGTTGCTCAATTGCAAATCCTTTCTTAGTATAATCAATGTTGCTGAATATGCTTAAACCTGCTGGTGGTTCATTCACTGCAGCCCTTTCATGACGCTCTGGACGATTAATCTTTGTGTCCACGTCATCCAAAAAGCGAGAGCAAAAAGTCATGCACTCCTCTAGTATATATCCCTCTGCTATTGAACCTTCAGGATAGGCTTTGTTCTGCACATAGCCTTTCAACGTACGTAGATACCTCTCTATTGGATACATCCATCTATAGCATACAGGTCCTCCTAGTTTAGCCTCTTCAGCAAGATGAACTGGCAAATGCATCATGATATCAAAAAAAGCTGGTGGGAAGATCATCTCCATATGACAAAGAGTCTCTCTAATCGAAATGTTCAATTTTTCTAACTCTTCGGTACTCAACTCCTTAAAACATATTGCATTGAAGAACCTACTAAGCTCAATCAGTGGTTTAACAATCTCTTTTGGTAGTATGTGACGAACCACAATGGGTAATAGTTTCAGAAATATAACATGGCAGCCATGAGTTTTAAGTCCAGAGAGCTTACACCTGGGCACCACACATCTCTTGATATTAGACGCGTAACCATCAGGCATCTTGACACCTTGCAGAAATTTGCATAGATATACCTTGTCATCTTGACCCAAACTATACAACGCTGGAGGCAAAGTGTATTTGTCATTCATCACCAAAGGATGTTGATCCTTCCTCATGCCCAAATGTTGCATGTCCAGACGAGCCTTCTTGCTATTCTTGGATTTTCCTGCCATGTCAAGCAAGGTCCCTAGTATGCTCTCACATATATTTTTTTCAATGTGCATCACATCCAAATTATGCCTTACAAGCAACTTTTCCCAGTAAGACAGTTCAAAAAAAATACTCTTCTTCCTCCAATTGTGCCATCTAGTGTCCTCTTCACGCTGCTTCCTCTTTTTAGTCGTGTTCCCAAATGTCACTTGCTCAAAGCTTTCATACTGGTTCAGCACACCTTCCCCATCCAGTGGCAGTGGAGGCTCCCCCTTTTCCACCTGATTGTTAAAGCTAATCTTGTTGCGGCGCCACCTATGATCCATTGGTAAAAAGCGGCGATGACCCATGTAGCAATGCTTTGAACCAAATTTCAGCCATAAGTAGTCAGTATCCTTGTGGCAGTATGGACATGCAAACTTGCCTTTTGTGCTCCAACCAGATAGCATGCCGTATGCTGGGAAGTCATTAATTGTCCAAAGTAGAACAGCACGCAGAGTGAAATTCTTCTTTACCTTTGCATCCCATGTCTGAACACTGTTGAGCCAAAGATCTTTAAGCTCATCAATAAGGGGCTGCAAATAAACATTAATGTTATTTCCTGGAGATTTTGGCCCCGGTATCAACATTGACATCATCCAGAACGGTTGTTTCAAACACAACCAAGGAGGCAAATTGTAAGGGATTAGGATCACAGGCCATGTAGTGTATGTCACGTTCAACATCCCAAATGGGTTGAAACCATCATATGCAAGACCCATCCTAACATTATGAGGATCCAAAGCAAATTCCTTATAAATTTCATCGACGCATTTCCATGCCATGGAATTAGCAGGGTGCCGCATTTTTCCATCTTGAACAAGTCCCTCCTTATGCCAACGCATATATTTAGATGTGGTCGCTCTCATGTATAACCTTTGCAGATGAGGAGTCATTAGAAAATACCTTAGGATTTTCTGTGGAACACGCTTCTTAGGTGCAGCATCACCACTAGCTGCCTCCTTCTCACTTGAACCAACAGGTTTCCATCTACTCTCTCCACATGTTGGATGTAACACCAAAAATTTTGAATAATTTAAATTCATTAAAATTTGCTCAAATTAGGGTGTCATTTAAATTCTAGGCATTTAAATTCATTTTCCTTAATTTAATTAATTCAACATAGGAATTATTTGTGCATTCATGCTGGTGCATTGATTTTGATTGCTTGAGTTTGATTCAAATTTTGAATTTCCAAATTCAAATTCAAATTCCAAACCATTTCCTTTTTCCTCTTTCTTTTTCCTTTTCTTCTTCTCCTTTCTGGGCCGCATCTTCCTTTCTTCCCCTTCTTCTTTTCCCTTTCGGCCTAGCCTTGCACCGGTGCGCCGGCCCGCTCCCCCTCCTCTTTTCCTTCTGCGCCGGCCCCTTTCTTTTTCTCCCGCGCGGCACGTCGCTCCTTCCCGCGGCCCAGCACCCCGCCTCCTCTTTTCTTCCGCTCGGCCTGCTCCGCTCGCCCGCTCGCCCTTTTTCCTCCGCGGCCCACGAGCGCGTGTGCCGGCCCATGACGCCGCCCGGCCTGCCTATCGCCCGCTACCGCCGACAGGTGGGGCCGCACGTCGTCTCCCACCTCCGGCCGGACTCCCCTTCTGCCCGCAACCGCCGCGCGCCGTCTCCGCCCCGAATTTCCCTCCGCTCCGACTCCTTCGGGGGGGTTTAAACCCCGGGCCCTCTATCTCCTAGCGCCTATAAAAGCCGCCGCCTCCTCCCGGTCTCCTCCGCCAAACGCCAGCGCCGCAGCTCACCCGAACCCTAGCCGCCACGAGCTCCAGCGCCGCCGCCTCTTCCCCGCCGCCGTTCGCCGCCTCCGGTGAGCTCCCGTCGGCGAGAACACCCAAAATGAGTTCGTCGCGCCCTCCTCTCTCTTCTGGTGCAAGCCGCGTGCCAAACCGTGGCCTGGAGCGTCGTTTCGGCCAACTCCGGCGACCCGCCGCCGCTCGCCGTCGCCGGCCATTCTTTTTTCCGCCGCCGCCAATGTCGTGGACGACCGTGGCCGTCCGATCTCGATCCGACGGCTCACGGCGAGTCAATCCGGCCGCGTACCGGTCAACTGAGCTGCGCCGCGCCGCTTTTGCACTTAAGCCCCCGCCTTTTCCGCAAATCAACCCGCGGTCCAGATCGCGTTGAAAGTATTTACAGATCTGCCCTCGCATTTTTGGGTTTAACCCCTGAGCTTTCCAGAAATCAACCCACCATCCGGGTTTGAGATTTTTACGCGTCAGACCCTCGGTTTATCGCATAATTACGTATAAGCCCTCAGTTTTCGCGGATAGGCCCTAAAAGTTTTGTTTTTCTTACAGAAAAGTCCCTGGATCTTGTTTTAATCATATCTTTTGCATCTTAACTCCGTTTTTCGCGTTCTTTATATCCACGTGTTCGTTTTAAAGCGTAGATCATCTTTTCAAGCTTGTTTTCTCTGTTTAACTATGTTTGGTGTACTGTTTTCTTACTTTTTGCCCATGTTTGCTTGTATGTGCTCGTGTGACGCGTGTAGACGCCCCGCAGTTCGAGGGAGTTGCAGATCAAGCCTTCGAGGAGTACGAACAGCAGGAGCAAGGCCAAGAAGGCAAGTCGTGTCCTTGATCACTACCTTTTTGTCCTATACACCTTTACTTTCTCGTACTCAACATTTATGCTATGCACATGTTAAGATTAAATTGATGGGTCCCAATTAAGGTTCGCCTAGATTGATTTACCCTTGCCTTGACCAACCGGTTTACTTTATGTTGGGTAGCTCATGCTTAGTGCTTACTTGGTGCATGGTGGTTTAACTCACACAATGCTTAATCTTGCTTTACTTCTGTTATACCTTTCATTAAGACAAGATCATTATTTGTTAATTGGAACATGGAGAACCACCCAGGAAAACAGTGCTACCACAAGACTAAATGGCTCTGGTCTTGGCTGATTAATTAGAAACCTTAGTCTGGGGTGACCTTACTCGTGATGAGGCAAGAGGGGGGACTGAGTCGTTGCATTTTACCTGGGATGGGTGGTGCACGCCAGACACCGAAATCTTAGCGGGTTACCACTGACTAATGAATCTTTGTAAAGGCCTCATAGCGTCCCTATGCAATCACACCTCGGAAGTGTGGTATGGTGCCTTGCAAACACCGCATGGTTGGGTCCAAAGTTCTTATGAACTTTTACGCGACTTGTGGGTAAAGATGTGCCACCTCTGCAGAGTGTTAAACTGATCGATCAGCCGTGCTCACGGTTAAGAGCGGCCTGGACCCTCACATGATAATATTATCGGAAGATGGATTTAACTTGTTATCATTTCATGCATATGTTGTTTACTTTATTTATGATCATGTTTAATTTCGGGTGGTATGAACTTATACTTAGTTAATTGCTAATAAAACTTGACCAACTTAATTAAAAGCGAATGCTAATTATGCCTTAGCCATACCTTGAATTAGCCTCACACTACACTACTTCCCACGACTTGGTGAGTACCAACCATAAGTGTACTCACCCTTGCAAAACCGCTGTTCAGACCAAGTTAATTGGGAAGAGGAGTATCTACACGACTTCGAGGAGTTCTAGGTGTAAGTTTCTTCAGTCAGCTGCCTGTGGAGTCGTCGTCATCTTTGGAGTTTCGCTGCGTAATAATTAGACTTTGTGGTTTATTTGAGACATTCGGTCATGTAATAATGGTTAATACTCTCTTTATTCGATTTAGCACTGTCTTTGTTATTCACTATTGTCGTACATGTGTGTAACTTGATCCTGGCGCACATGTATTTAATGCACTCGATTTTGTCCTTAAAATCGGGTGTGACATTGGACATTTATCCAAGTCAGCATATTGTTTTGTAAATAAAACACAATCATTGATACATGCATGTATCTTTTCGTAGTCCAGCCCAAGATCACGAACTACCCTTTGCACTTTATCCAAACTATCTAGAACACAATGACCTTCACGAAGCACAAGTGAGAATAGCTGAAGCATAACCTCCAGAGCACTGTTACTGAAACCAAACATGCACTTAATCTGAAATAGCCTGACAATGAATGAGACCTTAGTAGCCTCTTTGCAACCTGGATATAGTTCTTTCTGTGCCTCAGTTAATAACTTAAAGAATTTCTTAGCGCTTTCATTTGGCTCTTCAGTTCGGATTTCACCACGTATTGCACCACTGATTAGTGAGGAAACCAAATCATTCATAGATGGACCATCCCCTGATTCACCATCATTGCCAACTCCTTCAGTGATGCTCGCATATGAATCCTTTTCTTTTCCTTCCCTTTGGATGAAACATTCAGAAAATCCCCTAAAAAGCAAATGATTTCTAATTTCCTCAACTGTTCTGTATGACATGGAACGGCATCTTGTACATGGACATGGTGCTGTATCTCCTTTACAAGTGCCTGCAAATCTATTCTCCATAAATTTCTTCAATCCTTTTTTGCCACTGATCTGATACTTGTGGCAGCCGCATCCAACTCCGATCAACATTATGCGACATTAAAGTCCTGCATATGTAGTTAGTTGCTCATTTGAGTACGCTAATAAGTCCCTGCTGCTTTCTCCATCTATATATAATTACCTCCAGGTCGTCCGACGTCCGGTCGTCACCGCCCTACTGCCGCCGCAACCAGACCTGGTGCCTTCGCAACCATACCCTGCTGCCATCGCCGCCCTGCTGCCGTCGCACCCAGTTCCTGGTGCCGTCGCAACAAGACCCTAGTGCCGTCGCCGCCCTGTAATTACCCTAGGGCAACGACAAGGGTAGCGACGCTAAATATTAGGCACGAATGCAACGACTAGGTTAATAAGATTAAGTAAAGCCCAGCACCGTGAAAAAACTAAAGCCCAACCCAACCGTTTTTTCCTCCGACGCCTCCCGTCCCGTCCTCATCCAGTCCGCCTCCTCTCGTCGAGCCCAAACCTCCTCCCCATCCTCCTCCAGTCATCCTCCGCCAAGATCCGCACACCTCCCCCTAGATCCAGTCATCCTCCGCCAAGATCCGCACACCTCCCCCTAGATCCGGTCCCCTCCCAAGTCCCCACCACTCCCCATCCACACCGCCCAGGTCAATGAGGGAGTACCATCGCGACGCTAGGGGTCGTTTTGCCCGGGGCAACAAGCTCATAAAGTTGGAGACGTGGGAGGTCGGGGCCGCCGTGGCGACGTTTCTTCCTCACGTCATCAACAATTACACAGTGGCATCAACAGGCGGCCTACGACGCGGTCAGTTTTGAGGGGGTTTACCCTGGGGAAATCTTTTCAGGTGAAGATAACTGCCGACTCCGACTACGAAACGGAGTCCAACACAGAGACGGATGACGATATTGACCACATGTGCGAGCAGTGCATCGATGAAATCATAATGTTCTTACTTTCTTATATGTTTTTATCTATCTATCCCTCATTTGTACTACAATTCAAAGATGGTTAAGATAGTCATTGAACATGACAGGAATGACTGTTTCTTCAAAAAAACATGATAGGAATGTGAACTGGGGAATGTCTATGTTTTTACCTATGTATCTATGTCTGATTGTCGGTCATGCATAAACCCCTGAAACATTAGTCATTGAACATTAAAATAATCTGAACATTGAAAGTTAGAATGTATTGCAGACTGATTTTATTTAACTGTTTGATGTATTGCAGACTGATTTTGATGAGTACAACAAAAAGTGGTGCGGGAGCACCATGACCTTGCCAAGAAGCTTGACATAACTAAAGAGAAGGCAAAAACATTATTTGTAGCAGTTAAGAGGCTTGGCAAGAAGAAGGTAGACAATAAGTAGGTCTTGGTTCATAGAGTGTTTAGTTTCATCTGTAACATAACCTCTAGTGCTATGATCCCCATCTGTCATGTTCTTTTGGACTGCCTGTGTGCATGGTGGAAAAATGTTGCTTGATAAGCCTCATTTTGATCAATGTCTTTGCTATGATCCCCATCTGTCATGTTACATTTCATCAATCTGTTGGTCTAGCTGACAAATACATTTACAGTATTAAATTACTGATTGAATGAGGTTACTGGAGTAACTGTCAAAGCCTTGCAACATTGCCTACCTATTGCAACGAATTTTCATAGAATTTATTTTTGTAACTAACATAAAATTTATTTCTTTTACTTCGGCTCCTATCCATCACCCAACTATTGTGTAGCGTGGTGGTGAGGTGCTCGAGTCCTAACTCCGGAGACCCTGGTTCGATTCCCTCATTGTGCATCTTTTAATTTTTCCATTAAGTAAAACTCGCAACCATTTTTCAACTTATGACGACAACACCAATCTATTGCAACAAATTACTTGTTGTTGCCATGGGCTATGTGGCAATGTAACAAATTCGTTGCAATATTGCTTTCTACTTGCAACATTACGTATTTTGTGGCAATAACCCTTACATATTGCAACGCAAAACAAAACTTTATAACAACGCAAAAAAACCGTGGGAATTTGTTTAGCAACTCGCAACCATATTCCACTCGTTGCGACAACACCCACCTATTGCAACAGATTTTTCATTGTTGCCTTGGGCTATGTGGCAACGTGACAAATTCGTTGCAAAAATGTCAAAGCCTTGCAACATTCCGTATTTCGTGGCAATAACCCATCGATATTGCAACGAAAACAATTAATTATTGCAACGAAAAATAGACGTGGCAATATCGCCTACCTATTGCAACGAATTTTCAAATGGTGGCAATAACGCCTACTGGTTGCAACGAAAACTCAAAATCATTGCAATAACCCCTCCCTGTTGCAACGAAATTTGAGTTGATGGGATGATGGCCGTGGCAATAGCCCTAAAATCTAGTAGTGAGACAACGAGACCGCAAGGTATCTCATGGAGCAGATTATTGCTGGTGATGGTAGTGGCTCCATCCTTCCCATATCGTACACCGATGAAGAGGGCACCTAGGCGGACATGTTCCTCAACATGTCCGGCGTTGGGAATGAAGAGCTCGAGCCCCAGCAAAACCTTGCTGTGGCAGAAGGTTCCGGCGAGGTATATATAATTTCTATTGTTTTACGCCACTGTTAATACTATGTACTAATTAACGAATCTTGAACTATTAGCCCTCTAGACCAACAAAATGGCAGAAGACCCGAGGTCGTACAAGGGTGATGGAAGGGAGGCTTGTCATCATGAAAGTCACAGAAGAGGGCAGGCCGGTTGCTCCTGAAAAAGTAGCAAAGAAGTACATGAGTCAGATCGGGGCAATTGTAAGGGAGAACGTGCCTATTAGCATTAGGGAATGGAAGGGCAAAAGCACTAACCCGTACGCGCTCTCGGAGACACAAAATAATATGTTGTGGATAGATGTCAAGAGAAATTTCACATTTCCCGAAGGATATATTGAAAGGGATGTAAAAGCGTGGACGCTGAAGAAGATGGCTACACAATTCCAGACATTTAAGAAGGTGCTGGATGCCAACTACCTTAAGAAGGGCCGAACTCTAGATTTCAATGTGTGGCCAAAGTTGAGGGACCACTGAGAGGCATTTGTTGAATATAAGAGGAGTAAAGACGGTGTGAAAAAGATCCAGACCAACACTACAAATTCTAGTTAGAAGGAGTACCATCATCATCTAGGGTGAGGTGGTTATGGCACAGCAATTCCCAAATGGAAGAAGATGGAACAAGACCTGATCGCTGGAAAAAACCTTGGTGGAAGTATACAATTTCCTAGCCAAACAAAAATTCAAGGATTTCATACTACTTCCATACAACTTCAAGTAAGTGTGTGTTGTAACAACCTAGATTAATTAAGCGGTGATTTAATCATAAGAACAAGTCCTTTGTGCTTAAAGAAGAGCTTTGGCAACTTTCAGGCAAGTGGAAGTACCCTGTTTCCCCTCACAAGAAGCCCATCAAAAACCCGGTATACCAATCTGTGTTCTTTTGTCCAAAAATCCAAGTCAAAGTCCCCTAGTTTGGTCAACTCAGCCTCCTTTAGCAATTCTGGCTATGTGTGGAAATCAGCCGACCTGGTGCATTAGGACGGGTTTATCTTTGGAAAGTTGAGCAGTACATCCAGAAAACCCTTTGTAAAAGTTGGAGAACTAAGTTCCTACAACAACTTTGCTAATTGGACATTGGTCCAATTCACCTCCAAAGCTTCCCAGATCTGCAGCTCAAGTCAGCTACGAACCTTGGAAACCAGCCAAGCAGCCATTTTTCTCTAAGTCCCAGAAACCGGCGTTCCTCCAAACTTTGGAGCTTTGAATCTCCAAATCCACCATGTTTTTGAACTCGGTCAAATTACAAAAGTTGGACCTTGGTCTGTGTAATACAACTCTTGTAAAGGGAGTCAACGTGGCACAGTTTGAAAATCGGGAGATCAAGAGGCTTGAAAATGGGTCTGGCAAAGGATCTCGCGGATCCGCCGGCCAAACAGCGCCAGAGCGCGCGTGCGCCGCGCTCCAAAGCGCCGCCGCCGCGTGGCGTGACCTGGCTGGCGAGCGTCGCCTCGCCCAGTCGCCGGTCGCGACAAGATGGGTCGACGCGCCTCGCTCCCCAGTCGCGCGCGGCGATGACCCGCGCTCCTCCGCTCTGTCCTGCTGCTCCGCCGTCGCCCCGGCCACTCTACGAACGAAGACCGGCCGCTACCGCGCCAGTGCCGCCTCACCTCCCATGCGCATCTGCCCCACCCGGATCCCCGGCCGCGCACCCCAACGCCTTCCGGCCCTCCCGTCACACCCCAGTCGCACCGCCCGCATGCGCGCCCCGCGACGCTGCCGCCTCCGCTAACCGCCTGCGCAGGCAGTGACTGCTCCTTTCCCCTACCTCACCAGTAGCGTGCCCTAGCAGAGCTGCTCGTCCCATGCACACTCGCGTCGCGCCGCTCGCCCTGTCACCTCGCTTGCAGCACCCTCCCCTCCCTCCTGTCCACCAATGGCGCCGCCGCTATTAATGGTCGCGACCATACACGCGCGCAGACCTAGTAGATCCGCATGCCTAGCAAACCCACTTTGCCCCCAGCCCCAAATCCTTGCTGCCCAACCAGGGCAAGATTGCGTCCAAGCTCGCCAATGGAGGCGCCGACCAATCGCCGCCGCGACATAGCACTTCCTTCTCCCTCGATCTTACCCTCTCACTCGCTCAAGCTCGTTTCCTTCCTCCGAACACTTCCGCGCATCTATAAAAAGGTACCGAAGCCTCTTACCGGAGTTCCCTTCGCCACCACCGCCATTACCGCACTACTTGCTCTATTTTTGTCTACCGCTCTCACTGCCGCACTTGGAGCTGCCACTCCGGTCAGCCCCGCGCAGCAAATCCTTCGAAGTAGCTTCGCCTGGAGCTTGCCGAACCATTCGAAGAGCTCGCCGACCTGCTCAAGGAGCCTCCGAGGCCCCTACCTCGTCGGATCGCCGCTGCCCGAAGCTTACCGCCTTCTGCCATTCCGCCTCGGCATGTTTCTTCCCAACCCCAAGACCTCGTCAGTAGGACTGGAGGTGAGCTGCCGACCCCTTTCCAGGTCTTCCCGACCCTGAATCATCCGCGAAAGCGACCGGACCCTGTCAGCCTCGCGCGAGTGCTGTCCGCCTCGCCCGAGTGTTGTCCGCCTGGCCCGAGGGCTCGGATTGTGTCATTTTCTTTTGACTGAGGGTATCTATGTTAAATTCTGAGGACTTCTTTGTGAAAATCTGAGGATCCCGGTACAATTATTCCTTAAGTCTAAGGGTCAGATCGTAAGTTTTCCCCGATTCGACTCTTTTAACTCGAATGAAATCGAAAGAAACTTGGTAATTACATCTTAAATCAAGGAAAAATAAGAAAAAAGTGAAATCACTTTGGTTGGATTCCTCATTCTAAGTAGCATCCAATAAAGTGGGTTTCGCACCTTTTCCTATAGTTTTGCTACAGTTTTGGGGTTTAAATCCTTGAAAATACTGTTGAAATCACCATCTAAGTGTCTTACCCTTGCAGTTCATCTCGTGTAGAGTTGAATGTCACTGACGGCACGTACGAGCTACGCCTGGTGCCCGAAGAAGGAGCCATAGCTGAGCCACCGCCTGCAGGAGTCGAGCCCGTGCACGACGAGGACCAGTTTGCTACCGCCCCGCTTGAAGGCAAGCCCCGGAGCATGATTTTTCCTATCTTTAAATACTTGCAATACAAGTGACTGCTTGTTTGTGCATTTACGTTCCAGGAGTTGATTGAAACCGTAGATGCATGACTTAGTTTCCCTTTGATCTGAACACTAGTATGATAGGCCGAGGAGTTGCAATGCTTAAAAGGACTCGGTAAAAGTCGAGTGATTTCCTGTCAGTCGCGAGTTGTAGGAGTTGATTGCCTTACTTATGCTACAACTATAAGGACGATGGATGGAGCAGGGCTCTGTGAACTAATTTGGTGGCCGGTGGATTGCCCCGTCTATCTACATGAAATTGGGTTAAGGTCAAAAAGTGATGGTGTTCGTGATCAAGTGTTTGAAAGTACTAATCTCATACCTAGTATGGGATGGGGAAGCCTAGTACCTGATTGAACTAGGACGTGAGCAGTTCGATCCACTCTCTCTGGAATGAAGTTCCCTTCCAGCCGCATGTGGTGACAAGTGTGATCATAGAACAGCAGAGGCCGGGTTTATGGAGCCTTGTACCAAGGGAAGTGGGCCCGACACGAGTCTGGGAATTGAAGGGGACAGCTGACAAGTGAAGCAACCCTTCGTGGTGCGCGGATATCGTGAGATTAGGATCGCCATGCATGGTTAAGAAATTCGAATCGATTCATCTAGCTCTCACAGTTTGGGACTACTTGATCGCTATGCTACACTGAGTAAGAATGAAAGATGGTGATGATCTAATATGATTTCCCGGCATTAATTGTTTGGAAACTATGCTTGTTTAGTATAGTCGCTAACTTAGATTGTTAATTGAACATAGAACTTGTGGCTAACATATTGAAAGTAAGGACCTACACTAGTTGCTTTTGGCAAAAATAAACCCCTCAACCAAAAAGCCTTGCATGTCTAAAAGTTGGTGGAGTAGTTACCACCTGTCGGTTAAGTCTTGTTGAGCATAGTTGCTACAAGTGAGGTTGACATCTCTGAGTTTGCTACAAGTGGCACTTGGCCTCCCCAGCTTCCTCCTAGGTGGACGGTCGAGTGGGATCCCTCCTCGGACGGCGAGGACCGGGACCATTGATGTCATGATCAACCTCGTTGTGACATCCGACATCGGCGCTAATTTCCGTTGGTTTATTTCCGCTGCTTAAGAACTCTCCAAACTATGTTTGAATTTTGAACCTGATGATGTAATAAATTAATGCACTGGTTTAAATTGGATGATCTATTGTATTCTCTGGAACAACTCACCTTCGGGTGAGCTATGCTTTCTCAGTCCTGTGGAGTGGTTTATCAGATGAAATCCGACGAACTGCCGAGTTAACTTGCTTAAAGCACATGATCGCGTGTGAGGCGACTTAATCGTGCTTTAGCTAAGTTAATTAGGGCGGTTCCGCCACAGCTGGTATCAGAGCAGGTTAGCAGGACAGAGAAGACAATAGATCCAAAACATCTCTTTCTAAATAAAATTTACAAGAAGTGTATTTGAAAATTCTCGTACGATCTTTAAGGATGAACTTAGTGCGAGACACCCTAGGGGAATTTTGGGTTATTTAAGGTGGCTATTAGCTATTGGTTATTTTACTGACTTCCAGCACTTCACCCACGTGTATCATATGTGCGCCGAGTTCCGCATCACGAGTATGCGAGGGTTGATAGGGAGTTCTATTCAAAAGAACCTATCATCGCGGTTGATTTCGCCTACGTTTATTATACGTGCGCAAGGTTCCATATGATGATTCATGCGAAGGGTGGTATGATTCGATTCCAATGAGCCTATCATCACGGTTGTTCACCCACGTTTATGATACGTGCGCATGATTCCGCATCATGAGTATGCGAAGGGTTATAGGGTCCTATTCAAAGGGGCCTATTTCCACGGTTGTTGCGCTATCCATGCAGTGTTAAACGCATGGGTGCCGTTTCTATAGCAAACCGTAATGAATGGGGATGCTTTCGTGAGTGCTGGCACGAAAGGTTCATGTGGTAATGTGTTTTTCTGCAGGTACACTAACTAGCTCGCGTAGGAAAACGATATTAGAAACCTGACTAGCTACTATAGGGAGTGACAAAATTGTTGCCTTGCCACCGGCACTAACCTCGTAAGTCCAAAAATTTTTGGCAATTATTTTGGTTGAGAGAACGAGGTAGGTCGACCATGCATCATGAACTAAAATCCGAGAACCCAAACCCTTAAATCAACCTTGCCCCTGTGTTTAAGCTCTTGTTCGCGTTAAGGATTTTCTAGCTGCCTTTTCAGCATGTACCACCTGTCAAAGATCTGAGTGTATCACCCTGTTAGGATCTGTTTTCACTCCACTTTTGTATACCAAACTTGTTTCCAATTATCAGAAGGGAATGTTGGTAACATTTGGGAATTTTTGGATGAGTACTTGTTGAGTTATGAGTTTTTCTCTAGCCTACCAGGATCTGTTTTTCATCCCGGGTTTTATCTCACATTTCTTTTATCGATCCTTGGTTCCAGATGGCTGCTCCTGGGCATGTGATTCGTGGCGTGGATGGCACCTCCCACTCTACGTGCTTGCACTTCAAGGGTTTTTCCCGCTATCTTGTTGGACACCTTGAGGTGGTTTGGGTACCAGTCGTCGCCTCTTTATGCAGGACGTGAGTACCGGGAGCACGGAGTGCAGCGGTGCAGCGTGCGTGTGGTTGTCCCTCCACCTCCAGCGCAGCCAGAGTGGCCCCAGCTTGAGGTTTCGACCTATGGACATACCCTCGAGGATACTTGGGAGTCCGCTGCCTTGCAGGCTCTCACCCAGTTCTACAGACTACACCCTTTCGAGGTCCTTTTAGATCCGATTGGTTTGTTCCCCGCCAGGGACAGGCTGGACACAGCTTGGCTTGACCGGGTGAACAACATGGAGGCATTGGTAACCTCACACCCGCTGGTCACCATTTCCACCACGACGCGGTGCATGACTGCGTTGTACCGACTGGTTGATCTCTAGGGGAGAGTGATGGCTGTCTTGGCTCGGATAGCTGTAGACACCCAGGAGCATCTCAATACCACCAAGAGAGATTTGGTGGATCAGTCGTATCAGCTTATCCAGAGGGGTATACGGATCTCCAACATGGAGACCCGGATTACCGAGCTAGAGGAGGAGGTGACCGACATGGAGCATGATATGGTATTGCTTGCTGAGGAAAAGCTAGAGGTTGAGATGGAGCTCGCTATTGCTAATGCGCACTTGGATGAGCACCACACCGAGATCAATGCCATCCATGCGCAGGAGCAGCAGGGGGAGAATGACCCTATGGAGGAGGAGGAGGAGGAGGAAGACCCCGAGGAGATAGAGGGAGTCTCGAGCATGGACTTTAAGGTGGTTCAGTCTCTGCCCCGAGTTGGTGATGCCCCTTCTCCGACGCACAGCGCTTCCTCCGTGGGCAACCTAGATGACTTTTAGATTTGGTTGTAGTAAGTTGGTCTTTTGTTGTACTCCTCGGCGACCTAAAATTTTGGATGGTGATGTAATAGGTTAGCCTTGAGTTGAGTACTCTTCCTGTGTTAAGAAACTTGTCATGAAATGATCTTAGTATGGCTTATCCTGGCAGATTCAGTTCCTGTTTCCACCCCACTTTTACTCCCACTTCTATCAACTTTTGAGATGCCCTTCGAATACCAAAGTTGTGCCAAAACTTATGTTTTAACCGCTCGTAAAATTTCAGCTCCTTCGGGACTGTCAAACTTGTGTTAGAACAAGTTTATCCACTAACCAGTTTGCTGAAGAACAGCCACTTAGCAACGCACTCGTCTCGCAGTCGATCACAATACTCTTCCATTCGGTTATCAAGAGTAAAACGAAGGTTGCTAAGTGCAGGAGAAATCAATTTGCTGATTGAGATGGAAAAGAAGAGATATGCACCTACTCAATAAAAGAGGAGTAATCATGTGCATAGCAAAGCAAAGATATGCACCTACTCAATAAAAGAGGAGAAATCATGTGCATAGCAAGGAAGAGATATGCACCTACTCAATAAAGGACGATATTGCTAACTTCTCACTATTGGCAAGATGGATGCTTATAATTCTGCACATAATGTTTGTTCCTTGTGATTGAGCAAACTTTTGATTATGTGGCTAATGGAAAAGTATACTCTTGCAGATGGTGCGCCTTACCCACTCCGGATCGGCCCCGAGTGGTAGTGGGGATTACCAGGCACCCCCACCACCACCGCCCCTTCCGCCGTCACTTGCAGACGTCCTGGCTGCCCAAACCAAACTCCTGCGACACTTGGTCTAGGGGCAACAGCAGCAGCAGCAGCAGCCACCGTAGGGAGGATGAGGTCCCCCGCACCCTCAGGTCGCCTGGTATGAGGATTTCCTGGGCATGCAGTGTTGGGATACGAGGTAGGCTACACTAGCGCAATTCAAAATTCTACCGCGTATAACCAGGAAGAACTGCCGTATAAGGATCACGGGATTACCACTCGACGCACTACTGGTGCGGAAGATGTAGATATGCGTCGATGCAGTGAAGACGATCACGTAGTCGTACGTAGTCGATCAACGTAGTCGTACGTATTCGATCACGTCCAGCAGCTCCTCAGCAACTCGTCCACGTGCAGCAAGATCGCCTCCGGTGCCGCGGCTCATCGTCGGCTCGTCGTGGCTCGTCGGTGGCTCGTCGGCGGCTCGTCCAAGTGCTGCAGGCGCAACACCTCCAAGGTATCCACACGTGCAGGGAGGAAGCGTCGCAAGCCGGACTGCTAGATCCGCGAGTTGCAACAGGCGAGGGCGTGGGAGGCACGACAGGTGTGTTTCGCCAAAAGGTGTAAACCCTAGGGCGCCCCCACCCCTCTATTTATAGAGGTTCCTGACGGGCCTCTGGATCTGAGGCCCATTAGTACTTCTAAACCTAATCCAACTCGGATCAGATCCGAATTGGGCTTCCAGCCCCTTAAGTGTGTGACCCTATGGGTTCGGATACGTATAGACATGGCCCGAATACTCCTACTCGGCCCAATAGTCGGTAGCGGCCTCTAGCAAGACGTGCCAACTCCTATACGCACACGAAGATCATATCAGACGAACCATCACAACATAATATACATGCTATTCCCTTTGCCTCACGATATTTGGTCTAGCTTCAAGCTGACCGCTCTTTCTCGATCCTGTGATTCGGAATCCCTTTGTAGGTTAACTCTTAACCGTACATAGCATGGCCATGCATTTTCGTATCCGATCACTCGAGGGGCCCAGAGATATCACTCTCAATCAGAGAGGGGCAAATCCCATCTTGATTGACCATGTCTCATAGCATGCTTCTTGACAAACCCGAAAGCTACCTTTATAACTACCCTATTACGGCGTAGCGTTTGATAGCCCCTAAGTAGGTCGATCCATATCTAGAATACATGCGACAATCTCAGGTCTAAGGACAAAGCGTATATGTTGTTTAAAGAGAGAACTACTTCTCGTGTTGGGTCAGTCCTAACACATGTCTCCACATGTGTCCACATTATTAGTTCAACATCTCCATGTCCATGACTTGTGAAACATAGTCATCAACTAATACATGTGCTAGTCTAATATTCATGTGTGTCCTCACATGAACTCCGACTAGGGACAACTTTAGAATAACCATACAAGTAAAGAGTTTCACATACAATTCACATAATTGCAAATCAATTCAAGTAGCCTTCAATGGATATTCAATGAACACAACATACAAATCATGGATACAAATGGAATATCATCATCTCTATGATTGCCTCTAGGGCATACCTCCAACAGTCTCCCACTTGCACTAGAGTCAATCTAGAAGGTACCTAATACCCATAGCTCTTACATGCGCATCATGCTTAGCCTGCGGGAGTGGTTTTGTCAACGGATCAGAAATGTTCAGATCCGTGTGTATTTTGCATATCTTGATCTCACCCCGGTTAACGAAGTCTCGAATGAGATGAAATCGCCACATTACGTGTTTGTTCTTCTGGTGGTTCCTTGGCTCCTTTGCTTGCGCAATTGCCCCATTGTTGTCACAGTAGAGATTCAATGGGCTGGACGCATTCAGGAACACACCAAGCTCAATGAGGAAATTCCTTATCCAAACACCTTCCTTCGCGGCTTCCGAAGCCGCGATGTACTCGGCTTCTGTCGTAGAATCGGCCACCGTCTCCTGCTTGGAACTCTTCCAACTAACAGCACCACCATTTAGCGTGAACACAAATCCTGATTGTGACTTTGAATCATCTCTGTCGGTTTGGAAACTAGCATCGGTTTAACCTGTTACAACGAGCTCCTCCTCACCTCCATAGACGAGGAACATATCTTTAGTCCTTCTCAAGTACTTAAGAATGTTTTTCACCGCTGTCCAGTGACTCTCACCTGGATCAGATTGGTGTCTGCTTGTCATACTTAGCGCATATGAAACATCTGGGCGAGTACTTATCATTGCATACATGATAGATCCAATAGCCGAGGCATATGGCACTCTACTCATGCGATCCCGCTCATCAGCAGTCGAAGGACACTGAGTCTTGCTGAGATGTATGCCATGTGACATAGGCAAGAACCCTTTCTTTGCCTCTTCCATGCTGAACCGCTTTAACACTTTGTCGATGTAAGTATCTTTGCTTAAACCTATAAGCCTTCTCGATCTATCTCTATAGATCTTAATGCCCAGAATATATGCCGCTTCCCCTAAGTCCTTCATCGAAAAACTATTTTTCAGTGAAGTCTTTACGGACTCAAGCATAGGAATGTTATTTCCAATCAGTAATATGTCATCCACATATAAGATTAGAAATACTACAGAGCTCCCACTAACCTTCTTGTAAACACAAGACTCTTCTTCGTTCTTGGTGAAGTCAAACCCTTTGACCACTTCATCAAAACGAATGTTCCAACTCCTAGATGCTTGCTTCAATCCATAAATGGATCTCTGAAGCTTGCATACCTTTCCAGTATTTTTCGGATCGACAAAACCCTCGGGCTGTATCATATACACGTCCTCAGTTAGGTTTCCATTTAGGAAAGCTGTCTTGACATCCATCTGCCATATCTCATAATCGAAATATGCAGCTATAGCTAGAATAATCCGAATGGACTTAAGCATCACTACGGGCGAGAAGGTCTTGTCGTAGTCAACTCCTTGAACTTGTCGAAAACCTTTTGCGACAAGTCGTGCTTTATAGATGTGAACATTTCCATCCATGTCCTTTTTCCTCTTATAGATCCACTTGCACTCTATGGCTTTAACACCATCAGGCGGGTCAACCAAGTTCCAAACTTGATTGTCTCCCATGGACTCTATTTCGGATTGCATGGCATTCTGCCATTTTTCGGAGTCTGGGTCCATCATTGCTTCTGCATATGTCGCAGGCTCATCATTGTCCAACAATAATATTTCCCGCATTTCACGGAGCCTTGCCGACCTTCGTGGTTGTGGCGGTGCTTCTCTTGCCATGGGTATCTCAACTTGTTCTGCTACATTATCATCACTCATTGATTCTTGCCCGATCGGCTCATCTTGAACTTCTTCAAGATGCACTGTCTTTCCACTCTTTTCTCCTTTGAGAAACTCTTTCTCTAGGAAAACCCCGTTCCGAGCGACAAACACTTTGCCTTCTGATCGGTTGTAGAAATAATATCCCAAAGTTTCCTTTGGATATCCCACGAAAATGCACTTATCCGACTTGGGTGTGATCTTGTCCGACTGAAGTCGCTTGACAAACACTTCACATCCCCAAATCTTTAGAAAAGACAAACTACGAACCTTTCCAGTCCATATCTCATATGGTGTCTTAACTACGGATTTAGATGGTACCCTATTAAGTGTGAAAGCTGCTATTTCTAGAGCGTATCCCCAAAATGACAACGGTAGGTCTGACTGGCTCATCATTGATCGAACCATATCTAACAAAGTTCAATTACGTCGCTCGGACACACCGTTTCTCTGAGGTGTTCCAGGCGGCGTAAGTTGTGGAACAATTCCGCAACTCTTTAGATGATTGCTAAACTCGTGGCTCAAATACTCGCCTCCACGATCAGATCGTAAGGCCTTAATTTTCTTGCCACGCTGATTTTCAACTTCATTCTGAAATTCCTTGAACTTTTCAAAGGTTTCAGACTTGTGCCTCATTAAGTAGACATAGCCATATCTACTAAAATCATCAGTGAAAGTTATGAAGTATTGGAATCCTCCTCTAGCCGTCGTGCTCATTGGTCCGCATACATCACTATGTACGAGTTCCAACAAGTCTACTGCTCTCTCAGGAAATCCTGTGAAAGGCGTCTTGGTCATCTTGCCTAGCAAGCAAGCCTCACATGTCTCGTATGATTCAAAATCAAACGAAGTTAGAAGTCCATCAGAATGGAGCTTCTTCATGCGCTTTTCACTTATATGACCCAAACGACAATGCCACAAGTAGGTAGGACTCAAATCATTAGGCCGAGGCCTTTTAGCACTTACATTACAGACAGGTGAACCATCAAGATTTAAAACAAATAATCCATTCACAATGGGTGCAAAAGCCATAAACATATTATTCTTAGAGATCACACAACCATTGTTTTCACTCGCAAATGAATAACCATCCTTCATCAAGCATGAAGGAGAAAAAATGTTTCGACTTAAACTAGGAACAAAATAACAATTATTCAACTCCATAATAAATCCTGACGGGAGGTGGAGTTGCATCGTCCCGACGGTCAACGCAGCAACTCTTGCATTATTGCCCACGCGGAAATCAACTTCTCCTCTTTCCACGCTTCTACTTCTTATCATTCCCTGCATCGAATTGCAAATATGATCAACCGATCCGGTATCAAATACCCAAGAATTAATAATTGTATCAGCGAGAAATATGTTGTCTATAACATTAACAACAAGCGTACCTGAGGTAGAAGTACTCTTACTTCCGCCATTCTTCAACGAAGCTAGGTACTGCTTGCAGTTTCTCTTCCAGTGACCAAGTTCATGACAGTAAAAGCACTCTTTGTCTGGAGCAGGTCCAGGTCCAGCTTTAACCTTGGGCGCTGGGTTTGGCTTGGACGTTCCAGCCTTGCCCTTCTTCTTCCAAGAATTGCCCTTCTTCTTAAAGCTAGGCTTGTTCTGTATAGCCATCACATGGCTGGTACTAGCGCTTTTCTTGATGTCTACCTCTGCTGTCTTGAGCATACCACACAGTTCATTCAAACCCTTCTCCGTCCCATGCATATGGTAGTTCGAGATGAAGTTCCCATAGCTAGGCGGAAGAGATGAAAGAATGAAGTCAGTGGCCAACTCTTTGCCCATTGGAAGCCCAGCTTCTCCAATCGCTGAGTGTAACCAACCATCTTGATTACATGTGGTCCTACTGCTGCGCCTTCTGCTAACTTGCACTCCAGAAAGGCTTTGGACACATTGAACCTTTCGGTCCTAGCCTGATTCTGGAACATGTCCTTGAGCGCCACGATCATATCGTGTGCCTCATGATTTGTTTCGAACTGCATCTGCAGCTCGGGTTCCATGCAAGCAAGCATAAGGCAGCTTACCTCAAGATTAGCATCAAATGCCTTCTTGTAAGCAGCCTTAACGGCAGCAGATGCATCATCAGCAGGTACTGGTGGTAGTGGGGTGTCTAGAACATCTTCCTTTTTATCGGCCCTGAGAACAATTCTCAGGTTACGGATCCAATCCGAGTAGTTTGTTCCATTCAACTTGTCCTTATCAAGGACCGAACGCAAAACAAACGATGTGGTGGTGTTGCTAGGTGCCATTTAATCTACAACAAAAGTAATGTAAAATACACTAAGACAAACGTATCCATGATAGAGCAAATTACATTAAACTATTTTAACAGAATCTACTCCCACTAAAATCAATATCCCTCTATTGAAACTTAGTGATTCAGGATCCACAACTAACAAGTCTACTAGTGAGCTTTAGCATCACCGCTAGCAAACGAGGTAGATCGGTAAGCAACTTTTGCTAATCATATCACATATGACTCCTGTTGTTGGGTGACATCTCCATGTCTCGGCGCCCAACCTTTATGCCCCAAGGTCCTTAACCGTTAAGATAACCTTGTTAAGCAAACCAACCCTTATGCGTGTAAGTGTCCGACACAAACCCGTCTAGTCAAGGAAAACTAGTGGCACCCTAATTTCATAGACCCACCACTAATTGTACAAGACATGGGACGGTGCAAGTTTTAGTTGGGAGGGCATACTAACTTAAACTTTGTGAGGGATCATTCTACTTCTAACATCACAGCATGCAGAAAGTAAAACATAAACAAAATAGCATTCACACAGCTGTGACACAGTATGGCCCGTTTTCATATGGTGATCTCCATCTCCATAGAACCTGTTCACCATGGTGATCTCCATCTCCATGTTCCATGTGCGCCATCCTCCTGGTGATGAGTCCTCCAAGAACTAGAACATGCTATTACGCCTAATAGCTAGTAAAGAATCTAGTAATGAAGATTACATAGTTGCTTGGATCATCACAGATTGGTACGCAGACCATTAAATACAATAAAGTGACAACACATATGGCTCCTGTCGTGTTGCCGTACGCGCGACACGCAGGTCACGAATGAGTTACACACATGCATCACATACACAAGGGGGCCATACTGATCACAAGATACATACAAACATCCTGCAAAACAGAGTTAGGCGTCCTAACGTTCTAAACTTCGGGTGCCCGAAACTCCATCTTCCAAGCCGAATTTGGAAAATCTAATTTCGCCGAAAACGGCAAAAATCCCGACCCCGGCAGTAGATCTTATCTACTGTTGCACATCTAATGCGCCTGGCGTATGACCCTGGATTTCGATTCGACCAATCATATTGATCTTCGCTCACTACAACTGGATTTACGTGTATCACTTAACTCCGATGGCGGAAACCGACCGGTAGGAGTATGTCGTTACACTACCATTACAGCAAGGGCACGAAACCAGGACATAGATCAAACGGAAAACTCGCATATCTCCATATGCACACATCCCGAATCCAAAACTAAGTAGCTACGGCTCTGATACCACTGTTGGGATACGAGGTAGGCTACACTAGCACAATTCAAAATTCTACCGCGTATAACCAGGAAGAACTGCCGTATAAGGATCACGGGATTACCACTCGACGCACTACTGGTGCGGAAGATGTAGATATGCGTCGATGCAGTGAAGACGATCACGTAGTCGTACGTAGTCGATCAACGTAGTCGTACGTATTCGATCACGTCCAGCAGCTCCTCAGCAACTCGTCCACGTGCAGCAAGATCGCCTCCAATGCCGCGGCTCGTCGTCGGCTCGTCGTGGCTCGTCGGTGGCTCGTCCAAGTGCTGCAGGCGCAACACCTCCAAGGTATCCACACGTGCAGGGAGGAAGCGTCGCAAGCCGGACTGCTAGATCCGCGAGTTGCAACAGGCGAGGGCGTGGGAGGCGCGGCAGGTGTGTTTCGCCAAAAGGTGTAAACCCTAGGGTGCCCCCACCCCTCTATTTATAGAGGTTCCTGACGGGCCTCTGGATCTGAGGCCCATTAGTACTTCTAAACCTAATACAACTCGGATCAGATCCGAATTGGGCTTCCAGCCCCTTAAGTGTGTGACCCTATGGGTTCGGATATGTATAGACATGGCCCGAGTACTCCTACTCGGCCCAATAGTCGGGGCAAATCCCATCTTGATTGACCATGTCTCATAGCATGCTTCTTGACAAACCCGAAAGCTACCTTTATAACTACCCTATTACGGCGTAGCGTTTGATAGCCCCTAAGTAGGTCGATCCACATCTAGAATACATGCGACAATCTCAGGTCTAAGGACAAAGCGTATATGTTGTTTAAAGAGAGAACTACTTCTCGTGTTGGGTCAGTCCTAACACATGTCTCCACATGTGTCCACATTATTAGTTCAACATCTCCATGTCCATGACTTGTGAAACATAGTCATCAACTAATACATGTGCTAGTCTAATATTCATGTGTGTCCTCACATAAACTCCGACTAGGGACAACTTTAGAATAACCATACAAGTAAAGAGTTTCACATACAATTCACATAATTGCAAATCAATTCAAGTAGCCTTCAATGGATATTCAATGAACACAACATACAAATCATGGATACAAATGGAATATCATCATCTCTATGATTGCCTCTAGGGCAAACCTCCAACATGCAGCCCTTGATCTTCCACAAGTCAGAGGCTCCGCTGGATGTTGATGCATGGATTCATACGATTGAATCCAAGTTTGAGCTCCTCACCGCCCCGTGCCCAAACCAGAGTAAGGCCCGGTTCGCAACACAGCAGCTGCGTGGTTCCGCCCGTCTTTGGTGGGACCACTACCACGCTATGCTGCCATCCAATCACCTCATCGGCTGGGATGAGTTCAAGACCGCCTTTAGGGGCCATCACATCTCGGAGGGCTTGCTAGAGCGTAAGCTCAACGAGTCCTGGCTCTCACCTAGGGAAGCCATGATGCCTGCATTATGCACAGGCCTTCAACGATCTGTGCCGCTATGCCAACTATCATGCGAACATGGATGAGAAGAAGCGGACAGGTTCCGCAAGAGCTTGAGTCTCGAGCTCAAGGAAAGGTTGAACCCCATCAAGGTGGATAGTTACAATGAGCTGGTAAATCTAGCCATTTCCCAAGAAGACTGCATGAAGGCCCTCAAGGCCAACTTGAAGCGGAAAGCTCCAATGGTATCACCAAGCCAGCCTGCTCGGAAGTTCAGAATGGTTCCCCTTCCAGCACCTCACAGGCCCATGCAGCCTAGGAGATGGGTTGCTCGCCCTCCACAACCGACAGCACCTCGTTTCCCTAGTTTCCAGCCGCAGGCGCCTCGGCCCAACCTGCCACTGCTGTCGCGCCTTGCGAATGGTAACCGCTGCTTCACCTGCGGCAACGTGGGGCATTTTTCCAAGGACTGCCCCAGGAACAGGCATCAGCGCCCTAGTCAAAGTAATGCCATGGCCAACAAGGGAAAGAAGTCCAAGGTGCAGGTCCGACAAGGGAGACTAAACTTCACTAGTCTGACAGAACTCCCAGAAGGTGCGCCAGTGATGATGGGTACATTCCTTGTCCATAATCAACCTGTTCTTATTTTTTTTGATTCGGGAGCATGTCATAGTTTCATTGAGAATAAGGCTGGCGAGAGATGTGGGTTGAGCGTTGGTCACACAAAAGGGTTGATATGAACCCGCTAGGGTTGATTCCCGATCTTTCGATGAGAGGCGTGGGATAACTCGATTGGTCGATGGAGATGACGTTCACGGCTCGACTACAGCCTTCCAAGCTGCGCCTTAGCAACCGATACACCACCTCCAATGGCTGCCGCGATCTTGTGGAGCGCGTCACCCGGCCACTAGGGCACTCGTCTTGCAAGCAATCAAAGAACTAGCAAGAATAAGTATAACAAGTACTGAATTTACTAGATGAAGATGAAGGTTTCCAACTTAATCTCAATAAGGTGTGGTTCCGAAGATAGGAAGACGGGCGACTGATCCAGCACGCGCGCTTACAAGCAAGTAGTGAGAGCTAAACTTGATCTAAACAAAACCCTATCTATTTTTGGTGGCTCTAATCCTTATTAATGCCTAGGAGGACGACCAGGAGGGTGTTAGGGTCGTGCTCCAACCCTAGGACATGTCCCTAATGGACCCAACTTGATACACGGCCAATTGGGCCAAAATAAGGTGACGCAGCACTAGAAAACCTATTAGTAGTAAATTGGTCATTGTGACCGCATCAGAACAGATCTAGACTTGAGTCCAGATCCATATGAAAATAGACTTCATAACAAATCTGTGAAGTACTTGAACGCCCCAATCCGAGTTCGTATGCAACCGTGGTGACCATCACAAGTTGGTACTGTCCTGGAGTCCGAATCCAGCCTGTGCGAGTCCTTTTCCCTTTCGGTCTTCTCCATGGTTACTAACCAAAACAAGAGTGCACGCGTCTCCATGGTCTAAATAGGATGGAAAGGAACTCAAGAGTGAACTTACTTGATGATTAAGTTGACGAGCGCGATCACGAGTAATAGGACCAGAAACTGGTACTTGTGTAGGTGTGGATTTATCGTTGGTGTTGATGTCCTCATCAAGGGTCGTATATGATCTCAACCCCGGGAGGAAAAATAGCTTCAAAAAAAATAATTAATCTTGTACCTCTCCAGTTAGACAAGATCCTTTTTAAAGAAAACCTCATCCTCCTTGACCTAGAGGGGATAGACATCATTTTGGGTATAGACTGGATGACCCGACATTAGGTGATACTGGAAGTATCTGCTCGATCTGTCCACATAAACTCACCCCTACATGGCGACTCTATCATACACTTGTCCCACCCCGAGTGCGTAAATCCTTGTGCATATCCTATGATAGAAACCCGGCTAGAAGAAATTCCTGTTGTCTGTGAGTACCCCGATGTGTTTCCGTATGATCTGCCCGGCATGCCACCATATAGGGATATTGAAATTGCTATTGAGCTACAGCTAGGCACAACACCTATATCAAAAAGGCCCTATCGGATGCCACCCGCCGAGCTGGCAGAACTAAAAACCCAGCTGCATGAACTCTTAGAAAAGGGATTTATTCGCCCTAGTACTTCACCATGGGGTGGCCCAGCTTTGTTCGTGAAGAAGAAGGATGAGAGTCTAGCATGTGTGTGGACTACTGACCTCTCAATGCGGTTACAATAAAAAATAAGTACCCTCTTCCCCGTATTGATGTGTTGTTTGATCAATTAGCTGGAGCCCGAGTATTTTTGAAGATAGATCTTCGCTCTGGTTATCATCAAATCAAGCTCCAACCATGTGATATTCCCAAAACTGCCTTCTCCACACGATATGGACTCTATGAGTACCTGGTTATGTCTTTTGGACTCACTAATGCACCCGCTTATTTCATGTACCTCATGAATTCGGTGTTCATGCCCGAGTTGGACAAGTTAGTCGTGGTATTCATTGATGATATCTTGGTGTACTCGAAGAACGAAGAAGAACATGCTGAGCATCCTCATGTGGTTCTTCAGCGATTGAGGGATCATCAGTTTTATGCCAAATTCTCCAAGTGTGAGTTCTAGTTAGAGAGTGTTAAATTCTTGGGACACACGATCTCTCGGGATGGCATAGCAATCGAACCCAGCAAGGTATAAGAAGTCATGGACTGGAAGCCACCCACTTCGGTTCATCAAATCCGAAGATTTCTTGGTCTAGCAGGCTATTATCGACGATTCATCCTAGATTTCTCAAAAATAGCAAAGCCTATGACTGAGTTGTTAAAGAAAGGAGCCAAATTCATAAAGAGTGATAAATGTGAAGAAGCCTTCCACGCCCTGAGAAGACTCTTGATTTCTACCCCAGTCTTGGCTCAACCTGACACTACTAAGCCATTCGACGTGTATTGTGACGCCTCTGGCACTAGACTTGGATGTGTTCTTATGCAAGACAACTAAGTCATTGCCTATGCCTCATAAGCGTTACGGCCTCATGAACTGAACTACCCTACACATGATCTTGAGTTGGCAGTAGTGATTCATGCTCTAAAAATATGGAGACATTATTTGATGGGCACTCATTGCAATATCTACACCGATCACAAGAGCCTCTAGTACATCTTCACTCAAGCAGACCTTAATATGCGCCAAAGAAGATGGTTAGAGCTAATCAAGGATTATGAATTGGAAGTGCATTATCACCCTGGCAAAGCCAACGTAGTAGCAGATGCCCTCAGCCGTAAGGTCCATTGCAATTGTTTGTCGGCAACTAGTTTCGCAGAAACCATATGTCATGAGATGGGAAAACTTAATTTGGGAATCATTCCCCATGGCACCTTAGGTCATGTTTCCGTTGAATCTACCTTAGAGGACCAAATTGGGCTGGCACAATTAGAAGATGAGGAAGTAAAGCTAATTAAGGAGAAAGTGGCACAGGGAAATAAGGGGTATAGGCATTTCCAACAGGATGAAGATGGGAGAGTGTACTATGAGAACCGACTCATTGTTCCATCTAACCCCGATCTTAAGAAGCAAATCCTAAATGAGGCACACTTCTCCAAGTTCTCGATTCATCCTGGCAGCAATAAGATGTATCATGACCTCCGTCAAACATTTTGGTGGAGTGGAATGAAGCTGGAAATCGCGCGCTACGTCTTGGAGTGCGACACGTGTTACCGTGTCAAGGCAAGCCATTTGAAGGTAGCAGGTACCTTGCAACCACTACCTATTCCATCTTGGAAATGGGAGGACATAAGCATGGATTTCATTGTTGGATTACCCGTTACCTCTCAGTGCCATGATTCTATTTGGGTTATCGTGGACCGCCTCACCAAATTTGCACACTTTCTTCCTATTCACACCACCTACACCGCCAAGAAATATGCAGAGTTGTATCTTGACTGCATTGTTTCCCTGCACGGTGTACCAAGAATGATCATATCTGATCGAGGTGCTCAGTTTGTGGCACGTTTTTGGGAACAATTGCAATCGTCACTTGGCACCAAGTTAATTCGTAGCTCCACTTACCACCCTCAAACTGATGGCCAAACAGAAAGGGTAAACCAAATCCTAGAAGACATGCTACGCGCTTGCATTATACACTTTGATAAAAACTGGGCCAAATGCTTACCATTAGCAGAGTTCTCTTACAATAATAGCTATAAGTCTAGCTTGAAAATAGCACCGTTTGAAGACTTGTACGACCGAACGTGTCGAACACCTCTGAGTTGGTCGCAAACGGGAGAGAGAAGAATCTACGGACCCGATCTAGTGATTGAAGCTGAAGAACATGTAAGAGTGATTCAGGCACATCTAAAAATTGCTCAATCAAGGCACAAAAGTTACTCCGACAAAAGAAGGAGATCCTTGCAATTTGATATTGGTAATCATGTATACCTCCGAGTCTCCCCGACTAAAAGTGTACAATGGTTTGGGGTGAAAGGAAAATTGGCTCCCCGTTACATTGGCCCTTATGAGATTGTGGAAATATGCGGACCCATTGCTTACCGGATCCGACTACCCAAATAGCTCTCAGCTATTCACGACGTCTTCCATATCTCTCAACTGAAGAAATGTGTCCGAGTCCTGACCGAAGTCTTGGAGCAGGAATGACTTCAAATTGAACCCGACTTATCCTATGTAGAGTATCCGGCCAAAGTCCTCGATCGTAAGGAGAGGTACACCCGATGGCAAGTTGTGAAGATGTATAAGATTCAGTGGAGTAACAACATGGAAGATGAAGCAACATGGGAAACAGAGGAATATCTGAATAAACATTTCCGCGGTTTTCTTTTCAGCCAAGGAGGTAAGATCCACAAACAACACTAGTTGTCCTTGCACTCGAATCTTGGGATGAGATTCTTTTTAAGGGGGGTAGGCTGTCACAACCTAGATTAATTAAGCGGTGCTTTAATTGTAAGAACAAGTCCTTTGTGCTTAAAGAAGAGCTTTGGCAACTTTCAGGCTAGTGGAAGTACCCTTTTTTCCCTCACAAGAAGCCCATCAAAAACCCGGTATACCAATCTGTGTTGTTTTATCCATAAATCCAGGTCAAAGTCCTCTAGTTTGGTCAACTCAGCCTCCTTTAGAAATTCCGGCTAAGTCTAGAAATCAGCCGACCTAGTGCCTTAGGGCGGGTTTATCTTTGGAAAGTTGAGCAGAACATCCAGAAAACCCTTTGTAAAAGTTGGAGAACTAAGTTCCTACAACAACTTTGCTAATTGGACCTTGGTCAAATTCACCTCCGAAGCTTCCCAGATCTGCAGCTCAAGTCAGCCATGAACCCTGGAAACCAGCCAAGCAGCCATTTTTCTCTAAGTCCCACAAATCGGTGTTCCTCCAAACTTTGGAGCTTTGAATCTCCAAGTCCACCATGTTTTTGAACTCGGTCAAATTAGAAAAGTTGGACCTTGGTCTATGTACTACAACTCTTGTAAAGGGAGTCAACATGGCGCAGTTTGAAAATCAGGAGATCAAGGGGCTTGAAGATGGGCCCGATAAAGGATCTCGCGGATCCATCGGCCAGACAGTGCCAGAGTGCGCGTGCACCGTGCTCCAGAGCACCGCCGCCGCATGGCGTGACCTCGCTGGCAAGCGCCGCCTCGCCCAGTCACCGACCGTGACCAGATGGGTCGACGCACCTCACTCACCAGTCGCGCGCGATGATGACCCGTGGTCCTCCACTTTGTCCCATCTCGTCCCGCCCGAGGCCTCGCTGGCCGCGCCAGGCGCACTGCCCGCAGCTCCACCGTCGCCCCGCCCACTATGCGACCGAAGACCGGCCGCTACCACACCGGTGTTGTCTCACCTCCCGCGCGCATCTTCCCCACCCGGATTCCCGACCGCGCGCCCCAACGCCTTCCAGCCCTCCCGTCACACCCCAGTCGCGCTGCCCGCGCGTGCACCTCGCGACGCTGCCGCCTCCACTAACCGCCGCGCAGGCAGTGACACCTCCTTTCCCCCGCCTCACCAGTAGCGTGCCCCGGCAGAGCCGCTCATCCTGCACACACTCGCGTCGCGCCGCTCGCCCTGTTGCCTCGCCTGCAATGCCCTCGCCTACAGTGCCCTTCCCTCCCTCCTGTCCGCCAATGGCACCGCCGCCATTAATGGCTGTGACCACACACGCGTGCAGACCTAGCAAATCCGCGTGCCTAGCAAACCCACTTTGCCCCCAGCCCCAAATCCTTGTTGCCCAACCAGGGCAAGATTGCGTCCGAGCTCTCCAACGGAGTCGCCGACTAATCGCCGCCGTGACGGAGCACTTCATTCTCCCTAGATCTTACCCTCTCACACGCACTACCTACTCTATTTTTCTCCACCGCTCTCACCGCCGCACTTGGAGCTGCCACTCCTGCCAGCCTCACGCAGTGACTCCTTCGCGTTAGCTTCGCCTTGGTCACCTGGAGCTCGCCGAACTATTCGAAGAGCTCGCCGACCTGCTCAAGGAGCCTCCGAAGGCCCCTATCTCGCCGGATCGCCGCCGCCCGAAGCTTACCGCCTTCCGCCATTCCTCCTCGGCTTATTTCTTCCCGACCCTGAGACCTCATCAGTAGGACCAGAGGTGAGCTGCCGACCCCTTTCCAGGTCTTCCCGATCCTGAATCATCCACGGAAGCGACCGGACCCTGTCCGCCTCGCCCGAGTGCTGTCCGCCTCGCCCAAGGGCTCGGATTGTGTCGTTTTCTTTTGACCGAGGGTATCTGTGTTAAATTTCGAGGACTTCTCTGTGAAAATCTAAGGATCCTGGTACAGTTATTCCTTAAGTCTAAGGGTTAGATTGTAAGTTTTCCCCGATCCGACTCTTTAACTCGAATGAAATTGGCAGAAACTTGGAAATTACATCTTAAATCGAGGAAAAATCAGAAAAATATGAAATCACTTTGGTTCGAATCCTCTTTCTGAGTAAAATCCAATAAAGTGGGTTTTGCACCTTTTCCTGTAGTTTTGCTACAGTTTTGGGGTTTAAATCCGTGCAAATACTGTTGAAATCACTATCTAAGTGTCTTACCCTTGCATTGCATCTCATGTAGAGTTGAACGTCGCTTACGGCACGTACGAGCTGCGCCCGGTGCCCGAAGAAGGAACCATAGCTAAGCCACCGCCTGCAGGGGTCAAGCCCGTGCACGACGAGGACCAGTTCGCTACCGCCCCGCTTGAAGGCAAGCCCTGGAGCATGATTTTTCCTATCTTTAAATACTTGCAATACAAGTGACTGCTTGTTTGTGCATTTACATTCTAGGAGTTGATTGAAACCATAGATGCATGACTTAGTTTCCTTTTTATCTGAATACTAGTATGATAGGCTGAGTAGTTGCAATGCTTAAACAGGACTCGGTAAAAGTCAAGTGATTTCCTGTCACTCGTGAGTTATAGGAGTTGATTGCCTTACTTATGCTACAAGTATAAGAATGATGGACGGGGCAGGGCTCTATGAACTAATTTGGTGGTTGGTGGATTGCCCCGTCTGTCTTCATGAAATTGGGTTAAGGTCGAAAAGTGATGGTGTTCGTGATCAAGTGTTTGAAATTACTAATCTCATACCTAGTATGGGATGGGGAAGCCTAGTACTTGATTGAACCAGGATGTGAGCGGTTTGATCCACTATCTCTGGAATGAAGTTCCCTTGTGGCCGCATGTGGTGACAAGTGCGGTCATAGAACAGTAGAGGCTGGGTTTATGAAGTGGGCCCGACACGGGTCTGGGAATTGAAGGGGACGGCTGACAAGTGAAGCGACCCTTCATGGTGCGCTGATGTCGTGAGATTAGGATTGCCATGCATGATTAAGCAATTCGAATCGATTCGTCTGCCTTTCACAATTTGGGACTATTTGATCGTTATGCTACACTGAGTAAGAATGAAAGATGGTGATGATCTAATATGATTTCTGTGGCGGAACCACCTCAGATTAGCTTGATTAAAGCACGATTAAGTCGCCTGACACGCGACACTCATGCCTTAGTCAAGTTAACTCGAAGTGTCATCGGATTTCATTCGATTTAACCACTTAACAGGACCGAGTTAGCAAAACCCACACGAAGGTGAGTGGTTCCGGAGAATACAATAGATCAACCGAGTTAAACAAGTTTGACAGTTTATTTCAACATCAATTCGAATGTCAGAGTTTTACAAGATTCAAAAGCAGCGGAAAGATAAAATAGCGGAAGCTATCACCGGGGTCGGATGTCCCTGACGAGGCCGATCAGGACATCAATGATCCCTTTCCTCGCCGTCCGAGGAGGGATCCCACTCGACCGTCCACCCAGGAGGAAGCTGGGGCGGCCAAGTGCCAATAGGAGCAAACTCAGGAGCTGCAACTTCACCTGAAAAGAGAGCCACAAACAAGGCTGAGCTTCTAAGCTCAACAAGACTTAACCGACCGGTGGGACGAACTACTCCACCACTTCTAGACATGCAAGGCTCTTTGGCTGAGTGGTTTGTGCTGCCAAAAGTGACTACAGTGGGTCCTTACTTTCAATATTTTAGCTCAGATTCTAAGTTCATTAACCAGTCTACATTGGCGACTTAAGCTAAACAACCATAGTTTCCAACAACAAAGTGTAGAACAAGCATCGGGTTCATATCATCATCATGTTTCATCTTTACTCAGTGTAGCATAGCGATCAAGCAGTCTCAAACTGTGAGAGGCAAACGAATCGAGTCGAGTTCCTTAACCATGCATGGTGAACCTAATCTCACGACATCCGCGCACTGCAAAGGGTCGCTTCCTGTGTCGGCCGTCCCCATCAATTCCCAGGCACGTGTTAGGTCCAAACTTCCCTTGGCATGCAATGCTCCACAGTCCCGGCCTCTACCGTACTGTGACCGCACTTGCACCCACATGATGCACCATGGGAACCTCGTTCCAGGGACAGCAGGGGTATAAGCCACGCCCTAGTTCAATTAGGTACTAGGCTTCCCCATCCCATACTAGGTATGAGATTAGTACTTTCAAACACTTGATCATGAACACCAACACTTTTCGACCTTAAGCAACTTCATATAGACAGACAGGGCGATCCACCGACCACCAAAAGAGTTCACTAGGCCCTGCCCGGTCCATCGTCCTTATAGTTGTAACCAGAAGGAGAACAACCAACTCCTATAACTCACTAGTGATAGGAAATCACTCGACTTTTACCGAGCCCTATTAAGCAATGCAACTACTTGGACTCATCAGACAAGTGTTCAGATCAAGGGAGCTAAGTCATGCATCTATGGCTCCAAACAACTCCTGTTACGTAAATGCACATACAAACGAAGGAAGGCATGTGTAAGTTTAGAAAGTTGGGTTCTGCTCCGGGGCTTGCCTTCAAGCGGAGGAGAGGGAAACTGGTCTTCAGCTGGGGCGGCTTCGGCTTCTGGAACTGGCAGCTCAGCTACAGCTCTGTCTTCTGGCACTGGATGCAGCTCGTACGTGCCGTTGGCGAGATTTAGTTCTACACGAATGCAAAATGCAGGAGTTAAAGTTTAGACGGTTATTTCAACACAACACTTGCAAGTTTTAGCCTAGAAACTTGCAGCAAAGCTACGGAAAAAGTGTGGAGGTTCAAGCTTCAATTGATAGAGAACAAGACAAAGAGTCGGATTGGGAGAAACTTAAGATCTGACCCTCCGACCTAAGGAATATTGTACCGGGATCCTCAGACTTATCATAGAGAAGTCCCCGAAATTTTATAGAGATACCCTCGGGTCAAGGAAAAGGATACAGCCGAGTCCTTGGGCGAGGCGGATAAGGGTCGGCTAAACAGACAGGGTCGAGCGAGACTGAAAAAGGGTTTGGGCAAAACAGACAAGGTCAGGCGAAACAGACAGGGTCGGGCGAGACGGAAAAAGGGGTCGGGCGAACCGGGAAGGGGTCGGCAGCTTACCTTCAGGTCTACTGGTGAAGGCTTGGGGTCGGGAAGGAGCATACTTTAAACGGAAGGTCTTAAACACTAAGGCTTGGGCAGCGGCGATGTCCGGCGGTGCTCCGGTGGCGGCAGAGCTTCTTGTGGGCAACAAGAAAGCTCTAGCACAGCGCGGAGGAGCAAGTGTTTGGGTGGATTGGGGAGAAGCGGACTTAAGTAGAGAGGGGAACTTCTCAAGAGTTTCAGTGGGATTGCTTAAGTGTGCTCAAAGTAGGGGCGGTAACAGCGATGGCGAAGGAACTCCGGTGGAACTCTGGCATTCCCTTTTTATAGCGGTGCGGAAGAGAGAGAGTTGGAGCAGCACGAAGACCGAAAGAAAAGGATGGAGTGCACTGCCATGGCGGCGATTGAGCGGCGATGGGCGGCGGAACAGAGCTTCAGAGATGGCGTCTTCGGCCATTAGGCACTGGAGAAGAGGCAGCGCAGGCGCGGTTTTGCCAGGGTTTAGATTTGGCGGAGGCAGGCGTCGTCGAGCGGCGGATTTGATTGGTGTGACCGGGAGAAAGGCGCTACAAGAGAGGTTGCAACAGGTAAAAAGATAGGGCGAGCTGCGGCTGCGCGGGCAAGCGCGAAACAGCGGCTTGCTGGGGCACAGTTCTAGCAAGGCGGAAAAGGAGCTGTCGCTGCCGGAGTTGGGGTTGGCGAGGGAGGAATCATCGCGTAGCGAGTTCGTGGGCGGCACGACTGTGGAGAGGCGGAGGAAAAACCGGAAGGCATCGGGGCTTGTAGCCGGGGATCCGGCGAGATGATGATCGCGAGTCGCGAGGCAATCTGATGCAGTTGTGGCAAAACTTCTGCGACGGCAGTGATGGGGCACCTTGGCACGACCGGCGAGGGCGCGAGCGAGGTGAGGCGATGCAGAAAGGGTTGCAGAGGGGCTTCCGCTGCATTGGGGAGGAGGACGCGGGAATCCATCTTGTTGCGGCCGGCGACTGGGCGAAGCGGCGGCGTCGGAGAGATCAAGCCACGCGGCGGAGAAGCTCTGAAGTGGGTGGATGCTGCTTGGGTGCGTCTGCCTCGGGAGATCCGGGGAAAGAGATTTGTGGGTCCACCTGTCAGTCTCAGTTTCTTGTCTTCTCCAAGACGGGAAAGAACACTACCTTTGGACTTAGAAAGAACCGGCGGTTTTGGGTCAGTTTTCAGGGGTCGGAGCTGGGAACCGGAGGTTGAGCGCTCAATCTCAGGGGAGCTGAGTCAGCGGGATTAGGGACTCAGATTAGGATTAACTCAGCTGATATAACAAGGTCGTTACAGCCTACCCCCCTTAAAAAGAATCTCATCCCGAGATTCAGGTGTAAGGACAACCAGTGGGGGTGCGGTTCTTACCTCCTTGGCTGAAAAGAAAGCCTCTGAAGTGCTCGTTCAGATACTCCTCTGTTTCCCATGTTACTTAGTCCTCTGTGTGGTTATTCCATAGGATCTTGTACATTTTCACCACTTGTCGTCAGGTGCGCCTTTCCTTATGGTCGAGAACTTTGGCCGGGTACTCAGCATAGGTCAGGTCAGGCTCGATTTGAAGTTGCTCCTACTCCACGACCTCAGTTGGGACTTGGACACATTTCTTCAGTTGGGAGACATGGAAAACATCATGTATGGCCGAAAGCTGTTTTGGGAGTTGGATCCGGTAAGCAATGGGTCCACAAATTTCCACAATCTCATAAGGGCCAATGTAACGGGGAGCCAATTTTCCTTTTACTCCAAACCGTTGCACTCCTTTGGTCGGGAAGACTCGAAGATATACGTGATCACGAATGTCAAACTGCAGGGGTCTTCTCCTGTCAGAGTAACTCTTCTGTCGAGATTGTGCTGCCTTGAGATTTGCTTGAATTATCTTAACTTGCTCTTCGGCTTCTACTACTAGATCAGGACCATAGGTTTGTCTTTCTCCAGCTTGTGACCAATTCAAAGGTGTCCGACACCTCCGACCATATAAGGCTTCAAACGGTGCCATCTTCAAACTGGTCTGGTAGCTATTGTTGTAGGAGAACTCTACCAATGGTAAGCACTTATCCCAATTCCTGTCATAGTGGATGACACAAGCTCGTAGCATGTCTTCAAGGATCTAATTTATTCTTTCGGTCTGACCATCAGTTTGAGGATGATAGGTCGAGCTACGAATGAGCTTGGTGCCAAGTGATGCTTGTAGCTGTTCCCAAAAACGCGCTACAAACTGAACACCTCGATCAGATATGATCGTCCTAGGGACATCGTGCAGGGAAACAATACGGTCAAGATACAACTCCGCATACTTCTTGGCCGTGTAGGTGGTGTGGACAGGGAGAAAGTGGGTAGACTTGGTAAGGCGGTCCACTATAACCCAAATGGAGTCATGTCGCTAAGATGTAGGAGGCAGTCCAACAATGAAATCCATGCTGATGTCTTCCCATTTCCAGGATGGGATAGGTAGCGGTTGCAGGGTACCTACTACCTTTAAATGGCTAGCCTTGACACGTTGGCAGGTGTCACATTCCGAGACATAGCATGCAATTTCCGGCTTCATTCCACTCCACCAAAAATTTTGACGGAGGTCATGATACATTTTATTGCTGCCAGGATGGATTGAGAACTTGGAGAGATGGGCTTCATCTAGGAGTTGCTTCTTAAGAATGGGGTCGGATGGGACAACAAGTCGATTTCCATAATACACTCTCCCATTCTCATCCCGTCGGAAATGCTTATACCCTTCATCCTTCCATGAAATCTTCCTTTTGATTCGCCTTACTTCCTCATCCTCTAACTGTGCCGTCCCAATTTGGTCCTCCAAAGAAGACGCAAGGGAGATGTGACCGAGGGTTCCATGGGAAACAATTTCCAAATTAAGTTTTCCCATCTCATGACACAGAGTCTCTGTGAAGTTGGTTGCCGACTAGCAATTGCAATGGGTCTTGCGGCTAAGAGCATCTGCCACTATGTTGGCCTTGCCGGGGTGATAATGTACTTCCAAGTCATAATCCTTGATCAGCTCTAACCATCTTCTTTGTCGCATGTTGAGGTCGGCTTGAGTGAAGATGTATTTGAGGCTCTTGTGATCGGTGTAGATGTTGCAGTGGGTGCCCATCAAATAGTGCCTCCATATCTTTAAGGCTTGAATCACTGCTGCCAACTCAAGATCATGGGTCGGGTAGTTCAGCTCATGAGGTCGTAACGCCCGTGAGGCATAGGCAATTACTCGGTTGTCTTGCATAAGAACACACCCAAGTCCAGTGCCAGAGGCATCACATTATATGTCAAACGGCCTAGAAGGGTCGGGTTGAGCTAAAACGGGGGCAGAAGTCAACAAGTGTTTCAAGGTGTTGAAGGCTCCTTCACATTTGTTGCTCCACACAAACTTGACTTCCTTCTTCAGCAGCTCAATCATCGGCTTAGCTATCTTGGAGAAATCAGGAATGAAGCGCCGATAGTAGCCTGCTAGTCCAAGAAAACTTCGGATCTGGTGAATTGAAGTGGGTGGCTTCCAGTCCATGACTTCATGTACCTTGCTAGGGTCAACTGCTATACCACTCCGAGAGATAGTGTGTCCCAAGAACTTGACACTATCTAACCAAAATTCACACTTGGAGAACTTGGCATAAAGTTGATGATCTCTCAACCGTTGAAGAACCACATGAAGATGATCGGCTTGTTCTTCTTCGTTCTTCGAGTACACTAGGATATCATCAATGAACACCACCACGAACTTGTCCAACTCGGGCATGAACACCGAATTCATGAGATACATGAAGTAAGCGGGTGCATTGGTGAGTCCAAAAGACATAACCAGGTACTCGTAGACTCCATATCTGGTGGAGAAGGCAGTTTTGGGAATGTCACAGGGTCTGATCTTGATTTGGTGGTAACCGGAACGAAGATCAATCTTGGAGAATACTCTTGCTCCAGCTAACTGATCAAACAGATCATCAATGCAGGGAAGGGGATACTTGTTCTTGATAGTCACCGCATTGAGGGGTCGGTAGTCCACACACATGCGTAGACTCTCATCTTTCTTCTTCACAAACAGGGCTGAGCAACCCCAAGGTGAAGTGCTGGGTCGGATAAAGCCTTTCTCCAACAACTCATGTAGTGGGGTTTTTAACTCAGCCAACTCGGCGGGTGGCATACGATAAGGTCTTTTGGAGATAGGGGTGGTGCCGGGGATCAACTCTATGGAAAACTCCACATCTCTATCGGGCGGCATGCCTGGTAAAACATCAGGAAACACATCGGGGTACTCACAGACTACAGGGATGTCCTTCAGTCGGGTCTCAACTGCGGGATACGCACAAGAATTCACATCTTCTCGGCGAGGCAATTGGACAATAGAGGGGCCTTGGTGGGGTGAGTTGACATAGATAGCTCGGGCTGGGATATCTAGCACAACCTGGTGCCTAGTCATCCAATCCATTCCTAGGATGACATCAATCCCCTCTAGATCGAGGACAACAAGATTCTCTTTAAAAAGGTTTCGGCCTAGCTGGATAGGCACATTGACACTCATCCTATCAAATGTGATTACTCCACCCGGGGTGGATATCCTAAAAGACCCTCTTGTTTGGCATTCCTTTAACTCATATTTGTCACTAGTCTTTCTTCCAATAAAACTATGTGAGGCTCTTGAGTCAAATAAAATCAAAGCTGAATGATTGTGGATAAGAAAGGTACCCGTCATTATCGGTGCACCTTTAGGAAGCTCTGCTGCGTTGGTAAAGTTCAGCCGACCTTGGCGAACTTGCATCTTGGGCTTCTTCCCTTTATTGAGCATCGCATTGCTCTGCCCTGGGCGCTGATTCTGATTCCTAGGGCAGTCCTTGGTGAAATGCCCCTCATTGCCGCAGGTGAAGCACCGGTTACCATTTGCAGGGCGCGGTGGCAGCGGTAGGGTCGGCCGCGGTGCCTGAGGTTGAGATCCCGGGAAACGAAGTGCTGCCGTTGGTGGGGATCAGGCAACCCATCTTCCCGACTGCTGGGGTCGGCTGAGCGCCTGTGGGGGAACCACTCTGAATTGCTGTGCAGGTGGGCTGGGCGTTGGCAGTGGAGCCTTCCTCTTCCTCTCGGCTGCCAGGGCCTTCATGCAGTCCTCTTGTGAGATGGCCAAGTTGACCAACTCGTTGTACGTATTTACCCTTATTGGGTTTAATCTCTCTCTGAGCTCCAGGCTTAGCCCTCTGCGAAACCTGTCCCGCTTCTTCTCATCTGTGTCCGCATGGTATCCAGCATATCAGCACAGATCATTGAAAGCCTGCGCATAGTGCAGGACATCTCGATTTCCCTGGGTAAGGGCTAGGAACTCGTTGAGCTTACGCTCCAGGAGACCTTCAGGGATATGATGGCCCCTGAACGCTGTCTTAAACTCCTCCCAGCTAACGACGTGGTTGGCCGGCTGCATGGTGTGGTAGTGGTCCCACTAAAGGAGGGTAGAACCACGCAGCTGCTGCGCGGCGAACCGAGCCTTGTTCTCCTCTGGGCAATGGGCGGTGAGGAGGGAGAACTTAGATTCGATGGCACGAATCTAGGCGTCGGCGTCGAGCGGGTCTTGTGTTTTCTGGAACAAAGGGGGTTGCGTCCCCAAGAAATCCTCATAGCGAGCAACATGAGGCTGCTGCTGAGCCCTTCCCCCATGGGGCTGCTACTGTTGCCCCTGGGCAATATGCCTCAGCAGCTCGGTTTGAGCCACTAAGATCGTCTCCAGTGAAGGCGAGGGCGGGGGCGGGGGAAGATCCTGCCTCTGCTCGCTGCCGCTGGGCACAGAGCCAGATCGGGTGCGATGCGCCATCTGCAAGAGTCAACGTTCCATTAATTCCACAGCCTCAGAAGTATTCCAATTATGAGGGAACGTATATGTTAAATCCGCAAATGCGACTCTTGCTGATAGTGCAACACAACAACATATCTTTATTAAGGAGGTGCACAACCCTTTTTGCCATCTTAGTTAGTAACTAGCTCGTTTTTGTACTGCCGTTTTACCCTTGCTACAGAACGGAAAGGTATTCTGATCCACGCTCGGTAGGGTCCACAAGATCCGGGTTCTCATCGGTTGGTCTGCACACACCCTCGAGCGAGTCAGAACCTTATCCTAGGGGTCCCACTATGTCCGACCTTTAGTGCCCGGGTCGGGCGAAACGGAGCCTTGCAACAAGGGGGTCAGCGCGGGGTGGAGACCTGCCGTGAGGGGTCGGGCGCATCCGACCTTGCGACCCAGGGTCGGCCAAACTTTGGACAGACCCACAGAAAACGGGTGTGTAGTCACAGAGAGTGAAGCCAAGAGTGAGGAGGAAAACAAGAACTGCTTTTACCAAGATCATTTCATTGCTGTTCTTAAAACACAGGAGGAATACTCAACTCAAGGCTAACCTATTACATTACTATCCAAAACTTAGGTTGCCGAGGAGTACAACAAAAGATCAGATTCCCAAAGCTCTCAACCTATGAGGGAACACTATGAGTCGGAGAAGGGGCGTCATCCTCTTCAATGTCCATGCTAGACGCTCCCATGACTTCCTCAGGATCCTCTTGTTCGTCCAGCTGCATCTCAAGGGCATGCATAGCATCGAGCTCGGCGTGGTGCTCGTCCAAATGAGCATAAGCAACTGCGAGCAACATCTCAACTTCCATCTTCTCTTCGGCAAGCTTGATCATGCCATCCACCAGGTCTGTCACTTCTCCCTCGAGCTCAGAGATTCTGGTCTGCATGTCATGGATCTGTATGCCTCTCTAGATGAGCTGATATGACTGTCCCACCAAGTCTTTCTTGGCGGCATTGAAGTGCCCTTGGGTGTCTATGGCTATCCAAGCCAAGACAGCCATAGCTCGGCCTTGAAGCTCAATCAACCGATACGAGGCTAACATGCATCTTGTGGCGGTAGAGACGGTGACCAACGAATGGGAGGTTGCCAACACCTCCATGTTGTTGACTCGGTCAAGCCAAGCCGGGTCCATCCGGTCCCTGGTGGGAAACAAAACGATCGGGTCCAAAAGGACCTCAAATGGGTGTAGCCGGCAGAACTGGGTGAGAGCCTGCAGAGTAGCCTACTCCCAGGTATCCTCCAGAGCGTGTCCGCTAGTCAAGACTTCCAGTTGGGGCCACTCGGGCTGCACAGGGGGTGGAGGTACAACCACTTGCACGTTGCATCTCTGCACTCCGTGCTCCTGGTACATCCGTCCCACGTACATAGGCGGGGACTGGTACCCAAACCACCTTAAGGTATCCCACAGAATAGCAGGAAAACCCTCAAAGTGTAGGCACGTAGAGTGGGAAACGCCATCAGCGCCGTACAACACATGTCCGGGGGCAGCCATCTGGAACCAAGAACCGAAACAACATGAGATAGAGACTCTAAGACGAAGAACAGGTCGGGCAGAAAAGGTACTCGGATTTGACCAAAGCACACGCTGGAAAGGAAGTTAGAAATCCTTAAAGCGAAGAAGAGCTTTAAACCAGGGCAAGGTTACTTTAGGGATGCAGTTTTACAGATTTTAGTTTATGATGCATGCACGACCTACTTCGTCCTCTCAACCAAAACAACTGCCAAAACTTTGGTCTTACGTTGTTAGTGCCTGTGGCAAGGCAACCAGTACGTCTCTCCCTATAGTAGCTAGTCGGGTTCTAGTAGCGTCACCTAAGCGAAGGCGGTTAATGTACCTGCAGAAAACACAACCACATGAACCTTTCATGCCAGCACCCACGAAAGCGTCCCCAAGCATTACCATTTACTATAGAAACGGCACCCATGCGTTTAACGCTGCATGGATAGCACAACAACCGTGGAAATAGGTCCCCTTTGAATGGAACCGTAGAACCCTTCGCATACTCGTGATGTGGAATCAGCGCACGTATAATAGATGTGGGCAAACAACCGTGATGATAGGCTCGTTGGAATCGAACCATACCATTCTTCGTATGAGTTAACATATGGAACCTGCGCACGTATGATAAACGTGGGTGGAACAACCGCGATGATAGGGTCCCTTGAATAGAACTCCATATCAACCCTCGCATACTCTTGATGCAGAACTCGGCACACGTATGATACACGTGGCGAAGTGCTGGAGGTTAGCAAAATAACCAATAAGTATTAGCCACCTAAAAATAACCCCAAAATCCCCTAGGGCCTCTCGTACTAAGGTCATCCTTATCGGTCGTATGAGATTTTTCAACACATTTCTTGCAAATTTAATTTAAAAAGAAAGTATTTAGGACCAATTCTGTTCTCTGTCCTGCTAAACCAGCTCTGGTACCAGCTGTGGTGGAACCACCTCAGATTAGCTTGATTAAAGCACGGTTAAGTCGCGTGACACGTGACACTCATGCCTTAGTCAAGTTAACTCGAAGTGCCATCGGATTTCATCCGATTTAACCACTTAACAGGACCGAGTTAGCAAAACCCACACGAAGGTGAGTGGTTCCAGAGAATACAACAGATCCACCGAGTTAAACAAGTTTGACAGTTTATTTCAACATCAATTAGAAAGTCAGAGTTTTACAAGATTCAAAAGCAGCGGAAAGATAAAATAGCGGAAGCTATCGCCGGGGTCGGATGTCCTTGATGAGGCCGATCAGGACATCAGTGATCCCTTTCCTCGCCGTCCGACGAGGGATCCCACTCGACCGTCCACCCAGGAGGAAGCTGGGGCGGCCAAGTGCCAATAGGAGCAAACTTAGGAGCTGCAACTTTACCTGAAAAGAGAGCCACAAACAAGGCTGAGCTTCTAAGCTCAACAAGACTTAACCGACCGGTGGGAAGAACTACTCCACCACTTCTAGACATGCAAGGCTCTTTGTTTGAGGGGTTTGTGCTGCCAAAAGCGACTACAGTGGGTCCTTACTTTCAATATTTTAGCTTAGATTCTAAGTTCAATAACAAGTCTACATTGGCGACTTAAGCTAAACAACCATAGTTTCCAACAACAAAGTGTAGAACAAGCATCGGGTTCATATCATCATCATGTTCCATCTTTACTCAGTGTAGCATAGCGATCAAGCAGTCTCAAACTGTGAGAGGTAGACGAATCGATTCGAGTTCCTTAACCATGCATGGTGAACCTAATCTCACGACATCCGCGCACCGCAAAGGGTCGCTTCCTGTGTCGGTCATCCCCATCAATTCCAAGGCACGTGTCAGGTCCAAACTTCCCTTGGCATGCAATGCTCCACAGTCCCGGCCTCTACCGTACTGTGACCGCACTTGCACCCACATGATGCACCATGGGAACCTCATTCCAGGGACAGCAGGGTTATAAGCCACGTCCTAGTTCAATCAGGTACTAGGCTTCCCCATCCCATACTAGGTATAAGATTAGTACTTTCAAACACTTGATCATGAACACCAACACTTTTTGACCTTAAGCAACTTCATATAGGTAGACAAGGGCGATCCACCGACCACCAAAAGAGTTCACTAGGCCCTGCCCCGTCCATCGTCCTTATAGTTGTAACCAGAAGGAGAACAACCAACTCCTATAACTCGCGAGTGATAGGAAATCACTCGACTTTTACCGAGCCCTATTAAGCAATGCAACTACTCGGACTCATCAGACAAGTGTTCAGATCAAGGGAACTAAGTCATGCATCTATGGCTCAAAACAATTCCTATAATGTAAATGCACATACAAACGAAGGAAGGCATGTGTATGTTTAGAAAGTTGGGTTCTGCTCCGGGGCTTGCCTTCAAGCGGAGGAGAGGGAAACTGGTCTTCAGCTGGGGCAGCTTCGGCTTCTGGAACTGGCAGCTCAGCTACAGCTGTCTTCTGGCACCGGATGCAGCTCGTACGTGCTGTCAGTGAGATTTAGTTCTACACGAATGCAAAATGCAAGAGTTAAAGTTTAGACGGTTATTTCGACACAACACTTGCAAGTTTTAGCCCAGAAACTTGTAGCAAAGCTACGGAAAATGTGTGGAGGTTCAAGCTTCAATTGATAGAGAACAAGACAAAGGATCGGATTGGGAGAAACTTAAGATCTGACCCTCCGACCTAAGGAATACTGTACCGGGATCCTCAGACTTATCACAGAGAAGTCCCCGAAATTTTACACAGATACCCTCGGGTCAAGGAAAAGGATACAGCCGAGTCCTCGGGCGAGGCGGATAAGGGTCAGCTAAACAGACAGGGTCGGGCAAGATGGAAAAAGGGGTCACGCGAAATAGACAAGGTCGGGCGAAACAGACAGGGTCGGGCGAACCGGGAAGGGGTCGGCAGCTTACCTTCAGGTCTACTGGTGAAGGCTTGGGGTCGGGAAGGAGCAGACTTTGGGCGGAACGTCTTAAGCACTAAGGCTTGGGCGGCGGCGATGTCCGGCGGTGCTCCGGCGGCGGCGGAGCTTCTTGTGGGCAACAAGAAAGCTCTAGCACAGCACGGAGGAGCAGGTGGCTGGGTGGATTGGGGAGAAGCGGACTTGAGCGGAGAGGGGAACTTCTCAAGAGTTTCAGTGGGATTGATCAAGTGTGCTCAGAGTAGGGGCGGTGAAACAGCGATGGCGAAGGAACTCCGATGGAACTCTAGCATTCCATTTTTATAGCGGTGCGGAAGAGAGAGAGTTGGAGCAGCATGAAGACCGGAAGAAAAGGATGGAGTGTGCTGCCATGGTGGTGATTGAGCGGCGATGAGCGGCGGAACAGAGCTTTGGAGATGGCGTCTTCGACCATTGGGCACTGGTGACAAGGCGGCACAGGCGCGGTTATGCCGGGGTTTAGATTTGGCGGAGGCGGGCGTCGTCGAGCGGCAGATTTGATTGGTGTGACTGGGAGAAAGGCGCTACAAGCGAGGTTGCAACAGGTGAAAAGATAGGGCGAGCTGCGGCTGCGCGGGCAAGCGCGAAACAGCGGCTTGCCGGGGCACAGTTCTGGCAAGGCGGAAAAGGAGTTGTCGCTGCCGGAGTCGGGGTTGGCGAGGGAGGAATCATCGCGTAGCGAGTTCATGGGCGGCGCGACTGTGGAGGGGCGGCGGAAAAATCGGAAGGCATCGGGGCTTGCAGCCGGGGATCCGGCGAGATGATGAGCGCGAGTCGCGAGGTGGTCTGATGCAGCTGCGGCAAAACTTCTGCCACGGTGGCGGCGAGGCACCTTGGCGCGGCCGGCGAGGGCGCGAGTGAGGCGAGGCGATGCAGAAAGGGTTGCAGAGGGGCTTCCGCTACGATTGAGGAGGAGGGCGCGGGAATCCATCCTGTCGCGGCCGGTGACTGGGCGAAGCGGCGGGCGTCAGAGAGATCAAGCCACGCGGCGGAGAAGCTCTGAAGCGGGCGCATGCTGCTCGGGCGCGTCTACCTCGGGAGATTCGGGGAAAGAGATTTGCGGGTCCACCTGTCAGTCTTGGTTTCTCCTCTGCTCCAAGACGGGAAAGAACACTGCCTTTGGACTTAGAAAGAACCGGCGGTTTTGGGTCGGTTTTCAGGGGTCGGAGCTGGGAACCGGAGGTTGAGCGCTCAAGCTTAGGGGAGCTGAGTCAGCGGGATTAGGGACTCGGATTAGGATTAACTCGGCTGATATAACAAGGTCGTTACAATTTCCTGGCATTAATTGTTTGGAAACTATGCTTGTTTAGTATAGTCGCTAACTTAGATTGGTAATTGAACATAGAACTTGTGGCTAAAATATTGAAAGTAAGGACCTACACTAGTTGCTTTTGGCAAAAACAAACCCCTCAGCCAAAAAGCCTTGCATGTCTAGAAGTTGGTGGAGTAGTTACCACCTGTCGATTAAGTCTTGTTGAGCATAGTTGCTTAGCCTTTCTTGTGGCACATCTTTTCAGGTGAGGTTGACATCTCTGAGTTTGCTACAAGTGGCACTTGGCCTTCCCAGCTTCCTCCTGGGTGGACGTTCAAGTGGGATCCCTTCTTGGACGGTGAGGACCGGGACCATTGATGTCATGATCGGCCTTATCTTGACTTCCAACATCGGCGCTAATTCCCGTTGGTTTATTTCCGCTGCTTAAGAACTCTCCAAACTATGTTTGAATTTCGAACCTGATGATGTAATAAATTAATGCACTGGTTTAAATTGGATGATCTATTGTATTCTCTGGAACCACTCACCTTCGGGTGAGCTATGCTTTCTCGGTCCAGTGGAGTGGTTTATCGGATGAAATCCGACGGACTGCCGAGTTAACTTGATTAAAGCACATGATCGCGTGTGAGGCGACTTAATCGTGCTTTAGCTAAGTTAATTAGGACGGTTCCTCCACATGTGTATACCGTCTACTTTCGTTTTCTTTTTCCTTACCTGATTAATGTTAGGTAGCTCTAATATGTATGAACATTTTACGTACGCAGCTTCCACTGGATCCTCATTATAATTGAGCCTGAAAGAAGCCACGCCACTGTCTTCGATTCGTTGAGGAAAGATCCGGTGAAGCCACGCCACTATTTTCGATTCGTTGAGGAAAGATCCGGTGCGGTACCGAGACATGCTAGGCTTGTAATAATTCTGGACCTTTAGCTCTATGCAAAAGTTTGTTTCCTAAATTTGATCCCTGTTACAGTATATCATTCATTATTCTAATTCGCAGTGTATGGAAATAATTCATAAGGACACACAAAGGTCCATTCAAAGAAAAACTTACATGGAACACAGACTTCCCGGTACGTATCAAGTCTACACATTTAGTACATTGTATAACACGAATATTTCATAACTTATTTTTTTCCGCACTCAAGTGCTTAAGATAGGAACTCGGGAATAATCTATATGGCTACTACATCTGTGAGCATATGCACAGTTTTATGGGACCCAAGGGAGTAAAGATGATGCCGCACAACTTTAAAGTACGTAAAATAAAACTAGTTAATTATTTTCTAGCTCCTTATATTTCATTGTTCGTGTAACATTCACATATTTCCAAATTATAGATGTTAAATATTCAACAAGGGTAGCAACAATATGTGAAGGTCTCATTGGATTCCTTATGGACGAGGTGGTAAATCCATAAGGAGAATTTTATTACAATGGATGACATTTAGATGCTCCGAGAAACACCTCGACGGGAAGATTGTAGATATATAGTTTGATTTGTATATATAATACGCGCTAAGATCGATTTGTATATATAGTTGATTTCATGATACTAGTTGAATTATGCATATAAATTGTGTATATATATAGTAATTGTATAATTACTAATTTATTCATTTAAATACTAGTTGTAACCATGCCAGATCGTATTTTCACCGTACGACCGTGAGCAGCTAAGCCAGATCGTATTTTCACCGACGTGCTACAAAGATAGAGAGCTGTGGAGGTGCATGACGCCAATGATATTGTACTACGTCATAGAGTTTCATATGCCGCATAGTGTGATGCGGTAGTTCGGGAGGATGCAACCATGCCCTCCTTTGGAATTATCGACTTCGCAGCAGCTGCACAGGTATGCAAGAATAAATAACTATTGGAGGTTATTCGATTGACGTACTTAACATGTTATACTAATACTTCACTAATTTCTGATGCAGGATTGACCGTAGAAAGAGGTATAAGGAGAATGATTGGAGGGTGAAGCATGGTCAGTACCTCGTCATGTGGGAGAATAAGCAAGGATGCGATCCTGAAGGTGGACCGTACTGGCGACCAGGACCAAACAATGAGTACATACGATGGTACTGTACTTCGATGAGAACTAAAGTGATACCATCTTGGAGTAATGTGCCCATTGAGGATGCACCGTCTGACTCAGACGCCGACATAGCTGACTCGTACGACACGGTGACACGCTATGGGACACAGCCTGTGCGTGCACCTCTCCACGACTACATGGTAAGATTTCGGTTTGTAATCATAGTATCGTAGCATTGATCACTCATGGAATGAAAACTATGCGTACAGGGACAGCAGCTTGCAAGGCTCTCAAACGAGGCGGGCGTGGTTATGGAGCGCACCGTCGGATCCGGTGATGGTCTGCTTCGTCAGTTTGCAGAGGTAGAAGCCCAACCTAATTTCCACTTATACTCATACTACCTTTGTAACCGTATCAATATCATAGTCATGAATATATGCTGCTTACATGTTGCAGAGGGTTCGGAAAAGCTGTAGGCGAATGGCCATGAGGATGAACTGCATGTCGTCCTCAGATGTGCACCACGGGGGCAATGGCCAGGGTACTTCTTCGGGATCACGTCGGACTCCATTGGCGACTCCCCCCAGGGCTGCAACACCGTCCACTGCTGTAGGTCCTAGCAGGAGATCACGAGGCAAGGAACCCGCATCCCCTCAAGGAAGCGAGGACTCTGAAGGTGAGTAGTCTGAGGATGACGACCCTACATATGGTGAGGAACTGGAGATTTCCAGCAAGATCGATGCTCCACTTGTGACTCCAACGCAGGGAGAGTCCACCCAGGTACATTCACAAGTTTTCCCAAATTCAATTCTAGATTGTTAATGTTCACTCCCCAAGTGTCATACAAATTTTATGCTTTGTGCCCTATTATTCCATAGGAACCTGCACCTCATACCCGGATGCCACGCCGGCGGCGTCGTTCCCGGGACCACACCGACATTGGCAGCGCCAATGTGCTGCCCACGCACCCAAGGAGGGAGCATCACCCAAGAGATCCTTTTAGCACTCCGGTTGAGCAGCGGCCACGACACTGAACGCTGCATGTCTCAAGTGTGATGCACTAGGTGTGCAATTTATGTTATATGTGTCTGCAAGACTATTGGAACTATCACGTGTGTAAAAGACTAAGTTGGATATTAGGTTTATTTCTGTCCATACAATGGTATTTTTGTTGGAGGTATGCCCTAGAGGCAATCATAGAGATGATGATATTCCATTTGTATCCATGATTTGTATATTGTGTTCATTGAATATCCATTAAAGGCTACTTGAATTGATTTGCAATTATGTGAATTGTATGTGAAACTCTTTACTTGTATGGTTATTCTAAAGTTGTCCCTAGTCGGAGTTCATGTGAGGACACACATGAATATTAGACTAGCACATGTATTAGTTGATGACTATGTTTCACAAGTCATGGACATGGAGATGTTGAACTAATAATGTGGACACATGTGGAGACATGTGTTAGGACTGACCCAACACGAGAAGTAGTTGTCTCTTTAAACAACATATACGCTTTGTCCTTAGACCTGAGATTGTCGCATGTATTCTAGATGTGGATTGACCTACTTAGGGGCTATCAAACGCTACGCCGTAACAGGGTAGTTATAAAGGTAGCTTTCGGGTTTGTCAAGAAGCATGCTATGAGACATGGTCAATCAAGATGGGATTTGCCCCTCTCTGATTGAGAGTCATATCTCTGGGCCCCTCGAGTGATCGGATCCGAAAATGCATGGCCATGCCACGTACGGTTAAGAGTTAACCTACAAAGGGATTCCGAATCACAGGATCGAGAAAGAGCGGTCGGCTTGAAGCTAGACCAAATATCGTGAGGCAAAGGGAATAGCATGTATATTATGTTGTGATGGTTCGTCTGATATGATCTTCGTATGCGTATAGGAGTTGGCACGTCTTGCTAGAGGCCGCTACCGACTATTGGGCCAAGTAGGAGTACTCGGGCCATGTCTATACGTATCCGAACCCATAGGGTCACACACTTAAGGGGCTGGAAGCCCAATTCGGATCTGATCCGAGTTGGATTAGGTTTAGGAGTACTAATGGGCCTCAGATCCAGAGGCCCATCAGGAACCTCTATAAATAGAGGGGTGGGGGCGCCCTAGGGTTTACACCTTTTGGCGAAACACACCTGCCGCGCCTCCCACGCCCTCGCCTGTTGCAACTCGCGGATGTAGCAGTCCGGCTTGCGACGCTTGCTCCCTGCACGTGTGGATACCTTGGAGGTGTTGCGCCTGCAGCACTTGGACGAGCCGTCGACGAGCCGCCGACGAGCCACGACGAGCTGACGACGAGCCGCGGTACCGGAGGCGATCTTGCTGCACGTGGACGAGCTGCTGAGGAGCTGCTGGACGTGATCGACTACGTACGACTACGTGATCGTCTTCACTGCACCGATGCATATCTACATCTTCCGCACCAGTAGTGCGTCGAGTGGTAATCCCGTGATCCTTATACGGCAGTTCTTCCTGGTTATACGCGGTAGAAATTTTGATTTGCGCTAGTGTAGCCTACCTCGTATCCCAACAATTTTTTCACGTGTGTAAAAGACTATTGGAACTGCTTCATGACATACTTGTGTTTCGTGTATTTTTTCGTAAATGTTCGTATTGGTAGGCTACCGCGTACGGACGGAGATATGGAATAATTTTGTGGTTGAAACTAGGTTAAAAAAAATCAGAACAAAAAATATTCGACGGAAGTCAAGCATTCCAGAAAACAGTTTAATGTTTTAGGCATGGGAGCCCCCAACCACCGAACCTACTGAAACTTTTGTGCAGTTGGCGCGGCAGAGCACTTCTACCACGCCAGGCGGAGTGGCGCGGCAAGCCCCGCCCCCCAGGCGGGCGAAACCTACTAAAACTTTGGTTCGCTTGGCGTGGAAGAGCATTTATGCCACGCCAGGCGGAGTGGCGCGGCAAGCCCCGCCCCCCGGGCGGGCGAAACCTACTGAAACTTTGGTTCGCTTGGTGCGGCAGAGCACTGCTGCTGCGCCACTCCGCCTGGCGCGGCAAGGCCCACCCCCCGGGCGATTCCTACTGAAACTTTGGTTCGTTTGGCGCAGCAGAGCACTGCTGCCGTGCCACTCCTCCTGGCTCGGCAAGCCCCATCCCCCCCCCGGCAGCGCATTGCTGCTTCGCCAGGCGGAGTGACGCGGCAAGCCCGTGGTTAGGATAGAGAATCAATGTTTAGTAGTAGGCCCGGTAATTCTGTCTACATTTAACACAAGGCAGAGGATACTAGCAAGACGCCCACGGAGTGTTCTGCAAAACCTTGGAAGCATACCTCCTGCGTCTTATCGGTACTGCAATGATTCTGTTTCAGGCTACCATGGGATTAGATCAGACCGGTGCGCAATCATGGATAAGAAGAACGGCATATACACGTGCATTAAATGTTAGGGGTACGTGTTGCCCCATTCGTACTTCGTCTTCTACTGTTATTCCATCACAAATGCCTTCATTTTCTTGCCTTTCTGACATGAGGAAGTACTCACTGCAAAGAGCGGATCTAGAAGAGAGTAAAAATGGGGCTGAACTAGCATCCCAATTTGCTTGCACTTGTGGTCCATCATGCACACGTGGCTCAAATAGCTTTCTTCAACCTCAGATGTTATCATATTATTTATTTACGGTTATGAGGACGAGAGCTACTTTCAGTTCCAGGATCTCAGGTAAGCACTTCTGATGGTGATATCGGTTCTCACGTGACTTGCGAGTATGCTAGAAATTTTGATCGAAGCTACTACTATTTCTTTCACACTCTAGCGCTGACTACTAGCTCGGAGAGGAAACTTTGATGCGTTTGGACATAGTTCTCTCACAAATGAAAATAGTTTTTGACAACTAATCGTAGTTCTCAGAATAAACATAAACATAGTTTTCTCATAAATGAACATAGTTTTCACAACTAAAGAGAAACATGATCCAGCTACATCAACACGTTCATCTAGTCCGAGTCACCTTCATATAGTAACTCGTCGTCATCATCATCATCATCCCCGGCAGCAACAACTCCCTTCCCTTTCTTATTGACATTAACCTTACCAACAGGTAAATCGGCAACAAGAGCCTTCATCGTCTCTATCTGTGCCTCTTCCGCCTTTTGTTGTAACTCTTCCATTTCAATCCTTCTCTTTCTTGCCCTAACCTGCTGCAAATATTCTTCCCATGAACCCTTAGGATATTTCGCATTCAGATCAACCACATAACCTAAGCGATCTCTTTCCTCCCTCAACCTTTGTTTCTCAAACTCCCTCTCCTCCTGCAACTTCCTCCTATTTTCTCTCTTCTCATTTTCAGTTAGAGGTCGTGGATACTTGGATCTATTCTGCCTCCAATACTTAATAATAGTTTCCCTCGCATAAAGTCCTTCAGGTTCCACTCCAGTCTCATGCACCATATCTTGATATATTTCCCCCCAAAGCAAGTCGTTGTCAGGGATAGGCACATCATACTCCTTCCTAATGTTTTCTTTAAGTTCTTGTTGTTTTCTTGACTTCCATAGTTCCTATGTATTACCTAACTTTAATAACAAATCACAACGACCAGAAAAATCTTCCCAATCACATGTCCTTCCCTCCTGCAACAACAATTTCATATTCTTACAAATTTGAAACAAGTTCCAACCTTAATAACACACAAGAGACGAGTAGTTACTAACCATATCCAAGTTCAGAAGGTACCACACCTTGTGTTGCCAATATACCACACTTGCATCTATCACTAGGAGAAGACACACATGGCCACGGTGCCTTTCCACTCTCAAACTCCCGCACTTGCTCCTCCGTTGGCCACATTGCCATTGGGCCGTATATATACTCATTGAAATCACACAACGGCCACCCATCCTGCAAAAAAGCGGTGACGTGAACTACTCATACGTAAAGTAACTAGAAAACGCTGCTCCAACTTCCAAGCAATAACATCAAGTAAAAGTATGAACAATATACTGCAAAATTATAACTGCTAGCTACACGACATACTAATATTCTCATAATAAACTTACATGAGTCTTTACCTAGCATCGAAAGAATGGAGTAAACTTAGGTGGATCCCCTAAGTTAGGACGCATAAGCTTAGCAGGAACACCACACTTGCACATGGGAGGATCCCTCACACGCCTACAAGCAGCCTCCTGCTTCTCCTCCTCGGTCATCCTAGGTGGGTTTGGTGGAGGAGGAACCCAATGCCTAAACTGATGGTATAGTTTAAGCTCTGTGCTATGATATGGGAATAGGCGGATCCTAGGATCATATTTGTCGGGTCCATCGATCTACTGAAAGAAATCACAAGGTGCGGCAGGCATTAGATCAAAAGTGCACTTGCATACATAGAAGTCTCTTCCGGCTGTCTTTGGATGCCTTGATTGTTTCACCTCTGCTTGCACGCCACATCTACAAAGAGGTACCGGAAGGGCAGGAGGTACGGGACCAGCAACATTGGACTCGCCCACATAACGCACATACCACCTACGCCACTTGTATTCACAACCAAACGACATCATCTCACCTGGACATCAAGTGCCACAAAATTAATACACAAATAAACTTTACACACGTAATCCATACGAGCTATATACATCATTTCGATAAAATGTAAACACTCCATCTACAAAATACAAACACTGAAACATATCAACTATAGCAACTATATTAAGGAACAAAAATATGAGACTAATTAATTGAACATATAAAAAAAATACATGTCATGTAAACCACACAATTGGATGAATATATACCTAAATCGAAGCATCCAACAAGTTCTACACATCAATATCGCGGGCAGAGACTCAATTGCGTCTGAACTACGTATCATCTAACACAAAACACCATTGCATTTCATTCAAAATTGAAATCATCAACCTAACCCTAAGTCACCTAAACATCCTCCGATCTACCAAATGCAACAGTAAAACACAAGAAAAAGTATGGGGATACCTTCCACACGAAGCAGGGATCGATTTCCACAACTTTCCCCTACCGAAATCGCTGGATTTTGGGTGGATTTGGGGGTAGGGTGGCGGGGGGCGGCGCAACAAGCTAAGGGCGCTGGTCTGTCTGGAGGAGGAAGAAAGGAGGGAGGGAGGAGGAAGGGAGCCGGCGCGTGGCTGTAGACTAGGCTATGCCATGCCAGGCGGGCTGGCGCAGTGAGCGCCCACCCACGTCAGCGCCCACCTAGCGCGGCGAGTCGTGGTGCCAGTGTGGCAAGGGCCGGCCGCGCCAGTGCATGTGGCGCGGTAGAGGCTGCCTGCTGCGCCAGGCAGTCTGGCGCGGCCAAAAGGGTTATCTACCGCAAATAAAGTCCCGCTGAGGTTGTTTTTAAAAATAAATAAAAAAAAGGTTAAAAATAAAAAAAATCGCGACACGCAGCCATGGCGCCCCCGCCCGTGGCTCGTCACGGCTTCACTGCGTCTGGCATATGGTGCCAGTAGCGGTGCACATGCGCGCGCTAGTGTCTGAGCCATGAACGGCAACGACGTTGGAGGAACATTGATGGTCGCCACGCCGTGGTGCATGAGGCGGCCAGCGGTGCGGTCCAAACCGCAACTGTCACTGCCGGTTTTTCGTATGTGCCATGCTCGCGCTCGTTTGCGCGAGCCATTACGGGCTGAAAGCTAGTTTTGGTCAAATTCATTGCCTCAGCCTGAGGCAATCTTTTTTTCCTTTTATTTTTCAGCCACAATTTTACTTTACTGCTTTCATAGTAATTTAGCGCTGAAATTTAATTGATATGTTCTTGTCCATATAATTCTATTTTAGTCTTCAACTTTAACAGATTTTGTATGGTAGAGTGTATACTCCTTCAGAGTATTTACTGCCATACTTTATATTTCAGACCAAAATATGTATATGTCTTTGTTTAACATACATAATGATGACTATTTTGATGAGAACCTGCATGATCTCGCATAATTATGCCACTTCCCAATCATCTTTTTAGCCCTCAACTTTAACAATATATTATGTACAGCTGAGTGTCTGCTTTTGTAGAATATTTACTCCTATACTACATTTTTGTTAACTTTGTTAATTTGGCAATTTACTCTATAAGTTGCATTTTAACAAATTAAAATTCTCTTAATTAACCTCTTCTTAATCAGTGATGAATTTGTTGCAAAATATACTACATATCTTCAACTTAGGATTGAAAAACACGTGATGGGGATGGGGATCTAGGCATTGGCTGCAATAAGTTCCTCGTAAGAATTTATTTGTCCTAAGACCAAGTAATGAAAGGTCTACATCTTATGATGATTACCTATACGTGTGCATCCAAGTAAATGTTTTTGGAAATTTAATTTTGGTCTACACCTTTATGGTGATAAGCATTTTACTTTTGAAATTTGGTCAAGCATATATGTATTGGAATTTCATACCTCCGTATTAGATATTCAATACTGTGTTTACGTATAGTCAACAAGAATTTCATTCTTGACCTATATATAATTGTACGGTAATTATTCCAATTGAGGAAGAAATGTGCCTTGTGGCTAATTGAACCACTACCGACGGTCAAATATGACCATCAATATACTCAAGAATAAAGGAGGATTGATATTTCTTACATGTATATTTTATTTCGAATAATGTAGTTCCACATATTCTTAGAGAATATTTGGTTGCAGATGAAATAACACAAAAGGATGGAGAAAGCACACTCTATGGACAAAGAAACACACTTCTAACCAATGGGAGGTTGCCACATGTGCATCCCGTGGATTGAAGGGCCCACAAATTACCACAACCTCCCCAATCCACAGGATAGCACACACAACCACCATTGGGACCCACCAGGTAGACACACGGACAAAGGCGGTTTCAAGGCGGGCCCACAAGGGGTTGGTCGAACCCATGGTTCGGCTGAACCGTCCTTGCCTCCTCTCGTTTCCAACTTCACATGGCGACGGTTGACGGGGCCCCTACGTCGGTTATGGGATATCCCCTGAAGATTCCCTAGTAGAACCGCCTCTTGGAGCCTATAAATAGAGAGGCACCCCCTCCATTCTAAGACACACCACAAGTGAATCATTCTCTCCATCTTAGTTTCCAAGTTAGTGGAGCCAGGCTATTGTAGCTCTACTTCAGGCTCTAGGTCTTCTTGGAGTCTAGGGTACGGCTCTTGTATCTTACATTGCGTCAGGCTCTAGGGCTCTTGGAGTCTAGCCCACGAACTCGCTACACGATGATTCCTCCCTCGCCAACCCCGACTCCGGCAGCGACAGCTCCTTTTCCGCCTTGCCAGAACTGTGCCCCGGCAAGCCGCTGTTTCGCGCTTGCCCGCGCAGCCGCAGCTCGCCCTGTCTTTGCACCTGTTGCAACCTCGCTTGTAGCGCCTTTCTTCCGGTCACACCAATCAAATCCGCCGCTCGACGACGCCCGCCTCCACCAAATCTAAACCCCGGCAAAACCGCGCCTGCGCCGCCTTGTCTCCAGTGCCCAATGGCCGAAGACGCCATCTCCGAAGCTCTGTTCCGCCGCTCATCACCGCTCAATCACCGCCATGGCAGCACACTCCATCCTTTTCTTCCGGTCTTCATGCTGCTCCAACTCTCTCTCTTCCGCACCGCTATAAAAATGGAATGCTAGAGTTCCACCGGAGTTCCTTCGCCATCGCTGTTTCACCGCCCCTACTCTGAGCACACTTGATTAATCCCACTGAAACTCTTGAGAAGTTCCCCTCTCCGCTCAAGTCCGCTTCTCCCCAATCCACCCAGCCACCTGCTCCTCCGCGCTGTGCTAGAACTTTCTTGTTGCCCACAAGAAGCTCCGCCGCCGCCGGAGCACCGCCGGACATTGCCGCCGCCCAAGCCTTAGTGCTTAAGACCTTCCGCCCAAAGTCTGCTCCTTCCCGACCCCAAGCCTTCACCAGTAGACCTGAAGGTAAGCTGCCGACCCCTTCCCGGTTCGCCCAACCCCTTTTTCCGTCTCGCCCGACCCTGTCTGTTTCGCCCGACCTTGTCTGTTTTGCCTGACCCCTTTTTCCGTCTTGCCCGACCCTGTTTGTTTAGCCGACCCTTATCCGCCTCGCCCGAGGACTCGGCTATATCCTTTTCCTTGACCCGAAGGTATTTGTGTAAAATTTCGGGGACTTCTCTATGATAAGTCTGAGGACCCCGGTACAGTATTCCTTAGGTTGGAGGGTCAGATCTTAAGTTTCTCCCAATCCGACCCTTTGTCTTGTTCTCTATCAATTGAAGCTTAAACCTCCACACTTTTTCCGTAGCTTTGCTACAAGTTTCTGGGCTAAAACTTGCAAGTGTTGTGTTGAAATAACCGTCTAAACTTTAACTTCTGCATTTTGCATTCGTGTAGAACTAAATCTCGCTGACAGCACGTACGAGCTACATCCGGTGCTAGAAGATAGAGCTGTAGCTGAGCTGCCAGTTCCAGAAGCCGAAGCCGCCCCAGCTGAAGACCAGTTTCCCTCTCCTCCGCTTGAAGGCAAGCCCCGGAGCAGAACCCAACTTTCTAAACTTACACATGCCTTCCTTCATTTGTATGTGCATTTACGTAACAGGAGTTGTTTGGAGCCATAGATGCAAGACTTGGTTCCCTTGATCTGAACACTTGTCTGATGAGTCTGAGTAGTTGCATTGCTTAATAGGGCTCGGTAAAAGTCGAGTGATTTCCTGTCACTCGCGAGTTATAGGAGTTGGTTGTTCTCCTTCTGGTTACAACTATAAGGACGATGGACGGGGCAGGGCCTAGTGAACTCTTTTGGTGGTCGGTGGATCGCCCTGTCTGTCTATATGAAGTTGCTTAAGGTCGAAAAGTGTTGGTGTTAATGATCAAGTGTTTCAAAGTACTAATCTCATACCTAGTATGGGATGGGGAAGCCTAGTACCTGATTGAACTAGGGTGTGGCTTATACCCCTGCTGTCCCCGGAACGAGGTTCCCATGGTGCATCATGTGGGTGCAAGTGCGGTCACACTACGGTAGAGGCCGGGACTGTGGAGCATTGCATGCCAAGGGAAGTTTGGACCTGACACGTGCCTGGGAATTGATGGGGACGGCCGACACCGGAAGAGACCCTTTGCGGTGCACGGATATCATGAGATTAGGTTCACCATGCATGGTTAAGGAACTCGAATCGATTCGTTTGCCTCTCACAGTTTGAGACTGCTTGATCGCTATGCTACACTGAGTAAAGATGGAACATGATGATGATATGAACCCGATGCTTGTTCTACACTTTGTTGTTGGAAACTATGGTTGTTTAGCTTAAGTCGCCAATGTAGACTGGTTGATGAACTTAGAATCTGAGGTAAAATATTGAAAGTAAGGACCCACTGTAGTCGCTTTTGGCAGCACAAACCCCTCAGCCAAAGAGCCTTGCATGTCTAGAAGTGGTGGAGTAGTTCTTCCCACCGGTCGGTTAAGTCTTGTTGAGCTTAGAAGCTCAGCCTTGTTTGTGGCTCTCTTTTCAGGTGAAGTTGCAGCTCCTGAGTTTGCTCCTGTTGGCACTTGGCCGCCCCAACTTCCTCCTGGGTGGACGGTCGAGTGGGATCCCTCCTCGGACGGCGAGGAAAGGGATCACTGATGTCCTGATCGGCCTCATCAAGGACATCCAACCCCGGTGATAGCTTCCGCTATTTTATCTTTCCGCTGCTTTTGAATCTTGTAAAACTCTGACTTTTGAATTGATGTTGAAACAAACTGTCAAACTTGTTTAACTCGGCGGATCTGTTGTATTCTCTGGAACCACTCACCTTCGTGTGGGTTTTGCTAACTCGGTCATGTTAAGTGGTTAAATCGGATGAAATCTGACGGCACTTCGAGTTAACTTGACTAAGGCATGAGTGTCGCGTGTCAGGCGACTTAACCGTGCTTTAATCAAGCTAATCCGAGGTGGTTCCGCCATACTTACCTTTCTACCTTTTTACTTACCTTACGTTCAGCTCATTTGTAACCTCTCTATCTGTTGGAGGTATGCCCTAGAGGCAATCATAGAGATGATGATATTCCATTTGTATCCATGATTTGTATATTGTGTTCATTTAATATCCATTGAAGGCTACTTGAATTGATTTGCAATTATGTGAATTGTATGTGAAACTCTTTACTTGTATGGTTATTCTAAAGTTGTCCCTAGTCGGAGTTCATGTGAGGACACACATGAATATTAGACTAGCACATGTATTAGTTGATGACTATGTTTCACAAGTCATGGACATGGAGATGTTGAACTAATAATGTGGACACATGTGGAGACATGTGCTAGGACTGACCCAACATGAGAAGTAGTTCTCTCTTTAAACAACATATATGCTTTGTCCTTAGACCTGAGATTGTCGCATGGATTCTAGATGTGGATCGACCTACTTAGGGGCTATCAAACGCTACGCCGTAACAGGGTAGTTATAAAGGTAGCTTTCGGGTTTGTCAAGAAGCATGCTATGAGACATGGCCAATCAAGATGGGATTTGCCCCTCTCTGATTGAGAGTGATATCTCTGGGCCCCTCGAGTGATCGGATCCGAAAATGCATGGCCATGCTACGTACGGTTAAGAGTTAACCTACAAAGGGATTCCGAATCACAGGATCAAGAAAGAGCGGTCGGCTTGAAGCTAGACCAAATATCGTGAGGCAAAGGGAATAGCATGTATATTATGTTGTGATGGTTCGTCTGATATGATCTTCGTGTGCGTATAGGAGTTGGCACATCTTGCTAGAGGCCGCTACCGACTATTGGGCCGAGTAGGGGTACTCGGGCCATGTCTATACGTATCCGAACCCATAGGGTCACACACTTAAGGGGCTGGAAGCCCAATTCGGATCTGATTTGAGTTGGATTAGGTTTAGAAGTACTAATGGGCCTCGGACCCAGAGGCCCGTTAGGAACCTCTATAAATAGAGGGGTGGGGGTGCCCTAGGGTTACACACCTTTTGGCGAAACAGACCTGCCGCGCCTCCCACGCCCTCGCCTGTTGCAACTCACGGATCTAGCAGTCCGGCTTGCGACGCTTCCTCCCTGCACGTGTGGATACCTTGGAGGTGTTGCGCCTGCAGCACTTGGACGAGCCGCCGCCGAGCCGCCGCCGAGCCACGACGAGCCGACGACGAGCCGCGGCACCGGAGGCGATCTTGTTGCACGTGGACGAGCTGCTGAGAAGCTGCTAGACGTGATCGACTACGTACGACTATGTTGATCGACTACGTACGACTACGTGATCGTCTTCACTGCATCGACGCATATCTACATCTTCCGCACCAGTAGTGCGTCGAGTGGTAATCCCGTGATCCTTATACGGCAGTTCTTCCTGGTTATACGCGGTAGAATTTTTGAATTGGGCTAGTGTAGCCTAACTCGTATCCCAACAGTGGTATCAGAGCCGTAGCTGCTTAGTTTTGGATTTGGGATGTGTGCATATGGAGATATGCGAGTTTACCGTTAGATCTATGTCCTGGTTTCGTGCCCTTGCTGCAATGGTAGTGTAACGACATACTCCTACCGGTCGGTTTCCGCCATCGGAGTTAAGTGATACACGTAAATCCAGTTGCAGTGAGTGAAGATCAATATGGTTGGTCGAATTGAAATCCAGGGTCATACGCCAGGCGCATTAGATGTGCAATAGTAGATGAGATCTACTGCCGGGGTCGGGATTTTTGCCGTATGCATATGCTTCGGTAAATCAGCCGTAACTTTTTGGTACGATCTCGGATCGGGGCGAATTTTATATGAAAATTGATCTACAGAAAAAGTTACACATGAAACTCAATGGCGTTGCCATTTTTGGCGAAATTAGATTTCCCAAATTCGGCTTGGAAGATGGAGCTTCGGGCCTCCAAAGTTTGGAACGTTAGGACGCCTAACTCTGTTTTGCAGGATGTATGTATGTATCTTGTGATCAGTATGGCCCCCTTGTGTATGTGATGCATGTGTGTAAGTCATTCGTGACCTGCGTGTCGCGCGTACGGCAACACAGCAGGAGCCATATGTGTTGTCACTTTATTGTATTTAATGGTCTGCGTACCAATCTGTGATGATCCAAGCAACTAAACTATGTAATCTTCATTACTAGCTTCTTTACTAGCTATTAGGTGTAATAGCATGTTCTAAGTTCTTGGAGGACTCATCACCAGAAGGATGGCGCACATGGAACATGGAGATGGAGATCACCATGGTGAACAGATTCTATGGAGATGGAGATCACCATAAGAGAAACGGGCCATACTGTGTCACAACTGTGTGAATGCTATTCTGTTTATGTTTTACTTTCTGCATGCTGTGATGTTAGAAGTAGAACGATCCCTCGCAAAGTTTAAGTTAGTATGCCCTCCCAACTAAAACTTGCACCGTCCCATGTCTTGTACAGTTAGTGGTGGATCTATGAAATTAGGGTACCACTAGTTTTCCTTGACTAAACGGGTTTGTAGTCGGACACTTACACGCATAAGGGTTGGTTTGCTTAACAAGGTCATCTTAACGGTTAAGGACTTTGGGGCATAAAGGTTGGGCGCCGAGACATAGAGATGTCACCCAACAACAGGAGTCATATGTGATATGATTAGCAAAAGTTGCTTACCGATCTACCTTGTTTTGCTAGCGGTGATGCTAAAGCTCACTAGTGGACTTGTTAGTTGTGGATCCTGAATCACTAAGTTTCAATAGAGGGATATTGATTTTAGTGGGAGTAGATTCTATTAAAATAGTTTAATGTGATTTGCTCTATCATGGATACGTTTGTCTTAGTGTATTTTGCATTACTTTGTTGTAGATTAATGGCACCTAGCAGCACTACACCGTTTGCTTTGCGTTCGGTCCTTGAGAAGGACAAGTTGAATGGAACAAATTACTCGGATTGGATCCGTAACCTGAGAATTGTTCTCAGGGCTGAGAAAAAGGAAGATGTTCTAGACAACCCACTACTAGAAGAACCTGCTGATGATGCACCCGCTGCTGCTAAGAATGCTTACAAGAAAGCATGTGATGCTAACCTTGAAGTAAGCTGCCTTATGCTTGCTTGCATGGAACCCGAGCTGCAGATGCAGTTCGAAACAAACCATGAGGCCCACGATATGATCGTGGCGCTTAGAGACATGTTCCAAACACAGGCCAGGACTGAAAAGTTCAATGTGTCTAAGGCCTTTGTTGAGAGTAAGCTAGGAGAAGGCGCAGCAGTAGGACCACACGTAATCAAGATGGTTGGTTACACTCAACGGTTGGAGAAGCTGGGCTTCCCACTAGGCCAAGAGTTGGCCACTGATTTCATTCTTTCGTCTCTTTCGCCTAGCTATGGGAACTTCATCTCGAACTACCATATGCATGGGACGGAGAAGGGTTTGAATGAACTGTGTGGTATGCTCAAGACAGCAGAGGTAGACATCAAGAAAAGCGCTAGTACCAGCCATGTGATGGCTATACAGAACAAGCCTAGCTTTAAGAAGAAGGGCAATTCTTGGAAGAAGAAGGGCAAGGCTGGAACGTCCAAGCCAAACCCACCGCCCAAGGTTAAAGCTGGACCTGGACCTGCTCCAGACAAAGAGTGCTTTTACTGTCATGAACTTGGTCATTGGAAGAGAAACTGCAAGCAGTACCTAGCTTCCTTGAAGAATGGCGAAAGTAAGAGTACTTCTACCTCAGGTACGCTTGTTGTTAATGTTATAGACAACATATTTCTCGCTGATACAATTATTAATACTTGGGTATTTGATACCGGATCGGTTGCTCATATTTGCAATTCGATGCAGGGAATGATAAGAAGTAGAAGCGTGGAAAGAGGAGAAGTTGATTTCCGCGTGGGCAATAATGCAAGAGTTGCTGCGTTGACCGTCGGGACGATGCAACTCCACCTCCCGTCAGGATTTATTATGGAGTTGAATAATTGTTATTTTATTCCTAGTTTAAGTCGAAACATTTTGTCTCCTTCATGCTTGATGAAGGATGGTTATTCATTTGCGAGTGAAAACAATGGTTGTGTGATCTCTAAGAATAATATGTTTATGGCTTTTGCACCCATTGTGAATGGATTATTTGTTTTAAATCTTGATGGTTCACCTGTCTGTAATGTAAGTGCTAAAAGGCCTCGGCCTAATGATTTGAGTCCTACCTACTTGTGGCATTGTCGTTTGGGTCATATAAGTGAAAAGCGCATGAAGAAGCTCCATTCTGATGGACTTCTAACTTCGTTTGATTTTGAATCATACGAGACATGTGAGGCTTGCTTGCTAGACAAGATGACCAAGACAAGATGACCAAGACGCCTTTCACAGGATTTCCTGAGAGAGCAGTAGACTTGTTGGAACTCATACATAGTGATGTATGCGGACCAATGAGCACGACGGCTAGAGGAGGATTCCAATACTTCATAACTTTCACTGATGATTTTAGTAGTTATGGCTATGTCTACTTAATGAGGCACAAGTCTGAAACCTTTGAAAAGTTCAAGGAATTTCAGAATGAAGTTGAAAATCAGCGTGGCAAGAAAATTAAGGCCTTACGATCTGATCGTGGAGGCGAGTATTTGAGCCACGAGTTTAGCAATCATCTAAAGAGTTGCGGAATTGTTCCACAACTTACGCTGCCTGGAACACCTCAGAGAAACGGTGTGTCCGAGCGACGTAATCGAACTTTGTTAGACATGGTTCGATCAATGATGAGCCAGTCGGACCTACCGTTGTCATTTTGGGGATACGCTCTAGAAACAACAGCTTTCACACTTAATAGGGTACCATCTAAATCCGTCGTTAAGACACCATATGAGATATGGACTGGAAAGGTTCCTAGTTTGTCTTTTCTAAAGATTTGGGGATGTGAAGTGTTTGTCAAGCGACTTCAGTCGGACAAGATCACACCCAAGTCGGATAAGTGCATTTTCGTGGGATATCCAAAGGAAACTTTGGGATATTATTTCTACAACCGATCAGAAGGCAAAGTGTTTGTCGCTCGGAACGGGGTTTTCCTAGAGAAAGAGTTTCTCAAAGGAGAAAAGAGTGGAAAGATAGTGCATCTTGAAGAAGTTCAAGATGAGCCGATCGGGCAAGAATCAATGAGTGATGCTAACGTAGCAGAACAAGTTGAGATACCCATGGCAAGAGAAGCACCACCACAACCACGAAGGTCAGCAAGGCTCCGCGAAATGCGGGAAATATTATTGTTGGACAATAATGAGCCTGCGACATATGCAGAAGCAATGATGGACCCAGACTCCGAAAAATGGCAGAGTGCCATGCAATCCGAAATAGAGTCCATGGGAGACAATCAAGTTTGGAACTTGGTTGACCCGCCTGATGGTGTTAAAGCCATAGAGTGCAAGTGGATCTATAAGAAGAAAAAGGACGTGGATGGAAATGTTCACATCTATAAAGCACGACTTGTCGCAAAAGGTTTTCGACAAGTTCAAGGAGTTGACTACGACGAGACCTTCTCGCCCGTAGTGATGCTTAAGTCCATTCGGATTATTCTAGCTATAGCTGCATATTTCGATTATGAGATATGGCAGATGGATGTCAAGACAGCTTTCCTGAATGGAAACCTAGCTGAGGAAGTGTATATGATACAACCCGAGGGTTTTGTCGATCCGAAAAATGCTGGAAAGGTATGCAAGCTTCAGAGATCCATTTATGGATTGAAGCAAGCATCTAGGAGTTGGAACATTCGTTTTGATGAAGTGGTCAAAGGGTTTGACTTCACCAAGAACGAAGAAGAGTCTTGTGTTTACAAGAAGGTTAGTGGGAGCTCTGTAGTATTTCTAATCTTATATGTGGATGACATATTACTGATTGGAAATAATATTCCTATGCTTGAGTCCGTAAAGACTTCACTGAAAAATAGTTTTTCGATGAAGGACTTAGGGGAAGCGGCATATATTCTGGGCATTAAGATCTATAGAGATAGATCGAGAAGGCTTATAGGTTTAAGCCAAGATACTTACATTGACAAAGTGTTGAAGCGGTTCAGCATGGAAGAGGCAAAGAAAGGGTTCTTGCCTATATCACATGGCATACATCTCAGCAAGACTCAGTGTCCTTCGACTGCTGATAAGCGGGATCGCATGAGTAGAGTGCCATATGCCTCGGCTATTGGATCTATCATGTATGCAATGATAAGTACTCGCCCAGATGTTTCATATGCACTAAGTATGACAAGCAAACACCAATCTGATCCAGGTGAGAGTCACTGGACAGCGGTGAAAAACATTCTTAAGTACTTGAGAAGGACTAAAGATATGTTCCTCGTCTATGGAGGTGAGGAGGAGCTCGTTGTAACAGGTTACACCGATGCTAGTTTCCAAACCGACAGAGATGATTCAAAGTCACAATCAGGATTTGTGTTCACGCTAAATGGTGGTGTTGTTAGTTGGAAGAGTTCCAAGCAGGAGACGGTGGCCGATTCTACGACAGAAGCCGAGTACATCGCGGCTTCGGAAGCCGTGAAGGAAGGTGTTTGGATAAGGAATTTCCTCATTGAGCTTGGTGTGTTCCCGAATGCGTCCAGCCCATTGAATCTCTACTGTGATAATAATGGGGTAATTGCGCAAGCAAAGGAGCCAAGAAACCACCAGAAGAACAAACACGTAATGTGGCGATTTCATCTCATTCGAGACTTCGTTAACCGGGGTAAAATCAAGATATGCAAAATACACACGGATCTGAACATTTCTGATCCGTTGACAAAACCACTCCCGCAGGCTAAGCATGATGCGCATGTAAGAGCTATGGGTATTAGATACCTTCTAGATTGACTCTAGTGCAAGTGGGAGACTGTTGGAGGTATGCCCTAGAGGCAATCATAGAGATGATGATATTCCATTTGTATCCATGATTTGTGTATTGTGTTCATTGAATATCCATTGAAGGCTACTTGAATTGATTTGCAATTATGTGAATTGTATGTGAAACTCTTTACTTGTATGGTTATTCTAAAGTTGTCCCTAGTCGGAGTTCATGTGAGGACACACATGAATATTAGACTAGCACATGTATTAGTTGATGACTATGTTTCACAAGTCATGGACATGGAGATGTTGAACTAATAATGTGGACACATGTGGAGACATGTGCTAGGACTGACCCAACACGAGAAGTAGTTCTCTCTTTAACAACATATACGCTTTGTCCTTAGACCTGAGATTGTCGCATGGATTCTAGATGTGGATCGACCTACTTAGGGGCTATCAAACGCTACGCCGTAACAGGGTAGTTATAAAGGTAGCTTTCGGGTTTGTCAAGAAGCATGCTATGAGACATGGCCAATCAAGATGGGATTTGCCCCTCTCTGATTAAGAGTGATATCTCTGGGCCCCTCGAGTGATCGGATCCAAAAATGCATGGCCATGCTACGTACGGTTAAGAGTTAACCTACAAAGGGATTCCGAATCACAGGATCGAGAAAGAGCGGTCGGCTTGAAGCTAGACCAAATATCGTGAGGCAAAGGGAATAGCATGTATATTATGTTGTGATGGTTCGTCTGATATGATCTTCGTGTGCGTATAGGAGTTGGCACGTCTTGCTAGAGGCCGCTACCGACTATTGGGCCGAGTAGGGGTACTCGGGCCATGTCTATACGTATCCGAACCCATAGGGTCACACACTTAAGGGGCTGGAAGCCCAATTCGGATCTGATCGGAGTTGGATTAGGTTTAGAAGTACTAATGGGCCTCGGACCCAGAGGCCCGTTAGGAACCTCTATAAATAGAGGGGTGGGGGCGCCCTAGGGTTACACACCTTTTGGCGAAACAGACCTGTCGCGCCTCCCACGCCCTCGCCTGTTGCAACTCGCGGATCTAGCAGTCCGGCTTGCGACGCTTCCTCCCTGCACGTGTGGATACCTTGGAGGTGTTGCGCCTGCAGCACTTGGACGAGCCGCCGACGAGCCGCCGCCGAGCCACGACGAGCCGACGACGAGCCGCGGCACCGGAGGCGATCTTGTTGCACGTGGACGAGCTGCTGAGAAGCTGCTGGACGTGATCGACTACGTACGACTACGTTGATCGACTACGTACGACTAAGTGATCGTCTTCACTACATCAACGCATATCTACATCTTCCGCACTAGTAGTGCGTCGAGTGGTAATCCCGTGATCCTTATATGGCAGTTCTTGCTGGTTATATGCGGTAGAATTTTTGAATTGCGCTAGTGTAGCCTACCTCGTATCCCAATAGTGGTATCAGAGCCGTAGCTGCTTAGTTTTGGATTCGGGATGCGTGCATATGGAGATATGCAAGTTTACCGTTAGATCTATGTCCTGGTTTCGTGCCCTTGCTGCAATGGTAGTGTAACGACATACTCCTACCGGTCGGTTTCCGCTATCGAAGTTAAGTGATACACGTAAATCCAGTTGCAGTGAGTGAAGATCAATATGATTGGTCGAATCGAAATCCAGGGTCATACGCTAGGCGCATTAGATGTGCAATAGTAGATGAGATCTACTGCCGGGGTCGGGATTTTTGCCGTATGCATATGCTTCGGTAAATCAGCCGTAACTTTTCGGTACGATCTCAGATCGGGGCGAATTTTATATGAAAATTGATCTACAGAAAAAGTTACACATGAAATTCAACGGCATTGCCGTTTTCGTCGAAATTAGATTTCCAAATTCGGCTTGGAAGATGGAGTTTCGGGCCTCCAAAGTTTGGAACGTTAGGACGCCTAACTCTGTTTTGCAGGATGTATGTATGTATCTTGTGATCAGTATGGCCCCTTTGTGTATGTGATGCATGTGTGTAACTCATTCGTGACCTGCGTGTCGCATGTACGGCAACACGGCAGGAGCCATATGTGTTGTCACTTTATTGTATTTAATGGTCTGCGTACCAATCTGTGATGATCCAAGCAACTAAACTATGTACTCTTCATTACTAGCTTATTTACTAGCTATTAGGTGTAATAGCATGTTCCAAGTTCTTGGAGGACTCATCACCAGAAGGATGGCGCACATGGAACATGGAGATGGAGATCACCATGGTGAACAGATTCTATGGAGATGGAGATCACCATAAGAGAAACGGGCCATACTGTGTCACAACTGTGTGAATGCTATTCTGTTTATGTTTTACTTTCTGCATGCTGTGATGTTAGAAGTAGAACGATCCCTCACAAAGTTTAAGTTAGTATGCCCTCCCAACTAAAACTTGCACCGTCCCATGTCTTGTACAGTTAGTGGTGGGTCTATGAAATTAGGGTACCACTAGTTTTCCTTGACTAAACGGGTTTGTGTCGGACACTTACACGCATAAGGGTTGGTTTGCTTAACAAGGTCATCTTAACGGTTAAGGACTTTGGGGCATAAAGGTTGGGCGCCGAGACATAGAGATGTCACCCAACAATAGGAGTCATACGTGATATGATTAGCAAAAGTTGCTTATCGATCTACCTTGTTTTGCTAGCGGTGATGCTAAAGCTCACTAGTGGACTTGTTAGTTGTGGATCCTGAATCACTAAGTTTCAATAGAGAGATATTGATTTTAGTGGAAGTAGATTCTATTAAAATAGTTTAATGTGATTTGCTCTATCATGGATACGTTTGTCTTAGTGTATTTTGCATTACTTTGTTGTAGATTAATGGCACCTAGCAGCACTACACTGTTTGCTTTGCGTTCGGTCCTTGAGAAGGACAAGTTGAATGGAACAAATTACTCGGATTGGATCCGTAACCTAAGAATTGTTCTCAGGGCTGAGAAAAAGGAAGATGTTCTAGACAACCCACTACCAGAAGAACCTGCTGATGATGCACCCGCTGCTGCTAAGAATGCTTACAAGAAAGCATGTGATGCTAACCTTGAAGTAAGCTGCCTTATGCTTGCTTACATGGAACCCGAGCTGCAGATGCAGTTCGAAACAAACCATGAGGCGCACGATATGATCGTGGCGCTTAGAGACATGTTCCAAACACAGGTCAGGACTGAAAGGTTCAATGTGTTTAGGGCCTTTGTTGAGAGCAAGCTAGCAGAAGGCGCAGCAGTAGGACCACACGTAATCAAGATGGTTGGTTACACTCAACGGTTGGAGAAGCTGGGCTTCCCACTGGGCCAAGAGTTGGCCACTGATTTCATTCTTTCGTCTCTTCCGCCTAGCTATGGGAACTTCATCTCGAACTACCATATGCATGGGACGGAGAAGGGTCTGAATGAGCTGTGTGGCATGCTTAAAACAGCAGAGGCTGACATCAAGAAAAGCGCTAGTACCAGCCATGTGATGGCTATACAGAACAAGCCTAGCTTTAAGAAGAAGGGCAATTCTTGGAAGAAGAAGGGCAAGGCTGGAACGTCCAAGCGAAACCCACCGCCCAAGGTTAAAGCTGGACCTGGACCTGCTCCAGACAAAGAGTGCTTTTACTGTCATGAACTTGGTCACTAGAAGAGAAACTGCAAGCAGTACCTAGCTTCCTTGAAGAATGGCGGAAGTAAGAGTACTTCTACCTCAGGTACGCTTGTTGTTAATGTTATAGACAACATATTTCTCGCTGATACAATTATTAATTCTTGGGTATTTGATACCAGATCGGTTGCTCCTGTTGTTGGGTGACATATCTATGTCTCGGCGCCCAACCTTTATGCCCCAAGGTCCTTAACCGTTAAGATAACCTTGTTAAGCAAACCAACCCTTATGCGTGTAAGTGTCCGACACAAACCCGTCTGTAACATCCGCAGAAACCACCAATTAAAATCACCCGTTAAAAACCGTCTTTAAAATCTTTTTACCGCTAAGCTCCCGGAAATCGGAAATCTCCCCGGCGATTTCGCCGTCCCGGCACCCATGCTGACCCCTACCTCCTTATCTATGCCCGTGAATCTCACCGCGTGCCGTCGACAAACCGCCGCGCGCGTGCTCCGACCGCGTGCCGCGACCGCCGCCGGCCCTCTCTCTTTCTTTCCTTTTTCCCTCCCCCTTTTCCCTTTCTTTTTCTTCTTCCTTCTTTCTTTCTCTTTCTCCCTCCTTCTTTCTCTTTCCTTCTTCTCCTTCCTTTCTCTTTCTTCTTCCTGGTTACTGGCGCCACTCCTCCCGGCCGGCGTCACCTCCTCCACCCGACCGGCCCCTCCCTGGGTGCCATTAACTCCTGCC